>NC_139349.1:22159432-22204432 GCF_055883805.1 Amblyomma maculatum | reverse complement strand
CGGTGCTGGGCGTTAGTGTCAACGCGAAAAGGCAATCGCGCTGCGCTCTTCGCGGCGCACCGCTCGTTCTCTCCCGATTACATGTGCGCGTGCAATGCAACAAGGGCGGAGCTAATTTTAGCGGTCGCAGGCCGCCGACTCTCTTTCTGTGACCGCCATGTGTGCGTGTGTCGTCTTCTTGCAAGCCATCATCACCGAGGAGGATAGGGCTTTTGGCGGACAGGGCCACCCTGTTTACCAATCGCGCCGCCGTTGTTTCGTCACGTTGGCACTTCGGAAGGCATCGCTTTGATCGTTTCCGTAGTTGCACCGGGAGGACTTACGGTTCGCGATGTCTGGGAGGAGAGAAAGTTGGCTGCTTTAAGTGCGTTGAGAGTTTGGCCCCGTCGCCCATTGCACATGTCTTGACTGATTGCGTGGTGCACACATGCTTCAGGGTGAGCATCGATTCGATTATTTTTAGTTTCTTTATATATTAAGCGGAGTGGCTATTGAGCCTGCTGAAAGAAACGCCCTAGCATTAGTGGTTCTGATCCTAAAATCAGCAATATTACCTTTTTGATTTTGTCTTTCGCGTGGCCTAATTATGACGGAAAAACAACTTATCAATTATCGTGGTTTAGGCATTAACTGCGTGTTCAGCCTCATGGGTCATTTCTTTTGTTGTTGTTTCTTTTTTTCTTATGTAACCGATCTGAATACGTACACGTCCTTTTTGGTGTGGTTTCGACAGTGCGCGCAGAGCTAGCGTAATGGCCTCATAAGCTTTATCAGATAAACTGCAACCTCTGCCAAGTAACCCGCCTAAGGGCGTCTAATTTCATTTTGTCATGGTGCTCGTAGAAGTTTTGCCATCATTTTTTTTTTCAGCTATTTTTATGGTTGGGGCTTAACGAGGGTTTTACGCCATGTGTTTATTCGTAGTCTCCGAGTTTGTGAAATCGTGAGGCACAAGCTCTCACATTTTCTTCTGAAACACTACCTAACTAGACAGTTATCAAGCTGCAAAATACTCAGAAAAAGTTATTTCTGCTAACCCATATGTGCATATATAACCTGCGTATAGGAGATCACTTTATTGTCCAGTAGCTCTGAAAGTTTATTCTAAAGAAGCTCGCACCCGCTAGCGCCGGTACAAAAGGCTATAAACGTTTCCTGTGCCAGCGTTGTGTTGCTTATCTTTGGTTTTTGTGCGTTGTGTGCGCTTAGTGCTCCAATAGTCAGCATATTGGAGCCCATCAATTACGATGTGATTCTGCAGGGAAATGAAACAAGACTTGAACATTTTTATGATATCAATGTCAGACTACCGAGTCTTTTGTAAGAAACTTGAAACAAGATTCATAGTCAGTTGGCGCGAAATACTGCTGTTTGATAATATATATTGATTTGCGTGCGGGTGTTTCATATATCTTATTTTCCTCATTTTCTTTACCTTCTAGTTTTCCTCCTTTATGCCTGGTCGTCGCATTTGCTGTAGAACGTTGTGCGCGTGTTCAGATCATTCATCACAGTATATTGTTGTTGGCTGTCTGTGCAAACGGGCTGATTATGTTCGATTGTCTGCTTGGTTCACGACTTGCCACACGTTTCCTTGTGTATCTTTTTCTTTAACACTTTAACACTTTGTGCTCCTTTCGAAGGCTGGCAGTAACTCTAAAATAAATAAACTACTGGGTATGAAAAAAAAAAAAAAATGAGACATTACATTTGATGACAAATGTTTCGTGATTTGCCATGATAGCTTATTTTCCGCTGCTCTGTGTTGTAGTATGAATCAAAAGTCGGTGTTGAGAAGCATATACTGCCAAATATTTCATTTTTTTTTATTTACAGAACACCAGAAACCGAAACGGTCCAAGCAGGAGAGGGAACATACATTTGTTAGTAAGAACTGCGCCTTAGATTCGGCAACACTATCCAGCCAAAATAAACTTACACAAGGAAATTCATTAACAAATAACCAAAGCTACAGGGACAGTCTTTTGTTGAACATGACGCGATCACACCACAAAAAGGAGTAAACACAGATTGGTGCTGATAATAAATAGTCATTGATAGCAATAAAGTTAGATGTTTTGGATGAATAAAGGAATTGAATAAAGGGGAGGTGAATCATCGGGCAAGGAATTCTAATCAGGTATTGTTTCGGGGAAAAACAAAACATTGTACAAATTCCTACGGGCAAACATTGGCTTGATGCTATGACCATGTTTATGTTGAGAAGGTGTGGTTGTGTCTCTTTCAAAGTAGTCTTATATGGCTGAATGTCTAGGTTGTGGAAATACAGAGAGCGAAAAAATCGCAGCCAGGCTTTCTTCTTCCAGCCAATTACTCGAGGGCTGTCTGATGAAACATGGCTGTAGGGCAGTGCCTTCGCTTATACCAGTTATATATAAACCTTACTGGTAATCTTTGGCTTCTTTCTTATTTTTCAATGTCTATTTTAGTGTATGGGTTCCATGCTATGCTGGCATATTCAAGAGTATAACGAAATAAAAGGTTGATTCTGAAATTTAAAGAAAAGGATTGTGTATAAAAATGTCAATTTCTTTTATTTCCTGTGTATAAACGTAAATCGCCTAAATGCGTATGCAGGTGAACGGATCTTTTTTTTTTTTTTTTTATTTCTCCAAACGAAGGCGTCTTGCTGGAAACGCATACTGTCTTGCTACTAAAAATTGCAAGCGCTATCGTTTCGTGATTTGAAGCAGTAAGCGTAGATAACATGCGTCCAAAGAAAATGGGATCTGTGAAAGACAACACCAGTGGTGTCGCATGTCTCAACAAAAACGGGTTCTTGTGGTGATTCACCGGTTAATTGCTTCCCGCAACGACGATTGAAGAATGGCGTAATTTGGCCATCGCTGTCAGCGTTGCTATACGTGGCATGATTTTTCTTGGTTGCTTATTTATTTATACTACAAAGTCCCTTGACTCCTAACAGGTGTGAACATGAAATAATTAGCACAATAGGCAAAATACAATATTCAGGAACTCCGCTCGAGAACACACATCATGATAAGCACACTTTTTCTAAAAAAAAAGACAAAGCGCTAACAACACATTCACAAGCAAGAAGACACGGACAAGCGCTTGTCCGTGTCTTCTTGCTTGTGAATGTGTCGTTAGCGCTTTGTCCTTTTTTTTTTTTTTAAATGCTGCACCAACTAGCCCAACAAAAAGTCATTCTTGATAAGCACACACTTGACTCTCAAAGCAACGAATATCCACATTCGGCTACTTGATTCTTGAATTGTATATATTATATGAACTTGCAGTGATGTTCAGCACGAGCAGCAATTTGTCCACCAAAGGTCTGAGAGCGATGCAGAGAGGGCTTGATGAGATTTGCCGACCACGTGACTAAGCTCTCTTTCGTGGTTCGGGGAACGAGGTATACCTAATTAACGTTAGTTCAATACCTCCTCCTGCCTTTCGCCAGCCTCTCGATTTCTAGTCAGAATATTCCGCTCAGAAATATGCGCGCAATCCGCCGCGCTGCCCTTGCCGTTATCAAGCTGCACTGCTTAAACCAGGCCGCCTTTGGGGTTGCCAGCAGTATCTCAGAAGTCGCGGGCATTTCCCGCCGCTATCTCCAGAAGAACAGCTTACCTTAGCTCGTCTAATCAACACCGTCCTTCCTCTCTTCCTCGCATTACCATCCCCTTGCCACGCCAATTAAGCATTGCCCGGCATTCCAATACGTCAGCGCGACAGCGATTGTTGCAGCGGGGTGTCTTCTCGTGTTCGCACCCGGCCTAACTGATCTTCCCGTCCCCTTTCCCCACCTCGCAAATAAACACGAAGGCATCGGCAAGAGCGCGCTGTCTGTACGCGTTATCAACAGTGGAGAGAATGAAAATGAAGAGGGCGAGATGGGGCAGGGGGTGAGTAGAGGAAAACGTGGTGAGAAGACAAGCTTTACAGTTATTGCGATACCGGCTCGTCACCTGCTGCCAACGGGCGAAAGTGGCCGCTTCGCGTGAATAACTCGCACGCTGTGCTCTCCGCCGCACGAAAGGGACATGGGGACGAAAGAACAACAGCATTACGAAAACGGCGCAGGAATTTCATGGGTTACGTGCAGGTGTCGCTGCTTGCCCTCTACAATTTATACTTATTTTCTTTGTCTCTCCTTCGGGGAGCCTTGTCAAAAAGGGCGGCTCGCAATGTTTCTTTGCACCGAGACAAAAAGTGAGCCGCGGCTGCTAATGGTCGAAGCTTCGCAGCCGGACGCAGTGTGCTTCCCCGCCCCACTGTGGGCAAAAAAGAGAGAGAGGTATGGGCATCCTCCGAATCTCTCTCGCACATCGGAGCGGACGGCCGGACACCGCTTATGCCCCCCTGCCGCCTTGATGGGGGCAACTCAACCTCCTCACCGAGACCACGCCGCACCGTGACTTCTACCGGTCGGGAGCCGCGGGCAGCCCATTCATTCATTCGCAAAGCAGCGGCCGTACGCAGTAGTAGCTGGCGGTGACTGCTTGTCGACTTTCTCGAATTCCACTACGTGGACACTTGTGCCGCCGCGACTGCACCTCGTCGGCTCCTGCTCGCGTTGTTCTTCAGTTTGTTTATTTACTTGCGCGTCGCTGGCGTGTGTGAGCGCGCCTTTCGAGACACTTGCTTCGCGGCGCTTCTTCGTAACTGGACACCCACCTAGCGGCGACGGCGGCAAGTTTGAAAAGGTGCGCCGTGCTTCGGATTTGCCGGCGGTAAGTCGCGTCACCCATCCATCTTGCTTTGCTGACGGCGAAATGGCTTTCTTGCTTAGGCACGATTCTAGAGAAGACTTTCGGTTGGCTCTTTTTAAGTGTCACTGGGGAGCGCTCAATTGAGCTGTCGGAAAGATGTCTAAGGAGTTTAGTGGGAAACAGCGATTCGTCAGCCAGTTTGCGATTTAGCAATGTCGGTGCCAGGAAAGAATGCTTTTAGCAGTCAAAGGCTGTCCGCTCGACGTGTTCGTAAGATCGCTCTCATGCCTACCGTCCACGTAACAGAGGTTCCTTATCCAATGATGTGTAGTTCTTGTAAGCGTGTAGCTCTTTGTAAGGCTTTGGTACTGCAGGACATGAGCTTGAAAGGTGCACTATAGATCACAGTGCAGTTTTCTCTTGGTGACATATCTGCAAAGGCGGCCAACTGTAACGAATGTTTTTGTCAGCCAACCTTTTTTTTATTATTTTATTTTTCATTCCACTGTTTGGTAGCTCTTCAGGACGAATAGCTAAGAGCCACTGCGTGTCGACAGCCCTGTCCCAAAAGCAAAGATGGCGTATGGAAAAGAGAAATTGTGGGAAACAAACTGCTGGGGAAACAAATATGCTCCCAGTGTTCATGCTTTCTGCTCATTCTTTTCCATGCACTCTTATCGTTTCGTCCCTTTGTCATCAATATATATATTGATGGCGACATTACCCTAGAAGCAATGAACAATAATTTCAGAGATATCATTACTGAATGTGCGGTAGAAGTAGGCGGTAGGATAGTTAGAGAGGATACCGGTAAGCTGTCTAAGGACACGAAAGATTTGATTAAGAAACGCCAGAGTATGAAAGCTTCCAATCCAACAGGCCAGATTGAATTGGCCGAGATATCAAAGCTAATCAATAAGCGCAAGGTGGCCGATATAAGGAAGTATAACATGGAGAAAATTGAGCATGCTGTAAAGAACGGGGGAAGCCTTAAAGCAGTAAAGAAGAAATTGGGCATAGGCAAAAACCAGATGTATGCGATAAGGGACAAGGAGGGCAACGTCATCACGAATATGGACAAGATAGTCAAAGTAGCCGAGGAGTTCTATACAGATCTCTACAGTAGCCAAAGTAGTCAGGACCGTAAGGAGATTGACGGTAGGGAAAAACAGTCAGACGTTCCACCAGTTACGAAGGGCGAGGTCAAGAAAGCATTAGACACTATGAAAAGGGGGAAATCAGCTGGAGAGAATCAGATAACTACAGATTTGCTGAAGGACGAGGGGAATATCGTGTTAGAAAAGCTGGCCACCCTGTATACGCAGTGCCTGGTGTCATCGACGGTACCGGAACCATGGAAGAATGCAAACATGTGGTTTTCAACGTGGACATAGGCCACCAACCACAGCGGGTTCGAGCGTCGCGCGAGCCGTAGCCCCGATCAGCCATTACCACGCGCACACTGAAACACCACAGCGTGCACTCAACCTCCGCAGGGAGGAGAGCGCTTCGCTGCAAAACACAAGCCTCTTAAGTGACACAGAAGACGTTTATTGAACGCTGTCCACCAGCGGTACACAAACACTCAGTTACCGCGTCCCAGCAGCGCGCGAGGAGCAAGGCTCCGCTGCGCGCACGCAGTGACAATGAATGCGCGCCGCCAGCACGCAAGGGCGTGCTGTGATCTCTCTCTCGCAGTGACCGGAGGGTTCCTTTGAGAGAGAGTAGGCAACCACCGCAAGGTACGCCTGTCGCGGATCGTTGGATCACGATCGACAGGCTCGAGCTTCGCTCTCAGGTAAGACCCGGAGCAGACGAACTCGAGTACACACTGGTCTGAGCGGACAAAGGCCGGCAGACAAGAACAGTAGCGTACGCACCTTGCGACGTCTCGGAGGGGTCTCTCCCTGAGCTCCGCTCGGACAGTCGCGCGAGTGCGGCCGTCGAAGCGGTGCCGTGTTCCCGCCAAAAGGCGCCAGTGAGAACAGCCACTGGGACGCCAGGGCGGAGCTGTGGCCCGAACGACAGTGAAAAGTCGTCCGAGCCTCTCTCCGCCGCCTCAGGCGGGAGAAAGGGAACGAGGAGAACAACTGGGAATCGGGCGGCGGCCGCGCAAAGGGCAGCCGCAGCAAGCCCAAATCCCACAAACATTATCCTCATTTATAAGAAAGGGGACTGTAAGGACCTTAAAAATTACAGACCAATCAGTTTACTGTCTGTTACGTATAAGGTATTTACTAAGGTAATCGCTAATAGAATCAGGACAACCTTAGACTGCAATCAAGCAAATGAACAAGAAGGTTTTTGGAAACGGTACTCTACTATCGATCATATCCATACCATCAATTAGGTGATAGAAAAATGCTCGGAATATAACCAGCCCTTATACATAGCATTCATTGATTACGAAAAAGCATTTGGCTCAGTTGAAACCTCGGTGGTGATGCAGGCATTGCGAAATCGAGCCGTACGTGAAAGTGCTGGAAGATATATATAGTGGCTGCACAGCAACCATAGATCTGCATAAAGAAAGTAACAAAATTCTCATAAAGAAAGGTGTTAGGCAAGGAGACACAATC
Source organism: Amblyomma maculatum (assembly GCF_055883805.1). NCBI lineage: Eukaryota > Metazoa > Arthropoda > Arachnida > Ixodida > Ixodidae > Amblyomma > Amblyomma maculatum. The sequence continues at coordinate 22,197,156 of NC_139349.1, read as the reverse complement.
TCCCCAGTACTATTCACAGCTTGCTTAGAGGAAGTATTCGGTAACTTGGAATGGGAGCAGTTAGGGATAAGGGTAGATGGAGAATACCTCAGTAATCTGCGATTTACTGATGACATTGCCTTGCTAAGCAACTCGGGAAATGAACTGCAAATAATGATTGATGACCTAGAGAGGAAAAGTAGAAAGGTAAGCTTGAAAATCAATATGCAGAAGTCTAAGGTAATGTTCAATAGTCTCGAGAAAGAACAGAAGATTGCATTAGGTAGCAAAGTACTGGAAGTAGTAAGCGAATATGTCTGCTTAGGACAGGTAGTAACCGCAGGTCCGGACCATGAAAGGGAAATAACAAGAAGAATAAGATTGGGATGGAGCGCATTTGGCAAGCACTCACAGATTATGACTAGCAGCTTACCGGTATCGCTAAAGAGGAAAGTATATAACAGTTGCATCTTACCTGTACTCACCTATGGCGCTGAAACGTGGAGGCTAACCAAGAGAGTTCTACTTAAGTTGAGGACAACCCAGAGGGCTATGGAACGAAAAATGGTAGGGGTAACATTAAGAGATAGGAAGCGTGCAGAGTGGGTCAGAGAAATAACTCAAGTTACCGACATTCTAGTGGAAATTAAGAAGAAATGGACATGAGCAGGACATGTAGTGCGAAGAGAGGATAACCGATGGTCGCTTAGGGTAACAAACTGGATTCCAAGGGAAGGAAAGCGTAGCAAGGGGCGGCAGAAAGTTAGGTGGGCGGATGAGGTTAAGAAGTTCGCAGGGGTCAAGTGGATGCAGCTAGCACAGAACCGTGCTAAGTGGAGAAATATGGGAGAGGCCTTCGCCCTGCAGTGGGTATCGTCAGGCTGATGATGATGATGATGATGATGATGATGATGATGATGATGATGATGATGCGTTCTGTGACGGGCGGAGTCAGTTCGACGAAACCTATCTGTGGCAGTGAATAAATGATGCACACAAGGTTTCGCACCTTGCAGAACAGCCGGTAATACATATGTAGTGGCATCCCAGCACGTGGGTCTGCCCGAAGAAGCATTTTGTAGTGAGAGCGATCGAGCGTCTCTAAGCGCAGAGCTGCATTGAGCGAAGATTTCAGAACTGGGATTATCCAGCCTGATGAGGCACTTGCAGTGGACGGGCGCTGAAACCTGCTCGCCTTCGCCAAAGCGCTGAGAATTCCACAAACTTATAAATCGTAGCATGTAGTACCAAGCGGAAGTAATGTGCCGCCTTGAACCTGTATTGGGTAGCCATCTTTGTTTGCATTGTGCAGTCTTACCGGACACGCAGCTTTTTGCCGAGTTGCGAATAGTTACAGACCATTTTATATTCATGGATTCGAGCGGCTTCCTTCTCGGCCTTGCAACAAGTGCGATCGATCGATTACTAATGTGGCTTAACTCTCCTCTCAGAGAGTCACGCTTGTTTTCACGTCATCGAAAGAAGGCGACGACGACGCCGACTGATATACCGACTGTGGCCTGTATAAAAAAGAGCGCGCTTATTAGGCATAATATTTATTAGCAGTGAGCAAATTCTATACTTGAAAAGTTCAAGGATATTTAGATCAACTGATATTCTGAACGTCATTTTAAGCCTCTATAGATATGATCGATGAATACAAATGAAGCTCGGTTGCTGCTGCTCCGTATCCTTTGCAATCATTTATGGTCGTCAATACGTTCGGTCAAGCGCCGAACAAGGGACACAGAGGTGTCTGCCAAGCAACTCAGGGTGGAATCTAGCTACGCACTTCTTGAATGCCAGAAGGCCTGTTTCCCGGCTGCTTAGCGCCAGTGAAGAAGAATATGCTGCATATGTGTTGTCAGCTCAAATCTACAGTTCTTACATAAAAGTACTGCAATAAGCCAAATGGCCACTGACCTCTGTGAAGCATCAAAGAATTTCGCAATTTTTATGCAGTGAAAAATTATCATCAGCCGAATTATGTCCGCAGTGGAACAAAGCGCTATTCTTTCTATCATCTCTGTCCACGCATATATAGGGCCCAAGGCAACAATATATCTTGAGCGTGATCTGACTGAAATGCCTGTTACTGCTGAATACGCTGCTGTACAAATATAAATTACGTTTTAGTCATAGCATCAAACATATATGGCTCCAACTGAAGAATTAAAAATGTAATTAGTAATTTTAATTGCACCGACAATCTTTCCTTTCACAAATCAGCGAGTCGTCGGTTGTCGTGGTTAGAAACGCGAGAAAACAATTTAAAATCTAAATTTTCCATTTTCACTTTCTCGGGGTAGTCGAAGCCTGTGAACCCTGACATTGGGGACACGATGGCTTCTTCACCGCCGAAGCAGCTTGCAATAACGGTAATAAAATACACTTAATCGATATGCGTATATGTTTTATTAAAGGTAGCTCAAAGGACCAATTAAGATGGTTTGACAAATACTATGATGAAATAATACGGCAGATATCCCGTAGCAACCGCTTTCAACGCCAACAGCAATGCCGATCGCAGCGCCACAGGCTGCGTAGGGCCAGTTTGCCTTTCTGAAAACATGACGAAGGGAGGAAAAAGCATGATTAAGATGTGCAAATGACGATGGCTAATTGCCAGAGGAAAAAAGCCACGCGTCTGAACTTTCTTCCAACAAAAATAACGCCATTATATTGCCTTCAGTCATATTCATAAAATGCAGTGGATTAACTGCGCGCGACGTTGCCCAGCTATTTGAAGAGCTGTGAAGTTTTAATACAGTAGGGTGCAATAACTGTCGGGCCTATAGGTCACTTTATTTGTCAATTTATTATGAAATTGCGGCAAACGCAGTACATGAATTTTGCCTTGAATACAGTTATGAAAGAATACCAACAATGTTATTTCAATATTAAGGCGAAAATCTTTCTTGGCTCATGGATGCGTGCAGAAAGTGTGTGTCCGCACGATGTGTCCACCCCTGCTAACGCTTGAACCAATAAATATAGAGAAAAGGAATGATTGTACGAGATAAATGAGGAAAAAATGAACCTATAAGACAAGTTTAGTGACCTTAGAGTAATTAATTAATTAGAGCCAGAAATGTCAAATTTTCGTCTAAATAGCGCTGGACGTCGACATAGTCAAGGTACGTGAAGGAAGGAAGTACACCTTTATTATTGAAAGAAAAGGTAGGGGTTGGGAAGGTGGTCAGCACGTGCCTCTGAGACCGTGTGAAGATCCCGGGCTACACAGGCCCATGCCACGACTCGGGATTGAATGTCCGGGTCTTCGCTGGCCTTTATATTATTCCACGTGTCAGTGGAGAGATCAAGCCTGGGATGGGAGGTGAATGGGCCCAACAACCCCAAATGATAAGGTTTAATGATGCTATTTCAGCGCAGATGTGACAGGTGTCGTGAAAACAGCACGCACGTCGAAATATTACAAAAAAAAAAAAAAAAAAAAACGTCAAGATTGGGTTAGAAACGGCGTATTCGGGTCGATTTAGATTATAAACGTGTAATTAAGCGTAATTAATACTTAAGATGACCGAAGGATCTATAAATTGGGTAAAAAATAACGAAGAAACTTGGATGATGACGTCACATCTCACGGAAAGACGTCGAGGCAGTGAGATCTCCCAAAATGTGTGAACAACGCCGGAGTGGCATCGAATTAGATAAAAAAAAAAAACGCCTAACTGAGCGTAATTAATACTTAAAAACTTGAAGGACCTATAATAGAACCCTATTTGTGTCAAAAACGAATAAACATAGATGGTGACTCACATACTTCAAAAGAAAAAGCTGCAAATGGGTATACAGAGCCGTATAAGGGCTTTCGCCTTACCGAGATTAAGAGGTATCGAGTGCCTCGCACAAATTTTTTTATACTCGTCTCAGGCAGTATACTGTCCTCTTAGTACTCATCATCCAGTGCTGCACGATACATCAGCCACACAGCACTCTTCTTGTACCCCTATTTACCGCTTCACAAATTCTGCCTATGTGGCGACTCACTGATTCTAGAGAAACCGTCACGCATCAGCTCCCATCGCAACAGCCTAATCATGTACCGGCGAACATTTCTCGCCGGCCGCTGGTCGCGTGTCTTGTCCTGTGCCAGGCACGTGTCCCACGTGCGCCGCGACGCGGCAGGCACACGCCAGGACAGACGACCTCGGCTACCTATTATTCGGTTTTCTCGCTAAACGCACATTCTTGAAAGACTTCTTCGAGCCCTGGTTTCTTATTTTACTAATAGCCACATCGCGTGCATGCAGCTCAGGAAAACTAGGGGCCAACCAGCGGAAGCTTTCTGTGCGGGCTGGCTGCCGCCCGCTCGTTTTCTGTTGAAAAATGGGTCAGAGCACCGGACGCTACTTCAAGGACAGAGGTGTGATGCCCGAGTTTGAAGCGCGTACTTCAAGCTGCCTTTCACTTTCAGGCGCGCACCAGATGCTCATAATGAACCGCTCCGGTCAAGCGTTTCCATCTTTTGCTGGCTTGTTCGTTTGCGGTCCTCACGGGAGAACCGCAAAGCGATTGTCTTCTTTGTACTAGTCGCGTATAACGGCCACGTCAGCGTAAGCTCGCTGTCCCGTCATTACAGCGGCAATTGCAGCCAGGTGCACAGCGAAGAAGAGGCTCGCCAGTCATAATTTGCACGCATCGTCGAGCACTCGGAGAGGCTGTACTTTGCAATGCACACGCTACACTCTATACGGCCATTGGCGCCAAAGGATACATACAAAGTCGGCGATGCTGTGGCAGGAGTGTGGCCTCGGACACGCTATGGTATTGGCGCCCAATCACGTCCCCTAGCACGACGAGATGGGCGACATTGCGTGCTCCCGCAGCGGTTTAGCTGACGTTTCTGCGGACCTGAAGATACGTGGGCTCGAAGGGTTGATTGAAGCCACCCGTTAGGGTGACAAGAGGGGAATCCCCGCAGTCTTTGCCGAGCTTCGACAACTAGCTGTGCTGCCGAATAACCGACAGAGAAGCTGCACACGTTATTCGGGGCCAGGACGCGCGCGCGTCGCGTTTCTATATTCAGGGTATGGTATACCGTGTATGCGCCGTAGACGAGATTTTTCCCCGTTACGCGGCCGCTTACGTAGCTGCGAGGCAGATGATTGATGGTGAACGTCGGGACCCTCCCTCTGATTCGTCGCCTCGGCGCCGCTCGTTTTACGGGGCTTACATCGAGGTCCGCCCATTCGGCTTCTATCGAGCTTGGCATCGCGGCGCCGAGCTGGCGTTCAATGTGCCGGCGCCGGACACTCCGCCAGACGCCGCCGAGGCGGAGAAGAAGGTAGACTGACAGCGCCAAGCGGCTGACGCCAATTTCGGGCTAATCCGTGTATTTCTGTATTGCTCTGTCGTTTCTCAAGGGCAGAGATCAAGCTAGGTGACGCAATGCCGCAGGAAAGAAGAAACTGCGATACGAACTTATTTAATGAACTGCCTGCGCAGTGAGGGAAACGCCCTCACTCAGCGTCTGTACTTCGGTCCGGTGCGTTTAGCATATATTCCGAGTGCGATCACAAAATGGTTGCAGGATATGCGCTCGCGTTGGAATCATAGCCAGCAAACCGTTATCGGCGAGTATGGGATAGTCTTGCATAGCTTGCATTTTTATCCCTTTCTATTCACATCTTTGTTTTAGATGACTCGTTTGTTCTGCAACTTTTCCGAAAAACGGAGCTTGAAATACTTCCAATTTACGAACAAGGGTTTTTTTTTTTTTTTTTTTTTTTTTTTCACGCTTATAAGCTTCGAAGAGGTAGATTGCAGAGATTTTGCTACTTTTTCTGTTAATTCATGCCGTCCCGTTGCTTATCGGCAGTCTGGTTTGTTCGCGCAACCAAATTAACCTTCAAAAGAGGATATAAAGAGATCAATGTAGGAGGACAGGGGTGAAAGTCAATCAATCAACATAGAAAGGCAGTATTTTAACGGTAAGTGAAGGCACGACATGAAGGTCCATGCATATTGGCAGTGTGATAGTTAACTGTTTTTTTGTACATTGTTAAATCACCACTCGCCCAGCAACACGCTCTGATGCTTTGAAGCTAACTGTCGCCAACCTGTTACTACGGGGAAACCACCAAATATCCGCCTATACATGCACATCTTAATCATCGCCTGCGTTAGCCGTCCGTGTTCACGTACTTTTCACTGTTCCATTCCTCAACGTATACAATACGGGACCTTTCGGACGCTGTGAAGGAGCGCTATACAGCCGAAGGTCGTTGTTTCGGAACTTACCATTTTTATGCTGTCTTTTTTTATACTTTTAATTTGGTTGCCGTATGCACGAAAACTTAAAATTTCTTCCCTAACCACTTCAAATCTTTTCTCGCTTCGTTTGCATGAGAAATGGAGATAACAATGTTTTCCTTGAACACTTTCCGAGAGCTCGTTTCGATTCTTTCACAGCTAAATGCACTGGACCTGTAATCTTCTTGGCAGCCAAAGACACATTTCTCGATATGTGACGTGGCGTGTTTTGTGCGCGTTTTCCTTGTGTTAACTAAGCCTTAGACGCTAGTCTTGGAAGTGAAGCGCTTATTTATAAGGAGTACACGATCTAAAAAACTTATGCAGCAAGTCGGCTAAACATGCTAAGTGTCTTTTTCTTTTTTTTTTTTTTTTTTTTTTTTTTCCCTTGCGTGCGAAATGCCGGCGCTATGCTCGATTTAAGCTTAGGCTTCTCCTCACAGCGTAAGAGAAGAACGGAGAAGCTTGCTGATGGCGTCGCAGATTGCGAGATTTCTAATTTCCGCTGCCTAGCCTACTTTGCGTCACTGGATGCCCCCGAACATTCCTCCGCAGTCCTTCTTTCCCGCGGCTGTAGTTTTGTTTCTTCAAATAAGGCGTTTCTGCGCTGCAAAGGAGCCCAAGAGCAGCCGGCCCGTCGCTGCTTTGATCTGCGGTCTCGTCCTCGTTTCAAATGCCAGCCTATATGCATGCTTTATCTTCAAGCTGCGCCCATTCGACTCATTTAATCTCGCCAAAGTGGGAAGTTTGCTTCGGTTTCCCATTAGACTTTCACATAATTGTGCAGACAAACAGCTCGTTCTGTTCTGGTCCTCTCATCGTCCGGCGTCTGTACCTTGAGAGATGCAACACCAATCGCTGTTCTGAAGTCCCATCGGGCATAGAATATTGCTGGTATATCCAGTGCCCCCGAGCCACTGATAAAAGAATTCGAATCTGGTCTCGCGAATGCAGCAATGTAACTGATGACTTTGATGGTCGTGTCCTTTACAGTGAACAGGTACTACCTGTTTAATAAAAACAGCTACGTCATGAACGTTTGCGCATCGCATGACCTGCACGGCGTTTCCTTAAGCTACCGAAAGGCAATTTACCGACAAAAAAAAATTATATAACAGAGAAATTCAAAACAAGTCTTCAAGGTGACTTGAAAGTGCAGAAAGCTTTCAATGCACTGGTCCCGACTATCAGCGATACTCATGACCCGAAACATTGCAAAAAATATGTAGTGCATCTCATCACACAGAAAAACGAGAAATTGAAGCGGATTTGTGTGTGTGTGTGTGGGGGGGGGGGGGGGGGGGCGGTCTGCAGCGTGAGAACAATGCGGCGCCCCTCAGATTTGTAAATAGAAATTATTTGGCCACTTACGCGGGCACACAGTGAAAACTTAGCTGCACCGCAAGGTATGCTTTGTTACCCACAAACAGTCGGTGCGACGCACATGGAAGAGAGCGGCATGTCGCAGATATGGGACACGCAAGATGACCAGCAGAGTTTTAATAAATTAGGTGATCAGGTTCTATACCTTGCGGTAAGCAAATAATTTGTCTCGTATGTTTTCGATTGGATCGCTGTGATAATAAAATGGCCTTTTCTAATTTTTCCGGGACGTGGCTCAATCCTTGCAGACCTTAATTTTGTGTGTGTGTGTGTGTGTGTGTGTGTGTGTGTGTGTGTGTGTGTGTGTGTGTGTGTGTGTGTGTGTGTGTGTGTGTGTGTGTGTGTGTGTGTGTGTGTGTGTGTGTGTGTGTGTGTGTGTGTGTGTGTGTGTGTGTGTGTGTGTGTGTGTGTGTGTGTGTGTGTGTGTGTGTGTGTGTGTGTGTGTGTGTGTGTGTGTGTGTGTGTGTGTGTGTGTGTGTGTGTGTGTGTGTGTGTGTGTGTGTGTGTGTGTGTGTGTGTGTGTGTGTGTGTGTGTGTGTGTGTGTGTGTGTGTGTGTGTGTGTGTGTGTGTGTGTGTGTGTGTGTGTGTGTGTGTGTGTGTGTGTGTGTGTGTGTGTGTGTGTGTGTGTGTGTGTGTGTGTGTGTGTGTGTGTGTGTGTGTGTGTGTGTGTGTGTGTGTGTGTGTGTGTGTGTGTGTGTGTGTGTGTGTGTGTGTGTGTGTGTGTGTGTGTGTGTGTGTGTGTGTGTGTGTGTGTGTGTGTGTGTGTGTGTGTGTGTGTGTGTGTGTGTGTGTGTGTGTGTGTGTGTGTGTGTGTGTGTGTGTGTGTGTGTGTGTGTGTGTGTGTGTGTGTGTGTGTGTGTGTGTGTGTGTGTGTGTGTGTGTGTGTGTGTGTGTGTGTGTGTGTGTGTGTGTGTGTGTGTGTGTGTGCTATCTTGGAATGTTGACTTGGTAACCGAAATGGGCTATATAATAGAGCACGCATGCGCAGTTGCTAATTTGTGCATGGAAGCGTCTCCTCCTATGAGAGAGCCAGGGTACAGTGTTGCAAGTGGCATGAATTCGGCACGTGTGTTTTGACTCATTTTGCTCAGTGCACAAATGTTTCCATGCCACAGAAGTAACAGCTTGGTTAAGCTGATATAACTGAGGCATATTGCAGCAGTTAGTTCGCACGAAGCGGATTGAAGGTTTTTTCTTTCAGTTCATCATGCTCGCATCTGCATACATAGTTTCTCTCAACTGATCGTCATCAAGGGGCTCGAATATTGAGCCGGGTGATCCGTGTTCGAACTCAGCTTCGGCCGCCGTGTTTTGATGGAGGCGAAACACGAATTGTCCGTCTACTGTGCGATGTCAGTGTACGTACATTAAAAAACCCCAGGTGGTCGAAATTATCCGAAATATATGGATCCATTACACTACGTCCCTAATAGCCTGGGTCGCCTTAGAACGTCAGACCTCTTAAAACCACGAAGTCAATAATCAGTGCACTGATAAAGGTTTCTATAGTAGATACAACTCATGAAAAATGCGGCCGTGCCCATCAAAGGGGGCCCTTCAACTACAGGGGCGCCGCGGTTGATCCGATCAAGCCGTTTAGTGCATCCTGTTTCATCTGTCGCACCCTACGTTGTCACGATGTAGCAGCTACACCAAGGAGACGTCCGTGCAGGCATTCAGGGTAAAAAAAATGTCGCAAGTTGAATCCGACCACAGTTTTCACTGTTTCTGCTTCTTGAGTTTCAATTTCCGTAGGACGTCACCGCAAGAATATTCAAATTTCGATTGGGTTGCCCTGTCGGTTAGGTAAACAGGGCAATAGCCGCCCGCTATATAGTATGCACGCGCAGAACGCTAACCCCTAAAGAGCTTTCGCATATTCTATTAAAAATTTTACTGCAGGTTATTCCTTCTCCATCCTGGCGTATTCTACCAAATTAGGACGCCGTGCGATAATTGATTCGCGCGCAACTCCGTCCTAAAATGTGCAGTTTTCGTGGCCTGAGTTCAGACAGTTTCTGCGGGCAACAATGCGTCTGTGACGTCGCAAACCCGCTATCTTGGAATGTTGACTTGGTAACCGAAATGGGCTATATAATAGAGCACGCATGCGCAGTTGCTAATTTGTGCATGGAAGCGTCTCCTCCTATGAGAGAGCCAGGGTACAGTGTTGCAAGTGGCATGAATTCGGCACGTGTGTTTTGACTCATTTTGCTCAGTGCACAAATGTTTCCATGCCACAGAAGTAACAGCTTGGTTAAGCTGATATAACTGAAGCATATTGCAGCAGTTAGTTCGCACGAAGCGGATTGAAGGTTTTTTCTTTCAGTTCATCATGCTCGCATCTGCATACATAGTTTCTCTCAACTGATCGTCATCAAGGGGCTCGAATATTGAGCCGGGTGATCCGTGTTCGAACTCAGCTTCGGCCGCCGTGTTTTGATGGAGGCGAAACACGAATTGTCCGTCTACTGTGCGATGTCAGTGTACGTACATTAAAAAACCCCAGGTGGTCGAAATTATCCGAAATATATGGATCCATTACACTACGTCCCTAATAGCCTGGGTCGCCTTAGAACGTCAGACCTCTTAAAACCACGAAGTCAATAATCAGTGCACTGATAAAGGTTTCTATAGTAGATACAACTCATGAAAAATGCGGCCGTGCCCATCAAAGGGGGCCCTTCAACTACAGGGGCGCCGCGGTTGATCCGATCAAGCCGTTTAGTGCATCCTGTTTCATCTGTCGCACCCTACGTTGTCACGATGTAGCAGCTACACCAAGGAGACGTCCGTGCAGGCATTCAGGGTAAAAAAAATGTCGCAAGTTGAATCCGACCACAGTTTTCACTGTTTCTGCTTCTTGAGTTTCAATTTCCGTAGGACGTCACCGCAAGAATATTCAAATTTCGATTGGGTTGCCCTGTCGGTTAGGTAAACAGGGCAATAGCCGCCCGCTATATAGTATGCACGCGCAGAACGCTAACCCCTAAAGAGCTTTCGCATATTCTATTAAAAATTTTACTGCAGGTTATTCCTTCTCCATCCTGGCGTATTCTACCAAATTAGGACGCCGTGCGATAATTGATTCGCGCGCAACTCCGTTCTAAAATGTGCAGTTTTCGTGGCCTGAGTTCAGACAGTTTCTGCGGGCAACAATGCGTCTGTGACGTCGCAAACCCGCGTTACTGCCCGCTCCGCTCGTCATCATAGAATTTCAAGACCTGTATTAGGCTCCCTCAAGTATTTTCTGCACTGCATGCATCATGATTTCCAGACTTTATTTGTATACCATCCAACGCTCTTGCGAGTGTTTTTCCAATCCTGTATGTGACGTCGTCGTTTATTGTACTGGAGCGTCATTTCTGGCCATGAAACCAGTTTCGGTTCCGGTTTTCTGTTCTTTTTCTTTAAAGATAGTTCTACTTAAAATTTCGAAAAATATTTTGTTCAAAAAATGTTTTTTGTTCCGTCGGAGTCAAGACACACCGAGGAATACAATGCAATCAATAACTCAAAATGATGAAAAACCGCGGAATTGCCCTTTCAGCTACTAATCACGCATCTTCGACTGTTGACGTGGTCGCTTTTTGCTATACTTTCGTGTTGGCCGATGTGGCATTATTGCCCGCTCTGAACTCGCGTTCAATGCGAGAAATCCCATGCTGTTGTCGTTGGCCTTTTGAGACGTGGCACGTACCCATAGGGGAGATTGGCAAAGGTACGTGTTGCGGCGTACACAAGAGAATTTCTATACAGGCGATTAGAGAAAAAACAAAACAAAAAGGAGCTAAGCGGGAGAGGATGAGGAGGAGGGGAAAAGGTGTGGGGAGGTTAACCTGCAAAACAAGCCGGTGTGCTACGCTGGATTCGTGAAAAGGGATGAAGGGAGCTAAACTAGAATGTAAAAAGAAAAGATAAGAAAAGTGTTGACGATGCAAAGCGAAACAATATTATTTAGAGCTACTTTTACCACTGAATATTCGTGTTTCCTCATATTCCTTACTTCTTTTTATCTCCAATATTCTACTTATCATGCACCTTCTTCACCGCCTACTTATGAAAACTAAGAAGGTTGTCGGATTCAGCTCAAGAACTCAGTGTCAAATACCCTTCAAAAGAGGTCCTCCAGCTAATGGCTTTGGAGGGCCTCTTGGCTAATTTTCGTAACGTCGTGGATGTTCCTCTTGGGCCTGCTCGTTTGACATGAGATGAAAGGAGACTGAGCACGGCTTAATCAGATTAACCGCGGCGCCATTTAAATGGGCCGTCGACATTGGCTGCATATAGGAATTCTATGAGGGGCATCTTTTATATCGTTCTTGAGTTACATCCGGATGTAGGTCTTAGTAGCACTTGTAGCTGGGAAAGTTGCTTCATGGTTTCTATGTACCACAAAATCGGCCTCGTTTTATCTTTCCGTCTGTTACATCTATACATTTTATTGTGTATATAAAGTACACTATCGTTTTCAGAGGCAAAAATATCAGAAGCGCAATTCTCCTATAACGGAAAACACAGCGCGAAAGAATGTGGACCACAAGAAACGCACATGACGGGTCAGGCTTGTGCTCCTCCTAGTTCCCATTGCTGTGTTTCCCGTTTCTTAGCCATGCACGAATCAGCCCAGACCACTGCGCCGATACAGCGCATTTTATTTTTTAATAAAAAGCTATCACAATTTTATGCATAAGCCTCGTATGGTGGTATACGCTTTTATTTTGTTAGTTAGTTAGTTATATGGAGTTTTATGGCGCATAAGCAACTGTGGCTATCATGCGCCAACCGCAAGGTTGGACGATCATGGCTACAGTAATTATGCTCAGATTTGGTTTAAAACATTGGCTTCCTTTAAAAATCCGTAAACAAGTGAAAAATCAACAAGTGCTTCTTGGCCTAAAAGCAATGCTGGATGAAATGGGATGTGTTCTTTGTAAAATACAGTAAAATATTTTTTCCTGTGCTCCTCGAGTTGTGAGCATGAGATTAAAATATGATTTACTGTTAGCTCATGTCCACACATTTCACATACAGGTTTGCCTTTTTTCGTTAGTAGGAAGTTATGTGTTATGTGTGTATGGCCTATGCGCAGACGACATAAAATTACCTCAATGAAACGTTTCTGATGTTCACATGATTGCCATTCTCCTAATATGGGCTTTATGGAGTGAAGCTTGCACTCTGCTTCGCTTTCCCAATCAGCCTGCCATTTAGCTCGTAATTTCGTACGTACTAAGTTCATTCCGTCTCTGTGTGGCATGTTGATTTGCTTTATTTGTAAATTTTTCGCACTTGCTGCGCATATATCTGCTCGTTCATTACCCTTTATCCCAACATGACTGGGTACCCAGCAGAATTTGATAGTATGTTTTCTTCTTGTGATATTTACTATGTTGTGTATAATGTTTCCTATCAGTGGTTGAACAGCATTTTTGGAGTTTATTGCACTGATGACGCTTAATGAATCTGTGTAGATGATGCTGTTTTTAATGTTCTTATCCAATATTTTCTCCACAGCAACACAGACAGCGTAGCATTCGGCTGTAAAAACTGATGCACACTGGGGTAGTCGTGTTATTTTCTCTCTGTTATTTTGTACTATTGCACTGCCAACATAGCCTTTAGTTTTTGAGCCGTCTGTAAAAAATGCGATGCAATTTTTATATTTTTCTTTTAATGCAAGGTATTCTTGTAATATATGCTTATGTGGTGTGCGTGTTTTTTGAAACTGCGTTAGTGTGAGGTCGAAAACTGCTGGGAGGGTGTACCATGGTGGGAGTGGTTTATTTCTCGGGGCAATACTTGGCAATTCACTAATGTCTAAATCTTGGCACATTTGTTCGAAGCGCATGAGAAGCGGCTTAATCAGTCGGGGCTTGTTGTTGAAGACTGTCCTAGAGGGACATTCCGTGACCACTGAATGACATAGATGTTTTGGTTGAGAACGAAGTTTCAGGATGTATGCACATGTTAGGGCGCATCGTCTGTCCTTTAATGCAGGTTCATCTGTTTCTACATAGAGGCTGGTTATTGGGGATGTTCTGTACGCGCCAACTGCTAACCGTAATCCAAGGTTGTGTATCGGGTCTAGTCGTTTTAAATAGGGTGTCCTAGCTGAACCATATACTATACAACCGTAATCTAACTTAGAGCGCACCACGGAGCGGTAGATTTGCAGAAGGCATGCTCGGTCGGACCCCCACCGTTTTCGCGACAGCACCTTTAGGACGTTAAGTGATTGGGCTGCTTTCCTTTTCAGATTGTTTATATGGGGAAGAAATGAAAGTTTCTTGTCGAATGTGATACCCAAAAATTTATGTTCATGTTTCACTGGTAGTATGGTTTGGTTGAGGTATAACGTGGGATAATTCTGTAAGCCTCGTCTCAATGAAAACACAACGGCCACTGTCTTTTGAGGAGAGAACTTAAATCCATTGCTGTCTGCCCAGGTAGCTAGTTTATTTAGTGTCAGTTGTAGTTGTCTCTCACAGGTGGATATGTTGGAGGACGTGCATGCTACTTGCAGGTCATCTACGTTTATTTATTTTCTTCTTTTCTTTTTATTTCTTCTTTTCTTTTTTCTTCTATTTTTAGCTTTTATTTTCTTCTATTTATCTGCTATAGGGTAACTTCTATAAAAAATATGACTGCACTGCCAATTTCTCTCTTAGACCAGTGGCCTAATTAAAGAGGAAAACAACTACATCCCTCCATGCTTTGTTTTCAGTGACTGTTGGCCTGTTTCAGTGGTCGAGAGAAAGCGCGCTGGAGGCAGTTGTTGCCATCATACGTATATGAAAGGATGCAACGTGGAGCAAGTTTAGACGCGCTCGAGACACTGTAACAACTTCGCCAACCATGACGACAACGACCTCTCCGTTTTCTCGAAGACCTGCGTACGTATTGCAACTTCATGTTTAAACAGGCGTCGCCGCGGGCAACCACACACTACGCATTAACATCGCAGTGTAGACACTCGCAGAGAGCGCGAATTCTGTATAACGGCGGTGCGATCTGCTCCCTTTGAAACGCTAAACACACGAACAGTGCGCGCGAACCACATTTACGATTTCGTCAGTCTGAGGGAAAGAGTGCGCAATATCTTGCGGGTTCGAAAACCCTTGCTCTTTTCGGCATCAGTAGCGTCGATGTAAAAGCACCAAATGGCAACTCGCGGCGGCTTTCTTTTCTTCTCTGCTAACGATTCGTCTTGTTTGATGTTGCCCCGGCTTTTCTTTTTTTTTTACCGTTATTTTTTTGCCTTGGCCCCTGATCGAGACTGGAAACACGCACTTCCATTCAAAGCTCCATTAACGAAATTCGGCGTGGCGCGCATTTCCTGTCCCGCAATGACATCCGCTACCCACGGGTATAGCGACACCGTTTCTCTGCCCAGAGACGGCTTCTTATTTTTTTCTCCTTTTTGTTTACTATTGGTCGCTGAAATATTCATGCAATGCGCAGGGTAGGTGCATTACTTGTTTGCGTACCCGAGCGCAGCAACTTTTGCGGTGAAGGTTATGTCGTTGACCTAGCTAGCCTTAACTTCCGTTTTTGTTTTTTGTTTTGTTTTGTTTTTTAGTTTACATGACCTAAAATGCAGATAGGCATACAGTCGATAACGTCATGTGTTTGAATTATTCGCGCTCGTTGACACTCTTGTGTTTCTTTGGTTTGTGCTGTATATTCTTTGTGTGGGAGGGGAGGGGTGAAAAGTGGGGGGAGGGGGAGTTCAAATTTTGCAAAGATGAGTTGGCTCGTAGACCGCATTGAGTCACTCAAAACTAAATGCACAAATGGAAACACACACACAAAAAAAAAAAAAAACAGGTTCGAGCAAAATGACTAAACGTGTTAGGTCCTCTTTGCCTATATAGTCTTGGTCGAAATGCTTTGGCCTCTTGGTACGTCTCTCAAAACGCACGCACGCACATACACACGCACGCGCACACACGCACGCACGCACACACACACATAGTCTGAACTGTGTACTGGCCCCATTTCACGTCAAAGTAATACATCACTCTCAATTTCTATAACAGCTAACATTCTATTATTGTACAAACAACGACTGAGGCTTAAAAGGAGGAAAATATCAAAGCTTACAATGGCCAAAAGGGCGTCAGCCTTTGCGGTACTATTCACCTTTCAGCGGCCATGAAATCTGTTCTCACCATCCTTCATGAACGAAGTAGTCCTATAAATAAAATATACCAGAAACTTTTAAGAAAGACATCACTGCATTCGTATTAGAATAAAGGCTTATCCATACCTCACCCTCGGTACACTTAATGATTCGATAGGCAGATCTTCAATGCACGCTTCCTTCATCTAAAAACAAAGCGCGTGCAAACGTTTCTCTTCGATGTACAAGAGAAGTCAAAAGCTTTTACCAAAAACATTCGCATATTTAAACGAAGCCAGGACTTACTCGCAGCTTGGCCTCTGCCCGCTTGATGCGCCGGTATGTAGATATTCAGTGCCTGCCTTAGAAGGAAGTTAATGTTAGTGCATGTAAATAAAAGGACCAGAGGTGCAGCGACGGCTGGGGAGGAATGTCCCTATCTCTCCATCAGCGGTGAGAAAACGCGCGCGTAGACATCCGCCACCGCATGAATGAGTTTAAGGACGGTGGAGAGGAGGAGGCCTGCTGCTCGCGTAGTCAACTACATAGTGCGCAGTGTAGCTTGGGCAGGGGAGGCAGCTGCATGACCGCCTCTCGTGCGTGCACCCGTCCATTACTTCGTGAGTGACCATTGTTCGCAGGGGCGCGCGAGCACTTGCCGCCGATGACGACGACGACGACTCGATACGGCGCTCGCTGGCAGAGGAGATCAAGCGCCGGGTGTGTTCTGCTATAGTGCCTAGTTCTGGGAAACTCTAGCGAACCGCGCGTGCATCCGGAGCTTCGGGATCCTGGCCACCGGCCGCGCGGATGCCCAGGGAGGAGATGACCCATCCGCCCGCCGCGTCGAATTCCTCCCTCCTTGGCCGCGGTCAAAGTGTGCAAGCTGACCCGTTGAGTACGCCCACGCTTTATATGCGTTCCGTGTGGAAGTCATTTACTGGGCTATAGTGAGCTAGGGCGCCTGTAGAAAGGCTGTTTGATGTCTGTATCTTGATGCACCGGACCTCCTCGCGATGTCGATTCGGCTGGAGCACGTCCTGTGCGTCTCTTTGTGTGACATTGAGCCCACACATAAGCTCGCCCTGCGAGTTTTGAGTCAAGGTTACAGACTCAGATCTATTGTCTTCCTTTCGCAGTTTGGTTCTGATAGTGAAAATCTGTACTGATTGGTCGGCGTCGAAGAGAATAAAGTTTAGCACTCGTTTTGCTATTTCGTGTAGATATAGCTTCTCGCATCTGCTGGGCGCCTGTTCAATAAACAGCTTGCGGCTTCATGTGCCCAGGTCCCAGACGGATATTTATATATTTTTTTTTATTTTACCATCAATATATATATATATATATATATATATATATATATATATATATATATATATATATATATATATATATATATATATATAAAACTTTGTTGATCTACTTTGTAGCCAGGTGCCTGCATGAGCCGTGATGATGTGCTCATTAACTGTTCTTTTGCTGGATAATAATCGTTAAGCCACTTTGCACACATGTGAGCGCCGGTTACGTAATTCCTTTCTTCTTGGAATAGCTATCACTACATATGCTGCGCACCCCAGAAATGCATACTGTCAAAGGCAGTGCCAAGAAGCAAACATACAGAACAACATATGGCTGTCAAACAGTTGAAACTACGCACTACCACGTCTACTGAATGCTCTTCAGCAGAATATTACTGCACTACAAAATACCTCGTACAATAAACTGTTACAATATTTCCTTCTGAACGGCATTGCATTATACATACATACATACATACATACATACATACATACATACATACATACATACATACATACATACATACATACATACATACATACATACATACATACATACATACATACATACATACATACATACATACATACATACATACATACATACATACATACATACATACATACATACATACATACATACATACATACATACATATTGTGTGTATATATATATATATAGGCACATGAGAACTGCATCCCGCAAAGAACAATAAAACCACACGCATAATTGTTAACATACAGAATAAGGTCACATAGAGTGCAGAATACTTTAATTCACACACACACACACACACACACACACACACACACACACACACACACACACACACACACACACACACACACACACACACACACACACACACACACACACACACAATATATAAAATCAAAGGAGGGCATATACTATACTTCCTTTTTGTTCACGTCTTGTTGAAGTGGAGCGGCATGATTCTATTTAATCACAAGATATCATATGATTTGGAGCACTGCATTCACTGACGCTGCATGCTCCTCTGTTCGGCTTCGAATGCGTATCCCAGTGCTGAGGAGAAGACCGCCTTGGCTTTACACCTGATTTAATCGGCGTAATAGGGAACAGTCTGAACTCATACAGTGCACTCTTCCTCCTTCAGTCCCGATAACCGGAAATCTAAGCCTCAGCTCTGACTGCATCACTGTGCACATTCGGTAGCGTAGCATACTCATAAGTCGTATCGTGTGCTTCGTTTTGTTCGTATATTCTAAACTGAGTACAACTGCACGGTTCCTCCGGTGCAGTATTTAGCTGATCATTGTCGTTGCATTTGTGAGAGCTTTGACTGGGCATTGTAGCAAGGTTTATTATTCTTTGAGCGCATCTCTTTCTGTCCACGTCTTTCTGCCGTGGGAGAGGATCGTTTATTGACAACGTAAACGACAACTGCAGATGCACTCTGGCTCAGCACCAACACAGTAATCGGCGTATGGCATTAAACGACAAGGTCAGTTAAAAAAGTTAGGGTGGACTACAATGGAACGGCATCCCAGCACACCTACTTTGCCTCCTGTTCTTAGCAATATTTATTTATTACACGACGAAGCCGAGCGGGTGTTCACTTATGTGTGAGCGATACGCGTGAAAATTAAGAAAATTTCATATCGTTTAACGAAGACGAGGTGTCTGCTTTGCCGGAGTGGAAAATCTGATACTTCGTCTATAGTTGAGCAAGTCTGAATGCTCGCCGCAGCGCTATGGATTACCTGCACACATGTTTTCACGATATTCGATTTTATTAAACTGTCTACATATGCGATGTAATTCGTAAGCTAGGCGCCAAGTGCACTTGATTCATTGTTCTTTCCAGCCCTGCCACGTTGTTTTTTCCTAGTCATTTCTCAATGTAATGCCATCTTTTTGAGGAGTTCGATAAATTCAATACATTTTTTACCTTTAGAGGTTCAGATGGCGCCGGTGTACAAATATTTGCTGTAAAATGAGGCGTAAAATTGAAGCGCGCGAAGTAAAAGTCGTTTCTAAATAAAGTCAGTACTGACAAAATGAGACGTATACGTGCACCTGTACTGAAAGAAAGGCGATTCTGACAAAAGTATTCACACTTGAAGCATTCTGTAAATGCAAGTCTTTAATGCGTAAGACATTATCCGTTGCAACGGTCGCAGATCGCAAAGTAATAAAAAAAAAATGTCTGAGAAGCATAATAACTATTTGTAAGTGGTAATTTATTACTGTACACATAATAATAACTTGCCGCTAGTGGTGAATGCTTTGAGGGAGAACAGGAATCTGGCGAATCAAGGTTTTTATGACAATAACAGTGTAAAAACAAGCACAAAATACAAAGTATGAAGAGCAATTTATTTCAGATCAATGATATACCACGTTTCCATTGGAAGCTCACAGATTGCATTTGTCTCACGTGTTCATAACTTGACAGCGTTTTCTTGACGGATGCTCCTTGCTGATTCCTGTAAAAAATAACATGCTAAGACAGCCGTATTACACATGTAAGGCTTGAAGCTGTAGCTTTATCTTAAGACGATCATGCATGAGCTTGACTGTGCAGTTTGGGAAGCAATTCGCGTGCACAAATTTTAGCCCTCAGTATTAAGTTGGTAAGTGGTTGATGCAATACCCCACCTTTTTTTTTTTTTTTTCGCCTAAGTCGCTTTGGGACGTTAAACCCTACAAACCAAACCAAACCAAACCAACATTTTTGTTTTCTTCGTAAAGCTCTCGGTCTTGGCCTTCATCTTGCCAAAACAGCACAACAGAAGTTCTCGAATATCTAAAATCCTGAAAGAAAGACGAGTTGTTGATTAATAGTAACACTGTCACCCCCAATGTGTTCTTATTTATTTATTTTTTGTTTGTTGTTGTTGTTACGCAGCACGAGAAATATATAGACCGGTTAATTCACCGTCTTTCCCACTGAATCATCCCAATTATCGGCAGAAGAATGTGCAGCACATAGCAAATAGCGCGCGACAAGCCAAACACGAAGCCACCGTTACAAATTCTCAATGCTGGTGAGTGGTCTAAAATTAAAGCTCTAAGGACAAGTGTCAGTGGTTTCAAAGGATGTCCCACGTTTGCATCTCAGTTAGATTGCCGAATCTTGTTGCTTGTTTTGCGAAATAGTTTTGTTTTAATGCATCTTAGTATGCGCCGTAGACAAAAGCAGAAAAACTATCAATTGTTAACAGATAACCAGTCAGCGGAAGGCATCTGTAAATAGTTGAAGTAAGAGAACTTGCTGTAAGTGCCCAGCGAAAAGGCAGAGTGACCGCGTAGAGAGGAAGGACTGTAATGAAAACTATGTTCCATACTGCTTTTATTGGGCTATATATAGTGCGCAGAGGGAAAAAACAGTGTCTAAAAGATTTGGCTAAATTACACAGTGCTGTATTTGCGTCCTTCTGATCTTCGTCCTCGTCCTTCGCGCTGTTATTCCAAAAATGTATTACCAACTAGCCGGCACTTCAACGCTTGTTACACGGTTATGTCCTCTCTCTTAAATTCCATACTGATTAACTATCTTTCGCGGAAAAGTTTAGGCATCGTTGATTGCCTGCGCACATATTTAGCAAGCGCGGCTTTGATGGCCGATGCGAAATAATGTTGACAGCTCCTCGACGATCAGTGCTTCCAATTTATGGTGTAGAATTCTTTTATCAGATGCTGCTCATAATTCTGCGAGTTTTTTAGCTGCATTCTCAGTGCAACTATGCTGAATTGTCGCACCTCTGTCACAGTGTTAGACGCTCTCCGAACAGAAAAACGAAGAACAGCCTTGTCAGAAGCGCAGTGAAGAAAAATATATTCCATATGTTCCGTGCTGTTAACTTCAAAACACGACGGTAAGCAGAAAAAAAACTTCATCCTTAAAGAGAAAAAAAAAAAAAGCACAATAACGTAGCAATGATGCCGCGGACGATGTGACGAAGTGAAATAACAGGCCCGTCCTTTGTGCCTTGCAGTGGTTGTTCTTGTGTGTTCCTCGCTTTGATTTCATCGTGGGCCTGTAACAGCATAAATTAAAAGGCTTACTTGTTTGTTATTAGTAGTTGTTGCTATTTATTCTAATTGAAAAACAAGTGCTATCACGGAGAGACTTCGATGAAAGCGATGAGTAAGGAGGCCGTGTAATATGTGATGCCAGTGCACACTGAAGAACCCCAAGCGGTCGAAATTAAGCGGTACCCTCTAATATATGGCGTCCCTCAAAGCCTGTGTCGCTTTAAGGCATTACACTCTATAAACCAAACCAAACTATAAAGAGATGTGTTGAAAATAAGGTAGGTCAGAAGCCATTGTAGCGGGCCGAGCCAATTTTTTTTTTTTTTTTTTTTTTGCAAATCTGCAGTTGGCATCTGATATTTAAATAAAATAGTGAAGCGTAGTCCTGGCAATATAGCGAACTCAGTGTACTTCCACACAGTTTGCCGCGTTCTGCATCGGTCGCTGTTCTCTGAATTTGGAATGTCCCTTTGGAATACCGACCATGATAAGGTTATTTGAGAAGCCCCAGTAAGGAATGTATCGGCTTCGTCTTTTGCGAGATCAGACGCCCGAGTTTGTTGATTTCCAGTTTGTGCTCCTTATCTGGTGTGAGTCGTAAGTGAGCCACTTAGCGGCGCATCACCTCCGCTCTCGATTGGACCAGCAGAGCCCGAGGTTGTAGGGCGGCAATTCACTTTGATCTCCGGACAAGTCGTATCGAGACGAAGCAATCAAAGGTGCCGCCACTCGGTAGCGTTTACTATTTGCCTCAATTTTCTTTCTTGTTTGCAACGGAGAGAAACAAAGAACGATTCTAACAAGGTGGTCGGGGAGTCCACATCACGAGTGTCTTTTTTTTTTTTCTCTCAGCGCTGACTTTTCCACGAACTCGTCCTTCAACGCGGCGCGAACATTAATGACCGATCCTGTTTGGTCAAAGCGCCGCGTTTTCCAGCGGTGCCACACGTGCTGGTGGCCTTCCCTCTCAATTGGGGCGAGCGCGAGAAACGAAAGAAAGGCTCGTATTATACACAGTCGTCAAAACGCGGCGCTTCTCGACAACTGCCTTCCCTGCTCTTCTTGCGTAAGGGCCCGAATCGTCAAAGCTGATAACCCCCAAGCCCTTCCTCCAAATGAAAGGGGTCGTGTCTTTTTTCGCTGCGAGGGGCGGCGCATTACTGGCCCGCCACCGGCGGGTGTACTTTCCCCGACGCCTCACCTGCCTAGCCGTGCAGCCCACCCGTCCCGTGTCGCTCGGCCGCGCGAGCCAATAATAAGGCGAGGACGACCGCCTCTTCCCTTTCACTACCACCTCCCACTTGGAACGCTTTCAGACGGTCTCGGCTGGGCCCGAGTGTCGGTACAAAGTGGATCCACGCTGCCACCATCCTTCTCCTCCTTTTGCTTTCTCTTCTCCAAAAACGCTTTCTCCTCAGCTCTCCTTCGCTCGACGCCACACTTTATTGGTGCGCGCTTATTGGAGGAAGGCGCAATTTGAATTCGCGAATAACTCCTCCTGCAAGTCGAAAGCTGCCATTTTGTATCTGCGTAACTGCCTCGTCTTCTTTCGGTGCAACTGTTTTTGTTCGCAATCGTGGCCTTCACCCTCGGGCAGTCGTCTGGCCATGCGCGCCCCAGCTCAGTGAAACACCGGGGTGGGCGGAGAGGGTTTTCTCTTACCCTTTTCTCTTACGTACTCTCCTCCTCCTAGTATTGCGCCGAGAAGCTCCTGCGTATTCTTTTTTTGCCTGTTTGTGTCTGAAATAGATCGTCCGGCTTTTCTTCTTTTCCGTCCCCCTCACTTCTGTACCTCCCCCGAGAACTCGTGGTCCACACTCTCTCGAGTATCACTACCGTAGCGCGAAATTAGCAGTCGGCAACGTCGAAAAAAAGAGCGCCTCCAGTTCGAATCAGTAGGCTTTCTTTTGCTTGTGCGGCACGGACCACGTGCGTCGGCGGGCAGTGCTCGCTCCCTGCTACTGCTGCTTGTTGGAGGAAGCTTCGTTGTGGATACTTGCGTCCCCTTCTCAACATTGGTGTGTGCCGTCAGCGTGGAGCTCCCGGTAATGAATTTCTTCCGTTTCTCCGAGTCAACACAAACTCACGTTTGTTTGCTGTCGCCATGAACGTAAAACACCGCGACAAAGTAATTCACCTGCTGAATCACTGTTATTTTGACTACTGTTGGAACTTCACTTTGTTTAAATATTTCTCAGAGGTTTGTATGTGTTGTTTGCTGCCTTTCAGTTGGCATCCCATCGTGTGCACCTTTCATGCGAGCACGTGCCTTGATTGCCCATTTTCGCCAATGCTTTAGCTAGCTACTAGTTAGGTGTTGCTACAAAGCTGGCCAGTTGGCGTTATTGAAAACGGTTATTGTTCGTGTAGTACTTGCATTTCCTAAAAGAAGATCTTTACAGGCCTAATTCATACGACGTCGGGATGAAGTGCCTGCTAAACTCGCCTAAAATCGTGTGAAGCTTTTTGTGTGTGTGTTCGTGTTATAATGTGGGTAGCCCCTCCTTCAAAAACAAAGCGTGTGAATCCCTCACTCTCTTGTTGTTTCAGGCGTCCATGCACATATATATGGTACTTCTGAGTCATAAGCCGTGTTTATTACAAGACACGTGGACATTAAAATAGTTGACAACAGATAAAGGCGCTGCATAACCCCAACACTGTTCCGAGTGGCTTCACAAAACGACACCGCTGTGATGCTGAGAAGCACTTTAATCCTTAATTTTGTTTGCAGCATGTGCATTACAACCAGTTCTCTCATTTCTGGCTAGATAATTAAAATTTCTTCTTAACGGCAGCGAAGTGACCAAAACTTTATTCTAGGGGTGACACCAAACGTTATGTCAAGGCGCGAAAGTGAGCCGCTGACGAAGTATTATTTGCCTCTGCTCTCCAACCATTCAACAATGAGCACACCATTATATACTCATTTGACAAAATGATAATTCATTTTCACTGACTAGCTAAGTTAGCCGATTGAATTTTACAGCGCGTTAATAGTGTGCTTACGATGGAACAAGAGAAGGGACTGATTATGTCTGGTAGGTAGTTGTTGAGGCCCGCAAAATTTATTCCAACAAAACTGAACCCCGTTCCCCTTGATACGTTGGCCATGTCTTGTATTCCTTTTCTGTTCTCAGGCAGGTGCGAGAGTCCATAAGTTACAAGCAAGTAAACGACGATTCTGTATGTAAGCATACATGATACGAAACAACAGGTTCAAAACTCGAAGACAGCTGTGACTTATCTGAAGCGCTTCAGTATAGATGATTGTTCTCTACTTTAAAACAAAATCCAGAAACTATAAATGAGCTCAGTAATCAAGCTAGAAGAAAAGCTAAGGTTCAGAAGGGCGCAATTTTTTTCCCAAGTTCTTCGTACATAGGTTTCCATCGTTTGTAAGAAAGTGTATTACATTACCGTGACTGGTGTAAACTTAGTTCGCGGCCGAAACTTTGCGCCTCTTGTCAGAAAAACGATAATATACACTATTCAGGATAGATAATGTGAATCGCATGCAAATGCCAAGGAGAATGGCGTATAACTTTAGTAGGAAAGCCTACAGCTTTGATTTCATCATCTTTCAACGAAAAGGTAACTTGGTCAAGTTTAATGATTGTCACTATTTGCCTTCGAGCGCGGAAAGAGAAAAGTTGCAAGTGAGAAAGCATACGAACTTTCTCTCTCCTTCACGAAGCAAAATTACCTTTGTTCATACAAAGTTTACGCTACAAACTGACACAGGTACCCTTCCACCGCCTAGCAGAAGTAAGATTCTTGACACAGTTGCCAATAAATCTTTCAACAAATAGCGTACGTATGGAAGACCAAGGAAGTGAAGCTCTTTATATGAAATCGCTTGCCTTTAGCGTGCTTTTTTTTTAAGCAACGTTATGATGGCACAATTTAAATGCATGTCGATGATATAAAATTTGAGTAAATTACGCACCAAAAGCACATCCAAAAACATTCACTGCATGACACAAAGAGGAAAAAGATGGTTGAAGAAACGGAAAAAGAAAAAGGAAATATACAGTGCACATAAATTTGCTCTTATTAAAGAAACGCCTGCAGAAGCAATGCATTCCACGAGAAATTTTTGTGCCTGTTTCTTTCACCCATGTAAAAAAGATTGCTTTACAGAAGAAATTATAACAACGTGTCGGCTCAGATAAGCTTTGGCACCTGCATATATGATGCTGACACTGCGGCTATGAAATAATACCCCAAAACAGCGTACATTATTGACTGAAATTTCTAGCACTGTACGCATAGAATCATGTAAACCACCCCTGCGCAGCAAAGTAGAGAGCAGACTTTTGCAAAATGCAACGGACAACGCTTGTGCCGCGGCATCGCCAACTGCCCTGGGCAATGGTTATATAGCGGCGTTACTGCATAATTGTGAAAGCAGTAAACCAACCAATTGCTGGCAGACTTAATAAGCTACAGCACTAGTCCTGCGAAGGCATCGATCTAAATATTAACTTGCTAAAAATATCATACCGAAGACTTGTGATGCAAAACGACACGTTTAAAAATGTATGTTTTCGTTGATGCAGCTTCGTGCAAAAAGGTCCCCATATAGAGTAAAACACTCAAAAATTATTCAACACATGCTGCAGCTTCTCGCGTTAATTTTCGGTTACAAACGACAAAATTCACTGGATCAAACCTTCACGATAACCGACACAATTTTAATTTAGGGTTTGGCTGCATAGTCCCGTGATTTGAAATTTCTCCAATCAGCTGATAACACAAAAATCGTTTTTTGTTAAAACTTTTCAGACGGAGAAAACTGTTTTATGAAGATATCAAGGTAGCAAAGACAAGCAAAAGTTGGATCTCGGAGGAACCAAGAATGTAACTCAACTTACCCATGGTTCTACGAAAGGGTGCCCCACAACCCAGCGAGCATATCCCACCCGCCAAAAGCGCACAAACAACCCCGGCACTATAAACGGCGACGCAAGAGACGTTTGCCATGGAGGACGTTACCGTCGTCGGCACCATACCCACACCTCCGCACGAGCACAGCGCCCACTACGAGGTGCCCAACTTCCGGTTGCCTCAGATGACGACATCAGACACCAAGCAGGCGCTATCCACGAGCGAGATCATCGACTCCTTCTGGAAGACTCTGCACTTTCTCAAGCAGGATCTCATGCGGAGCTCTCCGGCCGCATTGGCGGCCAAATCCTCGTCGTCGCCTGAGCAGCCACAAATTGAACGTCAAACGTGCGACAGCAGCACCGCAACAACAGCGTTCTCGGCTGCAACCTCACCCGGCGTCGCCGACTCGTCGGCGGACTGGCCTCAGCGCCGGATATCGCGCGATCTGCCGGTTCAGCGGCTGGTCGAAGATCTGGACTTCAGGCCGGGAACGGGTCGGGGCTTCGAGAATGCCTCGTCGCCGAGTATGTACGACGAAGAGCCCGTCGCGTTGTGCTGGGCCGAGACGCCGGAAGAGAGGCGAGTGGAGAGCCGGGTCAATCCGTCCCCGGAGCAGGACGAGTGGTGCCTGGAAGACGGCATCGTCGTCGCCGTCTCGGCGCCGGAAAAGGGTTGGCCTTCACCGTCACCGGTGCAGGCCGCAGCGGCTGATTCAGCTGCCGGACGTGAATCAGCCGAGCGGCGCCGCCGGAACTCGGGAAGCCTGAGCGCCGTTTTCGAAGACGACGCCGCCGCAAGCCAAGCGCCGGCGGCGGGGACGGGCACCGCGGCGCTGGTCGCCGCCGCTGCCATCGATGTCGACCAAGTGTCGTCTCCGAACGCTGCTCCTGTAGGGACTACTGTCGACGCTGATACCGTGTCTGCGCCGACGAACGTTTTCGAACCCGTGACTCCCGGATGGGAAGAGGACGCCGAATCAGAGACGGAGGAAGAGCAGGTGCGACTGCCGGCAGGTGAGCTCCACTTCCGCTTCTTGAAATGCTTACTCGCGTGACAACAAGGCATGATGGAAAACACGGTCACGCAACTTGAGTCCAGCCGCGGCTGCCTGAGCCATTGGTAGTCTTAGATCCACTGGGGTTGCATGGGCGGAGAGGATTAAGGCCAACCGGAACGTGAACGTGAAATTGGACGTGCCTCGCACGATGGAGGCCGAGTCATCGTGACTCAATGACGCGCGTGGCTGTGAGCTGGCCGATGACCACTACTTTATAGTCTCCTTCGCTGAATGAACGCCGTTATAAGCCCCTGAGTCAACGTCGAACGTGATGTCATATTTGAATCAAATGTTAGTGGGAAAGCACTCTTACTTGTTTTCCTTCATTACAAGCGCACAAGCTTTTTGTGCCGAAAGGTAGATTGAGATGATGAAAAGTACCGCTAACTTTGAATGAAACTCGACGTTTAATGAAGTTTGTAAGGAGTGCCTTGCTTCCCTTATCGGTAATTGTTTGCGACTGACATATATGAGGCCCGGGGCACGGAGAAGGCATGCGGCCGGTCGACTATGCTTAAGGTAATTGCTTGACGTCACAACCACGTGACATCGCGCGGGTAATTCAAACACCTCACAACGATTACACAACAGCGATGTCATCAGTACACAAATCACGTAACACTGAATCGGAATTGATTAAAACATTATATAAGTTATGATTGTAAGGTCGAAACAGGACTCAGTCGTTACTGTGCTATGTAAAAAGTTAATCTATGTAATACGAGCTGGAAATATAACTTCCATGAGTTTGGGAGTTCGGAACCCAATTTGGGGCTCTTTTATTGCGTTAGACCGTCGCCACCGATATCTTGATAAAGGCATGCACCCCAGCAGCTACTTCCCGACCACGGGATGGGCGATAAGGGGTCAGCAAATTTAGGAAACGGCGAGCGTGGATTTGAGTGAAGTCACGAGCTGCCTCCTCGCCACTTTACTTATTGGTGTCGACACAAATTCATTGTATGATCCTTTATCGCCATTCCGGTTGTCGTGACGTTCGACCGCTGGAAAAGAGGGCCATGCACCGGCCTTTTGTTAAGTTCTCGGTGGTGTGACAGCCAAACATGCTACCGATATATCATCCACTTATTTTTTACAAGATGAAATTTGTTACAGTGACACAATGTTATGTGTGCACGAGGTATGTACAAACTATTAGGAAGACGAGGTTAAATAAACGAGGTGAATAATGTGACATACCGAAGCAACAAAATATTAGAAAGGAGGCAATGCAGAGCACCTAAGGGAGAGTCATGCACTCAGGTTCGAGTTCAGTTGGCGCATACATTTCTTATGGAGGAACCATCATCCTAGTGAAATGGTTTCTTGCAGAAACAATAGACTCTTGTTGGCGGCCTATCCGTGTTTCCAAAGTCTGCGTTCTCCGATTAGAAAGAATATGTCTAAGGAATTATCAACAGATGGTAATATAAGTGAGGTCTCGTACAGAATGCGGTGTGGAATTCTGTCCCTTCTTTAATGTCCGTTGCAAGATGTTTCAGGTAGCTATTGCTTCTTTTCAACTGATGAATCATTGCACAACTTTTTACCGTAGGCACAAACGTACCCCTTTCTTTTACCGTGTTTTAACGGGCAAGGACTCAATGTGTAACTTATAGAGAGAGATCTTTATGCACGGCGCTCATAGGGCCCCTGGACAGGGGCCCCACACTTCAATGCTGCCAAATACTTTTTCAGTGCAATAACGTGCCTTCTTCCTCTTCCTCCTCATCCGGTATACACTCCGAGAGAGGTATTCTGCGTACTCTTAGGAGTGCGTCCTGTCCCAGAAAACCTGATTACCCACAGCGGTAGCCAGGCGGAGGGATGAGTATGCAAATGAAAATCGTTGTACACCGTTTCCTCGACACTGAAAACAGAAACACAGGATAGAAACGAACAGCCAAATAAGCAGAACACGTCCGTTGGATTTGGGTGAAAGGATGACTGATGCGTCTCGTGGTAAATAACAAACAAACAATTTTCTGCCTTCTCTTCGGCTTCAGTTTCAGATTGCGCATTATACTCATAAGCATAAAGTCATAATGTACCAGGTTATGTGAAAGACCACCCGACAACGAGACAAAGTCCAGCTGTAACCTATAGACGTACGAACGTGCCTGCATGCAGTAAACTGTCTTACTAGGGATGCAACGAGCCTGGTCCCGGTGTTCAATTGCAATTCCAAAGAATGCTACCCAAGTTGGCAACGGCTTCAGAGAACAAACATACTTGCAGGTATACATACAGACAAACTTAAGCGAAATTGGAGAATGAAGGCTCCAGGTCACTAAAACCGTTTTTAAAGGGCGTGTTATTGAACTCTATGAAGTATATATATATATACGCCATGGAAATCGAACGCCAAGTATATATAAGCCCTTTTTGTCTCAATGAGACGTTGAGGCTTTGTCTCCCGTGTTGAAGAATGTCGTAGTGTGCTATGTATCGATATCGCCACCTCAACTTCGCAGCTCATTCATTCAAGCACCTCAATTTTTGCAGCTCATTCCCAACTTATAATAATCAAATGTGTCCTTTGCCGGACTTATCTTCCGTTGCTGTTTTATTTTTACTTTTACTTTCTTAGCTACGAAAATGTACAGTTGATTAACGTTTCTATGACTGCCAATTACTGACCGATCCCCGAGTGTAAATGTGTGTCAGTTGTTGATACATACTTGCAAATATGTTTAATGTCGTTACGCAGTGTCTGTAGATACTTAAAAAAAAAAAAAAAATATTCATATGTTTCCACGACTCCACCGCGATAGTAACTTGCCCGATTCTTCATGTTTAAACATAATAAGATACTTCAGGGTGATGGCTTTTACGTAGCCCCTTTTCTAGTCTGTGAAGCTTCTGATACGCAATAACAAATTGATCAAGAGGGAATTTGGCTGATGTCTGCGTAATGTGAAGAAGATCCGATGAGGGAAATTAAGATAAACGAAAAATCCGACGAAGGTTGAAGGTTCGAACATCTCTAACACGCAATAGTCTGTTTATAGCGCGAGAAACATTTGGAAGAAAATTGTTTAAAAAAGCTACATCAAATAACACAAAGCTGTGAGCCTCTTCCTTTGTGTAACGTCGAGTGTTTTTAACAGGGCAACGCCCCAAGAACAGCCGGTCAACTTGAGGTTTCATGCGTTGTCCGCTTTTGCTTCTATTTTAGAACGTACGAAATTTCGAGAAAGGCAGCGACCTAAGCACAGTTGTCAAAAGCCCCTTTCTTGCTTCTTGCGCTTCCTTTCCTGCCTCTGCCGTGATCCCGCCGCCTGTTTACCTCCCACAGCAAGAGACGGTCTGGAAACGGGAAAAGGGAGGAGGAGAAAGCGCAGAGGCCGTTAACCTGCCGTAACTACCGGTTAACCGCGCTGCTGCAAGCGAGGTCTGCACCTGTAAACTACCGTGTCTGATTACATAGGCCGCTTGCAACGCGTACGAAGCCGCGTGCTTCCGTTCTTTCATTAACAGGCTCAGACGCCGAGCGCATAAATAGCACTTAGACGAAGCTGAAAGGCGCGAGCGGACGGCTGGCGCCCGCTTCAGGCGATACGTCAGGACCATTATCGACACTATCTCTTTTCAGTCTTCTTCTTTCTTTTTTCTTTTTTTTTTTTTGCCATTCACTTCAATACTGTATCGTGCATTTGATTCCTAGAATTCGCTTTCGTATTTTTTTCTTCTTTCTTGTTTCTTTTTTCGTGCATCTGGATCACTGTGTTGTCTGGGTACACCATGCAGCATTAGACATTAGACGCTTTCGATGCCGCTGCTGAAGGCTCGCCATCAGCCACACGTTGGCTCGCGTGGCCGGAGCAATTAGCCGTTCGACTGACAGGCGCCTTGTGACCACCGAGCCTTATGGTCATGCCCTCGATTCAAGGCGTGTGCGCTCTCAAACACAGCCCGGTGTCTGCCGCCTTCTCCTCGCCCCTTTTCATGTACGGCGATCTGGCAAAGCAAGTGCTTGCGCTTTCCCGTAACGAGGTGCCGACGAGAAGACACCAACATTGGCGCCGTCGGCGCCCATCAAGGGGCGCTCATAAAGGCGCCGCAGCCCCCACGACACCAGCGCTAGAGGCGCCGTCGCGCCTTGGCGATTCATACACCTGCCGCCCGCACGTGTATCGGGCCACGCGGACAACTAACGCACGCACACGTATTCCCTTCTTCCTCGCGCCTGAGCGGTGGCAGCAGCGGCGGATCGGTGCGTTTCTCCGGGAAAGCGGCAGCAAGCGCGCGTGGGGCGACGCGATCTGTGGGCGGCGAGCGAGCGGATGGGGCTTCTGGGAAGCGAATCTAATTTCGTAAACGCCGCCGTCGTTCGCCGCTGGACTGGACTCTCGGGTTCGGCCAGGGCGGGAAGAAAAAGAAATAAAAAGGCAGGACCAGAGGAAACAAGCGCAATAATAAAATGAAAGAGGAAATAAGCGGGCGCGGACGAATCGCGCATTATACGGCGCTTCTCGAACCAGTTAGGAAACGGCTTTGCAATACGAGATTCGCCTTATTGAACCGCTACGTGCCCGTGAGAGTAAACGCGCGCTCGTTGCTGTTCGCTTACACCTTCGCTGCCTGGGAGATCCGAAAGTTTCCTGTTTTGACCTCTGCTTTTTCGTGATGTGTATGCAGACGGCTCGCTGTTGTTGCGCGTGTAGGCAGTAATGTGTCATTTGATTTCTGGTGCGGTGGCTACTTTCTCTCCGCTATGAACCCCGAGGAGCCGCTGTGGCAGTGGAAGGTGACACTCGAGTAGAGTGTTTTTCGCCTGGCGCGCCGGCGTCTCGCGGACAAGGACAACGCCGCATGAATCACGACAAAAAAAAAAAAAAAAAAAAAAAAATACTAAGAAGAAAGTCTTGGCGCCGACACAAGGAAAGCGCTGCTTCTCCGTACGGCGGAGCAGTGAAGTCGTTACCGCCTGCTGAATCAGCGGCGCCGTCGCCGCCTCGAGCAAAAAACACCGGCGGTTGAGGAAAGGGCCTTTCGCCCCGCCGTAGTACTACGAGCGGGCTGCATGAATGAAGCCGCGGCCCTCGCTTTGAGCGCTACCGGGTCTGGCCTTGTTTTACGGAGTTTTCGTGACAGAGGTAACGGACCCTACTAAGCAGTGGACCGGGTTGTTTCAGCGCCTTGAACTCAATTTTAAGTATCTACTCGCTAAATTTTTGTAAGTGAGGCATAGCCAGTATCTAGATTCTCTTTTCGACCCGTATAATTGGCTTTCGCTAAATGATGTTCATTAGATTACTGACGCATGCGCAGTGTCCCGTGTCTTTCTGCTACGGCTTGTCGTAGATAAGGTTAAGATCCGGTTCATTTTCACGGTGATAGTTAGTTGTCAGACTTGCGCTTCTAAGCTATTTGCCTATAGTTTTGCTTGATCGTTTTACCATGCTTTTTAAATAAATAAGTCAATCAATTAATTAATCAATCAATCAGTCAGTCAGTCAGAAATATAAATAGCTGAACAGAAAGTGAAAATCTGGGCCACTTGGCCCATTATGAAGAGGGAAAACAATGAGATAGATCAGTTTGTTAATTGGTTAAACAATCAACCAATCAATCAATTTTCCGGCAATAAAAGAGCAAGGAGAATGTGGAATTTTTTCAAAAGAATGCGTTCTTCGTTAAACCAGGGAAAAGACGCACGGGGTTGGCTTTCACGTGGGCGTCTAGATAGAAGCGCTCGATGAGTAGTGATGGTTGATTATCCTGATGGTTAATTGTCACAAAAGTCCGGGGATTGATTTCAAATATTAAATCACTCAGATCTTATAAAATGTCAACTGTTTAAATTGTAAACTTATTGATTAATTCATAAGTAACATTTAGCATAATAGTCACTGCTTCCATGTCTCGGAGGTTGAAAGAGTGTTCCTTCGTAGCTACGAGAGGTCTACAAGGAAAAAAGAAAAAAGGACGACAAATATACCAAGCAGCTGAGTGCCATAACGTCGCATGGTATCTTGCTGGAATACAGACAGACAAAAAAAAACTTTATTACTCCGACGGAACTTGGAGCACGCAGGCCCAACCGATCTAAACACGACCCCACTAAACTCAAGTATTTACAATACTTGAGGTTCACAACACTGGCAGCCTGGGTGGTGGCGATATATCGGCACGGCCGGGTCGTCCAAGCGCAACACGGTCTTCCGGTCTTGAAAGTCTTGGAGTACTCTAGGCCCCGCAGGGAAGGGGCAGAAGTAGAGGATGTGGGCGGAAGAGGCAAAGGATTCCGGGCACAGGGCAGGAGTGGGAGTGGAGGGACACTAGTGGGCTAGGATATTGGGTGAGGAAAAAAGTATGTATGTAGTCAGCGCCACAGGGTTGCGTGTTATCTAAGCAGGAAGGCGGGGGCCGGGAAATTCGGACGGTAGAGCCAGGTAGAGCTGCGCGTGGATCTTTAATCATGCGTCAGCTCGCTGAACGCGTGCATGTGCTTTGTCCTGAATCCTAGATCAAAAGCCACCTGATCCTTTTTTAAAGAACCTCAGGTTAAAATGTTGGTTGTCTATGCAGTCTTGTCTATACACAGAGCTCGATTTCGTGCTGTGCGCGGGTATCAAAGAAATTCTTTAGCAGGAGATCCGATCATAACAGATCATTATGTGGCACTAGCGCAGCCTCAAAGTCACGCGAACCTCACAGACATAGGCATATCGCCCCTAACAATGCAGATGCGTTAACATTTGGTTCGACTTGTTCCGATGCACACTGCTCGAGGACTCTAGAAAAGTGACAGACTCTCACTTGATCTCAGATTGATTTTATGCGCACAAAAAGACGACACAAAAAGACAAGGGAGACAGGACG
This sequence comes from Amblyomma maculatum, assembly GCF_055883805.1. Classification (NCBI taxonomy): domain Eukaryota; kingdom Metazoa; phylum Arthropoda; class Arachnida; order Ixodida; family Ixodidae; genus Amblyomma; species Amblyomma maculatum. The sequence goes on along the minus strand of NC_139349.1, from coordinate 22,163,289 downwards.
GAGCGCACTTTCAACTGTTTTATTCCGGAAATGTACACGACATTTATACAAAAAAAAAAAATCATCAGTTCATAATCATCAGTGCCACGTGCGAGCCAAATACCCAGGAAAAGCATGAAGGAAGGACACAGGTCACTCACCTCTTATCTAATTTATCTAAAAAGACAAATTCTTTATCATACATTGTGACAGATGGTGCGCTAATACATGAACTTCCGCTTTTCCTAATATGGTAGGCATCAGCCAATTCTCGCGCAAGCGTGTCTGTGCTCCTGCACAAGATACCGGTGCCTTGTAGCGTTGCATCACACAGTTTTTCTGCTTTCAGTTTTTGGTCGTTATCTTTTCCACACTCACTGATGTGCGCCGGCAGGTGCAAACCGGTACCGTTCCTCAAAGACAAATTGTGCTCCCTTAACCGGTCATTAACACATCGGCCCGACTGCCCAATGTACACCTTCCCACACTTCAACGGAATCCTGTACACCACCCCTTTTTCACACTTGACAAACTTATTAACATGTTTGATTTTGCAGTCTGAGTTACGGCTACCATCTTGCAAAACCAGACGACACAATGAAGAGAGTTTCGTCTTTTTGTACGCATAAAACCAATATGAGTATGAACCAACTAGCCCCACAACGCATCTCACTTGATCTGTTCGCCGAAACTGTGCGCGCTAGTATCTCAGCACCATATTACTGATGTTGCTATTGCGTAAACTGTGTTCAGTCATCTGCAGAAACGTATTTCGCTGATGTCTTCTTCTTAAGTCTTCATTAAAGCACTCTAGACGAGGTTTTGCGTTTATAGCTTCAGCACCGCAATGCCCGTTGGAGTGACTGGAGAGCGGAATGAGCTCTACTAGAAGCCCAAGGAGCAAGAATCTCGTGCTGCTTGATATTCACGTGCCGTTCCTTAGGCAGCGGCTGCTCCTGGTGCGGCCGGTCGCCGTCACCCTGTTACCTGTCCGATGGCTCCTCGCCGAACTCGGTGGCCCCCAGCGCGCGCTCGATCATGCGCCTCTGAGTCAGAGCTAAGGCATGACGCTTATCGCGCCCGCTCCGTGATCTCGGCCTCCTTCCATGGCCTTTTCACTGTCCGCGGTGAAACGCGTTGCGTCTACGATCTACACAGGTGTTACCTTTTACTGCTTCGCGTGCCACTCTTCCTCGCTGCTGTGCTCGCACCGAGGTCTACTTGTCGATTCGGGTCTGTCGCGTCGCTGTCCGTAACGAGGTCACTTGCGCTGACTAATCTTCGGGGATGTCGCGGGTGGGGCGACGGTGAACTATACCTTACAGCTGAGCTCTGGTTGGAGCGACCCCTGCAGCGGTGAGAAGAAAGCCTCTGCTTTTCGAGGACAAATTTGATTTGTTATTTTCTAAACTTTGTTTCTGAGCACAGAATTTCGTAGAATTGTGAGGAGAGCATTGAATTATAAGAACTGGTCTGTTCGAGGTGAGCGCAGTGTGGCGAAACTGCTGGCCTTTGCAAGCTACTGACGCGAAGTCAGAGAGAGAGAAAAAAAGAAAAAGCAAGAATAGAAAGGCCGCGGCAGTCTTTAAGAGGGTGGGCAGCGGAGATCGCAATTAGTCTACGCGTTCACAGCTGCCGAATAAGCGATCCGTGCTTTTGTACACGTCGCTGAAACACGTATTTCCTGCTGTGCACTGCAAACTTATACTAATGCGTGCTCGCGTGCGTGTGTGCGCGCACTTAACAAGAAATACATTTAACAATCTAACATTTATGTAGAACCAACTTACGCATTCGATGATGTTGACGATAGCATCGAAGGGCTTGAGCTTTCGAGAAGAGCACTAATCAATCCCTACAGCATCATGTATCGATGTATCGTTTGGTTTGGTTTAGTTTAGTTCTGAGAGACGCCGAAAGGTCCCGATTATTGCGACCACTTGAGGTTATTTCATTTGCACTGAATACCCAGCTTTTCGCCTCCATCTTAAAGACGCTGCCGTGGCCGGGTTCGGATCCATCTCTCCGGCTAAATAGTCGAGCGCCCTAACAAGTGAACCATCGCGGTGGGGCAGCACCAGATGGTTTCGGTGAATACGACGTTCGTGTTTAAATGAGCGTGTACTTTTTTTTTTTTTGTAAAAACATATTTTTTTATGGTTACTACAAGGATTACAGCTGTACGAAGTTGCCTGACACCTGTTTTCTTTTATTATTATTATTCCGATATGCAGCGCGCAGGCAAGCCCTGCGAACCAGGCAGTAAAGAAAGCGAATATTTTTTTGTTCATTACGGAAAGCCCCTCGACCACTCATTTTTTTTTTTTTTTTCAAACCTTCAGAGTCGTTCTTTCTTTCTTTTTTTAATTCCTGTCTTTGATCTTTGGAAAACATCTTCTGCATCCGTATATTTCAAAATCTGCTCAACAGCTTGATTGAACTTGGGGCCTGAACAATAGCCATCGGCGAAGAAGCCATTTTAGTTTACATTGGGGCAGCCTTCGCATTCCTCACTTTCCAATGGGCGTTTTCGGTTTGCTTTTCACCCCCTCGCGTGGCGACTCCAGCATTGCCCTTGCTCACTTGCGGAGGCGGGCATAGCGCTCGTTCCTCGCATACCTGCCCGCTGATCCAAACTGGCCGCGCGGATGCGGCGGCGGCGCTTACCGGTCTTCCACACAATGCGCATTCTTTCTCACGCTCAAAAAGTGCGCGTGTCCAGCGCGATGATTCCTTGGCCGCACCCCTCCCTACCGAGACAGGATCACGCCGTTGGGTCTTTTCTTTTGAATGCCCTTCGGCCGCTGCGCCGAAAAGCAGCCGGTACATACCGCCACCGGCCCTGTGGCCGGGGAGCGTGTGAAAACGACCCTTCTGACTCCACCAGGCGTGGGAGGATGCACCTTATAGACATGAATCAAGAAATATGCGCTTAACACTACGCCCGGCTAACTACGCAGTGGGAATGACCGCGGACTTAACTTGACAGACACATTTCAGTAGCGCATATCGTGCTCTTGTCCTCCCGAACGCACAGTTAAGTCATAAAATGAAACATTTCAATGATTTCAGAAGGCAATATTATTTTGTATTTGTCTGCCGAACACAATAAAGTCTGGCAAGGCGTCGTTCGTTCACAAGGAAATTGCCTAGAAAAAGAAAAACAAGCAAAGAAACAAATAACGCTAGCTGTGCCTACTGCTAATATGTTTGTCATTTATTTAAGATGAGTTAGTACATTTCATTATGTGAGCGCAAGTAAGACGTTGTTCCTTCAGCCGGCCGCTAATTTCATGTAGGTATAGGATGGAAAGTTGCCTATGTGATAATGTGTAAGTAGGATCCGCGTTTGTTTTTGGCCTGGTGTTAGATGTCATTTTTTATTTCTTGTGGGTCTGTCTTTTTTTGGACTTCATTAGAATTCCTCACACGCCACTGTTACCAATAGCGTTTCTGTTGCAAAGGTGTCCCCGCAGCACATTTCCATTGCTGTCACCAAATTCTGTTTTGAAATGAGAAGCATTTGACAATGGTTTGGTTTGTGGGGTAACGTCTGAGAACGACTCAGGCTGTGAGAGGCCGCCCATTTGGCGATGATTCAGTTCAGTCTTGATGTCCTGATCCTGAAACTGACGTTGTAGGCAGACAGTCACTTGCCTCTCAGGACATCAGCTTGCCACTGCGTCCCGCTTGCCACTGAGTTCAAGGGTGTCGCTGTCCTCTGAAAAATGGTATCTATCCGGAAGTTGATGCAGGCGCAATCACTGTTCCTGAAGCTCTGGGGTTTAGAGATAACAGTGGCTGGGTGAATAAACCGGCGGTGGAAACTAGCAAAAAAAAAAAAAAATGACTGGAAGATTGGTGGCTTAAAAGCAGAG
>NC_139349.1:22046932-22154432 GCF_055883805.1 Amblyomma maculatum | reverse complement strand
GGTCGCTTACTGCAGATGCGTTCAGGTTTAGTTTAGGTTTAACGCTGGGTTTAGTTTTAAATACATCGGTTAGCATAAAACGGCTAGCAATTAAATCAGTTGGGTAAGTTGACTTCAGTGCATGGCAGGTTTCGTTATGGTTCAATGCATGGTTAACTTTTAAGTAGGGACATAATTCATTAATGGTTCCTTTTAGGGGCATAATCCATTAATGGTTCCTTTAAGAGGCCACAAAGCTTCTTTGTAGATAGGCTTTTGTAAGCGTCTGTTCAAAACTGGTGAACTTTTTTCCAGTAATTTCCGTCCTATGAGCATTTTGGTCAGTGTTAGAAAAGGTTTGTCGACGCTTGTATTGACAGTTGATGCGGGCTTACCATATACTGGCACCCATAATCTCTGAAGAGATTCAGATCTAATTCCTTAAACAGTGACAGGAAAGTTTAAGTTAGGAATACTGCAGTTGGAGCGCCTACGCCACCGGCGCCTACCACTGCTCATGTCGCTGCATTGGCACCACCTGCCGCGGCGCCGACATACTACCCTAACTGGCGCCCAGCCCGCCCTGTTTGTTATTACTGCGGGTACCGAGGCCATATTTCCCGCTTCTGTCGTCGCAGGCTCCAGAATGAACGCCGCGGCTACGAATCATTTGAAGCAGACTACCCTCCTCGCTTTTCCGGCTCTAACCACCGTTCATTCCCTGATTATCCCCGACGTTCATCACCCCCGCCAGAAAGCCCCGCTCCGCCTGCTGGTTACAGGCCTTCAAGACGCCGTTCTACTTCGCCTTTTCGCCGCTCAACCTCGCCTCTCCGTCAAGCTTCTCTGACGACCCCCCGCTTGTCGGAAAACTGACCACTGCAGTTTTAGGAGGGAAAACTGCACTCTTCGACCATCCCAAAAATCCTCCGGAACGTCCCTGGAATATTATTTTAGTGCGGGTTGAAGGTTTGTCTGTTGAGGCTTTGGTTGACACGGGCGCCGCTGTTTCTGTGATACACACTGACTTGTGCTCCCGCTTGCGAAAAGTGAAAACGCCTTATGATGGACCTGAACTCCGTGGAGCTAATGGTGCAATAATTCGGCCTTCTGCTAAGTGTACTGTGCGAGTTTTTGTTGATGGTGTCCGCCACCATGTACAATTTGCCGTGATGTCACCCTGCGCTCACCCAATTATTTTAGGCTGGGATTTTCTGTCTGCCGCATCAGCCAGCATTTCGTGTCGCGACAGGGTCATTTACATGACCGAGAGCGATCCGTCTTCTGAACCTCCCGAGCCCCGTTATCGCCTACTTGCCGCTACTGACTCAGTGTTGCCCCCTGGATGCGAACAACTTGTTGCGCTTACTGCTACTGACATTGATAACGGAGATGTGCTAATCGTGCCTTCTGATCGCCATCTGACCCGTGGAATCGCGCTACCACCAAGTCTTGTTCGGTTTGAGCATGGCACAGCGCTTGTCGCTGCTTCGAACACTTCGCCAGAGCCCATTGTGCTGACTAAAGGGACATGTTTTCCTTGTGCCCTGGACATTCACCCGGTGTCCCTCACCACCCTTACCGCCCCCTCTTCCTCACCAGCAGCTTCTTCTGATGCTTCTCTCTGTGTTCTCTTTGGCACCATCAATCCCGACCTTCCTGCGACTCACCGCCAAGCTTTGCAGGAATTACTTCGAAAACACCAAGCCTCCTTTGATGTCACTTCTCCGACCTTGGGCCGAACGTCTTCTGCACAGCACCGCATTATTACAGAAGGTACTTCTATTGTTAGCCGCCGCCCTTATCGTGTTTCCTTATCAGAACGTAAAATCATAGAAGATAATGTGAATGATATGCTCCGACGAGACATTATTCGGCCATCAGCTAGCCCCTGGTCATCTCCGGTCGTCTTGGTCAAAAAAAAGGATGGCTCCGTGCGTTTTTGCGTTGATTACCGCGCACTTAACAAAGTCACTCGCAAAGACGTTTACCCTATGCCACGAATTGACGACTCCCTCGACTGTCTTCAGGGCGCCGAATATTTCTCCACTTTGGATTTGCGTTCCGGTTACTGGCAGATACCGATGCACGAAGCCGACAAAGAAAAAACCGCATTCGCTACTCCCGATGGGCTTTACGAATTCAATGTCATGCCTTTTGGACTTTGTAATGCCCCCGCTACGTTTGAGCGCATGATTGACACTGTTCTTAGAGGACTTAAGTGGAAAACATGCTTGTGCTACCTGGACGACATAGTTATCTTCTCTGCGACTTTTTCTGATCATTTATGCCGCCTTGATCAAGTATTAACGTGCCTAGCATCCGCCGGTCTCCAGCTGAACACAAAAAAGTGTAATTTCGCCAAGAAAGAAATCAAGATCCTGGGCCACCTCGTCAGCCGCGATGGCATTCGACCCGACCCTGACAAGCTTGCTGCAGTTTTGAACTTTGCACGCCCTCAACGGACTAAGGAACTACGCAGTTTCCTTGGCCTGTCTTCGTACTTTCGCCGTTTCATTCGCAATTTCGCTACCATTGCTGCACCGCTCCACCGCCTCCTTACCGACAGTACTACTTTCAATTGGTCCGAAGAATGCGAAAAAGCTTTCCAAACCCTAAAGAATGCCCTCACTTCGGACCCTGTTCTCGCTCACTTCGACGACACTGCTGCTACCATTCTCCACACCGATGCCAGCGGCCTCGGTATCGGCGCCGTACTTCTGCAACGTGACACCGCTTCTCGGGAAAAAGTAATTGCGTTTGCCAGTCGAACTCTAACACCAGCGGAACGCAACTACACTATCACAGAGCAAGAGTGCCTCGCCGTCGTTTGGGCAGTTCAGAAATTCCGCCCCTACCTCTACGGCCGCCATTTCACGATCGTTACCGATCACCACGCTCTGTGCTGGTTATCAACCCTCAAAAATTTGACTGGACGCCTTGGCCGTTGGATTCTGCGTTTGCAGGAATACCACTTCGATGTCATATTCAAATCAGGTCGCAAACATCGAGATGCCGATGCTCTTTCCCGCTGCCCGCTCCCAGAATCACCACCTAGTGCTTCTTCGCGCCTTCCTGCGTGCACCCTCGGCGTCGCAATGTCGTCCAGAGCTCCAAACATCCCCTGTGCTACTCCTGCCGCTGCTCCAGATCGGTACGCCATTATTTCACACCAGCAAGCCGATCCCTACTGTCTTTCCCTAATCAACCTTCTCACCGGTGCTTCTCACCCTCCTACCGCTAGGATGCGCAGACAACTCCAAAATTTCAAACTTGACAACGGCGTGCTGTCCCGTTATATTTATTGCTCTGAAGGCACCCGTTGGGTCCCCGTTATTCCGAAAGCGCTTCGCACCCGTATCCTGGCGGCTTTCCACGATGATGCTACAGCCGGTCACTTAGGCTTTCATAAAACTTACCACCGCGTGAAAACCCGTTTCTTCTGGCCAGGCCTCGCCTCAAGTGTGGCAAAATACGTCGCCTCTTGTCTGCCATGTCAGAGCCGCAAACGGCCAACTTCTCCTCCTGCTGGCCTACGACAGCCGCTACCTTGCCCAGCTACTCCTTTTGCCGTTGTTGGCATAGACTTATACGGGCCACTTCCATTGTCCGCACGAGGTAATCGCTGGATCGTCACCGCCGTCGACCACCTAACACGCTACGCTGAGACCGCTGCCCTGCCTAATGGCTCAGCACATGAGGTCGCGACCTTCTTTTTGGAATCGCTCGTACTGCGTCATGGGGCCCCTCAAGTGCTTCTCAGCGATCGTGGTCGGACATTTCTGTCGACGATTGTAGCCGAAGTTATTGAGGCCTCAACCACACATCACAAATTGACCTCCAGCTATCACCCGCAGACCAATGGGTTGACTGAGCGGTTCCACCGCACGCTTTCTGACATGTTGTCTATGTACGTCGACCAGGACCACCGAAACTGGGACGTAATACTTCCTTTTGTTACGTTCGCCTACAATACGGCTGTACAGCGGACCACAGGTTACACCCCGTTTTTCCTCGTTTACGGCCGTTCTCCTGCTACCTTTCTTGACGCCTCTTTCCTTTCTACACATGCCAGTTCCTCGCCCTCTCTTCCTGACCAGTTCCTTTCCCGAGTGGCCAAATCTTGCCGGCTTGCTCGCGTCAACACGGAAGCCAGCCAGGAAGACCGCAAATGCCGCTATGATGCAACCCATCGCCAAGTTTCGTTCCGTCCCGGCGACGAGGTGTTACTTTGGACCCCATTACGCACTCCTGGTCTTTCTGACAAGTTACAGCACCGTTACATTGGTCCTTACACAGTTCTTGCAAAAACCTCCCCGGTCAACTATCGCGTCTCTCCTCTTCACCCTCCTCCGGACAGTCGTTACCGTGGCACTGAAGTTGTCCACGTTTCACGTATGAAACCTTTTATTCGGCGCAATCCTGCGGACTAACTGCGGCCAGGCTGGCCGCTTCAACTGCGCGGGCGAAATAGTGTGAGCACTGTGTGGCGCTTCTTCTTCCACACGGCTGAACGTGCTGCAGCCACCGTAGTGCTGCTTCATCTTCATCCTGCTCCCTCTTGTAGATACCCATCGTCATCGCGGAGTGTGTTTGGCTGCAGTGTGCGACCAAGGCTTCAGGTCTGCAATAAAGCCTGATTCCCCAAGTCCGACCTTCGCGTTACCTTACAATACTTTTATCACTATTTTTTGTTTTTTCAACATTGACTCATTCATTTTGCAACTCTATAAGGGAAGCTTGTTGCTATTGAGAAGCTACAATATCATGAAAATTGAACTTGCCGCGAGCTTCACATACATGAGCGTATCTATTTACGCATTTAGATGAAAGCATTTGATATAACGCACTGTCAGAAGAAGCGCACAGGTAGCGCCGGTGTGATTTGCATTCAAATAAATGATTGCCCCTTAAACATGAGTGAGAGACACACTGCTCAAAATATAGTCTCCCTCAGGACGGACCTCGAGACATGTTTAACTTTATTGCATAAGTAACATCTTGACTGTCCTCTTTCTTGTTGGGGCCGCGTATACCTTTGTTTATTCCTTCAATACGTACTGATACTTGCTTCCAGAGAAGAGAGAATGAGAAAAAAAAAAAAGAAAACGGAAATCGCGGTAGGGGGCGGGGGGGGGACAAACTTTGGTAAATGAGATTGAACAACAGCCTTCCGTTTTTTTCCTCTTTTTTTAGCAAGTAAGGTCGCGAAATTAGTATTTAGGAATATTTATTTAGGTTCCGCACAGTGAGAGGAGTATACTGAACTTTAGTCCGCACGTCCACTGAGAATGAAGAGTTCTAAAGGTAGTTAACTACAGTTTGCTACCACTTCGTCAATGATGTGGTATGTTTTTACTGCTGTATTCCTCCTCCAAAAATATTGTCGAGTGTAAAAACAATATATAGAAAAAAACTTTAAATGTGCTTATATATAATCAGGATGTCGATGTAAGCTCAAAATTTTCGGAAACTAATCAGGTGAGGGAGAGGTTGGGGGTGGATAAGGAAGTAAGCCGTTGATATTTAATTTTCTCGCCTATCCTTGAATCAGCTCAAAGCTCAATAACCTCTTGTGGCCATCCTTTATACACAAAACAATATATACCTAGAGAAATTGTACAAGGAAACGCAAGAACACCTGCATTACGAGTGCACAGGCTACTCTAAACAGAGTAGCAGCCATATCGCCTAATAATATTCAGTCCCGTGCTCTGCTCCCACGGCTTTTGACCTCTCCTCACATAACACAGGTGCACACGGAACTGCGCTGCGGTGCCATATCTATATACACTTTGTGACGAGAAGGAGAAGATTACGAAAGAAGGAGACAGTGCATCTACGCGCGGTGAGGTCAAGGTAGAAAAGACGGAGCAGCCACCGAAAGGGCACAGAGCCAACTCATAATCATCCCCATCGTAATTGCCCTCGTTGCCAGCTGCTAATACTCGCACCGTCCCAAGCAAGCCGGCGGCCGGAGACGAGGCAGCGCGGTCAGCTACGGAACCTCGGTGACCTGGGTGCGGCCGGCGGCGGCTGAGCGACAGACGCGCGCATTGCGCCCGCAGCGTCCCGCGCACAGGTCCGCGCACTGGCCAACCTCCGACCCGGATTCACCTCTCTCTGTGTCCGGCTGCCGTGCTGCCGCTGCCCCGTACAACGGTAGCAGCGCAATGCGGACCTACGCGGCGGCGCAGTGGACGACGACGAAACGGGCGACGTTTATTGATATCGTTCCACCACTATTACGCCCCGGAGACCGCGCGGTAGACCTGCGGGCTCCGCCTGCTCATCGCCGACTCTATCCGCATGCTCGCGTGAGGCCGCACCCATGGTCCTCCCGCTCGACGCGCTTCAATTTGAGCCGCTTGTCAGCTCGGGCGGAGTGAGGGAGAGAGAGCCGCAGTTCCGCCTGCTGGCTCCTCTCTGGTCCTGTTACCATTATTAGGCGGGATCGTTTTGTTGCGGCTCGTGTTTTTCAGTCTTATCTAAGGTTGCGCCAGAGTGTGGTTGTGCGCATAAAAGGAGAGGGAGGAAAGAGATGGATTGTGTATACATTGAGTGCCTGCATCGGCCAACTGAGCAGGTTCATCCCGGACGTCCTGATTAGGAGCGAAGTTGACGGTTTCGTGTTGAATGTTAGCCCAGTTCGGCGTTGCTGGCGCTGTTTGCCCAGTGCAACGTATAACGAATAAATTGCTGTACATAACCGAATTAATGTTGGCCGCTCAGCTAGCACTCTGCATTATATAATGGAGTCAGTTTTGTGCAGTACATAACCGTCTGAAAATGGAAATGTGCCTACTTACCTCTGCTTGTCAATGATGAGTCATTAACCTTTCCTCAGTCGCATTAATTATTTCGTCATCCTTACTTCGTTTACACTGCTTTTTGAATCGATCATCTGACACTTGACCGTCCTGTAGAGGCAGCTATGTGAATCCGCCATCCTATCTCGGTCATAACGTCGCAATACAACAAATGATGAAAGATGCTGCTATGTAAAGTCAAGTGATCACTTAAACTCAGCCAAAGCTTCTGTTGCTCGGCGCAGGTGAATATGTCATACATAGAGGTAACAGTTAAAGCAGCGGAAACTTTGCTGCTTAAATTCAGTCTGTGGCCTTAATACTAGCTGCCAGACAATATAGTCGGAGACAAATTAGCCACTTCGTGCTGCTGTATACCTTGCCGTATAGTGCAGTGGATAGTAGCGGGCAGAGCACATGCAAAAAATAATTCAGATCGATCCCTGCGCAATAGCTCGAACCGTTGCTTGGTGCGCAAATCCTCCTTAACCCTTAACGTCATTTCACGTCGTCCACTGAGCGTAATTTTTTACTATATGTAAAGAAAGCGGGCAGTTAGCCAAATAACAACGAGCGAGACAAATAGGCTTAAGAGCTAGAAGAATACTACAGCGGTAGACGTGCCCTCTGCAAAGTGCAAATGCATTCTATTTCAAGCACTGACTTAGCGATTACGTTGCTACCTTCTTCGGTTAGCAGAACAGTTATTTAGTTGTAGAAGAAAATCGTGCGCCGTACGCTAACGATGTTGAGCTCAGTCTCACAAAACCATCTGCATAATTTCTACCTGGAAAGGATATACTTTATCCCCTCTTTCCATCTCCCTGAGAGCTTCAGCTCGTATTTCGAAATGTACCCCAACCCTCCGTAACCTCCTACACACGCTACTGAGCCCCGCATCTCTTTTCTGTGCCCCTGAGTGGGCTATCTAAAACGAAGCGTAGGAAATAGTGCATGCTCGTATATGAAAATGCCTCACCGCCTGAACCCCTGCTGTTCGCCTTTCGTTGTTCTGCGTCAAAGTTTCTGCAAAGAAACTTGTAACGCCCCTCGCGGATGGGAGGGGAAAGTCTAGAGAGAAAGGAAGAAAAATGGTACAAAATCGCAAGAAACCAGATCGGGGGTCACGCGTCGGGTGACCCTTAATTACCCCGGCGGCCAACGGAGGCAGGCGTCCCCAATAGCGCGAGCGCGCGCGAACATTCGGCAAACCGCCATATTGGTCACGACTGCCCTCTGGTGTCGAGGGTGTGGCTTGTCCGGGCTACCATATCCATCCGCCGCAGGTACGCTCACCTGCATGCCCAACCGTCGTTCCTCTCCGTGTTTTATCGCTCGCTCGAAGAGGCGATTGTTAGCCGGAGCTTCTTTTGTGTTTGCGCAAACACGCGTGAGCCACCGAGGCTCGAATAGACCGGTCCCTTACTCTCTGGACGAAGGAGCGCAATCTCGAAGAACATCAGCGAGGAGACTTGCTCTTGCCATTCGCTTCGTCCGTGTATCCCGCAGCGTTTTCTTTTCTTTCTGCTGCTTTTCCTTGGCAAGCCAATCCTGAGCAGCATAAAAAAGAATAATCCGAGGTTTGCTTTAATCGCTCGGGAAGCCACATGACGCCTTTCCTCTCCTAAATCCACCTTCCCCACAGATTCTTCTTCTCAATTTCTGTCACTCAAGAATGTGTGGTGTTTGTTTTGCTGCAAAAAATAAATCGGCTGCAAGTGATCTCTCATCTTTGTTTTTCATTCCATCGCACCCATTATGCACGAGGGATTAAGTGAAAGAAGATGCGCAGGAGGGGAGAGGCAGAACTACACTAATCGAAGAGAGAGTGGCAGTGCAGATCAGCGTTGGTGTAAGATAGAGACGTTAAAGTGGCCAGCAGTGGATGACCGATATGCGGATGCTGCGGTGGTGAATACGCGCGTCGCAGCGTGGAATGCCCGCCTGGAATGCTCTCTCTCTCTCATCCTCCACTTCCCACAGCGCTAGACGGTGCGGTCCCAAATGGTTGCGGAATGCCGGAGCGGACGGGGGCATCCGATGGAATGCACCTTCCGATCTCGACCGGCAGCCTTCGGCGCGCTGCGCTCAATTTCGGTGGCAGCCTTCTGTCGTCTACAGGCTAGGGCTACTCACCTGACCCCTTATGAAAGGCGCAGTTTAGCGACCGTTTGGCTGCTTCTGCTCGCGGTTCCTCCTCCCCCCGTTCTTTTCTTAACGCTCATCGTGGGTTGAACCAAACCGTGAGCAGGCGCGTAACCACTGTTCACGACGGAATGCGCTGGCCACGCTGGTGTTGCGTCTACGCCGCGCACCTGCTGTTGTTACTCCTGCCACTGCTTTTCACCCCCGAACCTCCGTGTTTCTGACCCATCTCTTTTATTTTATTCCGTTCTTTTTCTCTTTCTGCCTTTTACGCCGTTTCCTGCTTGAGCACCGAACGCCGACTCACCTCTGGCTCAGATAAGAGCACGCTAATGGCCGCGGGAGAGCCAGGGTGAAATCACGGTCACCACCAGTCACGCCGTCGTCACACCTGAGCGGCCACTGAATCACGGGCCGGCGCTTGACTCACGTGCGGCCGCACGCGCGCGCCGGCCACAATGGGGTCCTCCGTCTCGATGAATGCGCGTGGGCGGGGGTCGTTGGTGTCGCGCTCTCTGAGCGCCCCGCAGCTCGCGGCAGCCGCTTTCTCTACATACTCTTGATATACACGACGACCGCTTTGACGTCATTTTCGCGCGTGAGACGGATGAATGCCGGCTCATTGTGTTCTTTTATGTCTCCTTTTTAGGAGTCGGCATTGTCTCCGAAATAAATAAGGTGAGCTGGCAGCGAAGGTGTTACACGGTCATAACATTCCTAGCATGAACTTGTCGGTCGCGGAGCGTTACTTAGTAGCAGCTTACTCACGCGCCTTAATGTGCTTGTGCAGACTATAGAGCTCGCTCTGTACGGTGCCCAGAGGGCTATAAGAAGCTGACTCAAAGCACGCTGTAAGTGGTGTCTTTTTTAGTGGGTGAAGTCTGAAAGAAAAGTCATCGTCGAGGAAAAATCTACGACACGCAGCTGCCGATGTTTATGTTTGTAGGCACATGAAATGTAGCTCGCTCTGTCACACTTTCGTAAACTTCTCTGCGCTGAACTATAACTTAGAAGCAATCAGTACATGACTTCGTCTTCTGGTAGTATTCGTCTATTATTTTATTTAATTGATGTATAATTTTTGCAAAACAAGGAGTCATTTCTTGCTTTTGCCGTCCATTTTCCATGTCTTTATTTTTTTATTTATTTTCTCTATGCCAAATGTCATCGCACTCAAAATTAGCGTTTTTAACTTATTGGAGCGACATATTGATGAAAAAGTTGTTTCTCCACATACGACGGCTGCAATAATATCCAAGGGGCAGAAGTGTGTACTAAGAGATAGCTACTGCATAGGACAAGCTGTCGGGCTAATTGCTTTTCCATAGTTTTTTGCAGCGCGTAGCTGGACAAGAACAAAGACAGAGGAACAGGAGGAACAATCAGCGCCTGTGCGTCTTACCTGTTTCTCCGTCTTTGTCCTTGTCCGGCTACGCGCTGCAAAAAGCTACTGCATGTATACTACGACCCCGCACCCAGGAGGAGCGGCAATGGCATCGTTATGTTTGTTAAATGCGGTAAATACGGTAAATACGTCATAACAAACCCAGATCATTTTGTTTTAGCAAACTTTGCCCCTCTGGTGCAATTAAGGCCTATACGAACAGCTTTTGTTAGCTGCTTATTCAGCACAAAGACAGAAAATACGACCGCTGTACGTTTCGAGCGTTTTTCTAAATCTGGCATGTCTTCACCGTCCTTTTGGCTTACTTCTACAATGAAATCCAGTCAAGACGAGGGAAAAATATTTAAATTTATGTGCCGCCAGCTGAAGTTCCAGCAGTGATATCCAAATTGCGGATTCAGCATCCCATTGTCGAGCAGTTCTGGTTGGTTTTAGCACGGGACATCTTGCCGTAAAACTCCCTGGCGCAACCAAATTACTTCGTACTCGCACAAAAGAGAGAGACAAAAAAAAAAAAATTGCAGCTTCCGGTCACCGAAGCTTGCTCGCGTCTCAATGTCGTTTCCACTTTAAGCCTAACTTATGGGTATGACGTCTTTTAAGACAGGTTGGATGTTGCCGCATATTCCTACCCGAGCATCCTCGCCGTGGCTTTATCACAGTTGTGGCGTGCTGTCATCATCATCATCATCACCAGCAGCCTGACTATACCCACTGCAGGGCGAAGGCCTCTCCCATGCATGTTTCTCCAATTAACCCGGTTCTGTGCTAGCTGCATCCACTTGACCCCTGCAAACGTTTTCTCATCCGCCCGCCTAACTTTCTGCCGCCCCCTGCTACGCTTTCCTTCCCTTGGAAGGGAAGAGTGCTGTCCATTGGCATGCTGTCAATGATGTGCATCTCGTCACACAGTCACGGACGGGCACACACAATTTCACAGCGACCGTCCGCAACGTCTAAGAAGAATCAGAGTTGATTTCATAGGATATAACGAATGCATTCCAACTATTTATGTACACGGCGCCACAAAGCGTTAAGGGAAGCCTGCGCTGGTATATTTCAAATATTCGCCAGAGTACTTTAATTACTCCGGTTGCGAACCTCTGAACGAAATTCCGGCCTCAGCCAGTTGCAGTACGTCAAAAGGCCTGTCAGCTGAGAAATGCACTATTTACGATGCTGTGCATTTTTTTTTATAGCAACGTCTCTGTCTTACACAGCCTTAGGAACATCATCTGAATGGAACATTTGTTGCCGTGTCCACCCCCTGATTTTTCAATTTTCGACCCAATTAGGGCAGCGGGTTTTTGAAACAGGCCCGATGTGGGCATGGGATTGTCAACTTGCATGAACAAAGAGGTCTGATGTCTACTGCATAAGTATTCTCAACGCACGAAACTATCTTGCCGAACAGAGCCTTGTTACCCCAAGCAGTAGATATATATAGCGTAACACATGGCAAGTGTTACAGTGTTGGTGTTAACCTCTTCCGAGTAATCATACATCGGCCGAATGAGCGTAATTAAACGCAATTCGTTATATTTTCTTCGACGCAGACCCGAGCCAATGGGACGGCAGCGACATTTCGGCCTGGCTTTGCTGGGTGAGCCGCAAGTTCGGCCTGCCGGCGCTGGACGCCGCCAGGTTCCCGGACAACGGAGCAGCGCTGTGCGCGCTCACGTCGGCCGACTTCCGAGAAAGGACGGATGCCCGATCGGCCGACATCCTCAATACCTTTCTGGCCTCCCGGAAGCTAGGTGAGCGTGATACATCCTATCGAAATGGTTGTTGGTTCTTTCAACCCATCTCGACGTACGAATGTTTCTTTGCTTCAAATTCGCAAAATCCGGATACCATGGCCGTGTACTGTAGACGGCGCGACCTTTATCTGGACTGTCACTCGAATTGATTGTTTGGTCAAGGTCACAAGGCGCGTTGGGTATGCGTTACGGCACCGTATACACTTGACCGTCGTTTGACTTGCATTGCATTGCCTTTCTGTGAATGTGAATGTCTGGGCAGCAGGTGGTGCTTTACAAAACGTGGTTTCCAAAGCGAAAGCTCATCTAGCATAGAACAGTGGATGCGTCGCAATGTGTGCAGTGCCTGGTTGGGAGAAGGGATGCTGCAGTTGAGGCCTTCATCTCCGGAAGCAAGGAACTGGAGACCGTTTATTCTAACCTGGGTAATAAATTAAACCACAGACACTACAACAATGAGCGACAGGCATGAAACCTGAACGAGGAAATACGGCTCCGTGTAATGTTCGAGCTTAACCAAATCATCTGGGAAGACTTGTCGACCTTCAAAATGAAAATATTTCAACTATAGAACTCTGCACGGGCTCAGGCCTTCGGATAGATCCCAATTTCAAACAGGGTAGAGCTATTTTATGCGCGGGTCTGAGACATGCGAGGTGTTTGTGGCCCAGATCAGGCTTTGGCCTGTATTTTTACGGGCCTGGGCTGGACACGCGGGGCTATGTACTAAACGGTTATTTTTACTGTGATATACTCGTTTCATCCAGTGGCGGGGTTAACAAACGGTTGCCTGCGATAAGACGCCAATTTTGAACAATTTCTAATGTGTGAACTTTTTTTATGGAGTGCGAGGACTCCTACTGTACCAAATTAAAAGAAAAAAGAGGAGAAGAAAAAAGAGGCTTTGCTAGCTTCCTGGAAGCGCCAGTTTCACTAATGTGCTTCGTTGGTCACTAGTAAAAAGAAACGCTCGTTAATTATTAGCCAGGTAATCAAGTTCAAATTACAACCAAATTACAGGCTAGTCGGCTTACCATCAGTTACATATAAGGTGTTTACTAAGGTAATCGCTAACGGAATCAGGACAATCTTAGACTTCAATTAAGCAAGAGATCAAGCAGGTTTTTGGAATGGTTTTGGTTTCGGAAACCTGCTTGATCTTTCGGAAAAGTTTTCGAAGGATCAAGCAGGCTTTCTATACTCTCGATCATATCCATGCCATGAAACCAGGTGGTAGAAAAATGTTCAGCACATAACCAGCCGTTATACATAATTTGACTCAGTAGAAACCTCGGCAGTCATACAGGCATTTGGAAATCAGGGTGTAGACGTGCCGTATGTGAAAGTACTGAAAGATATCTATAGTGACTGCAACCATAGTTCTGCATAAAAAGAGTGACAAAATTCCCACAAAGAAAGGTGTTAAGCAAGAAGACACGACGTCGCCAGTACTATTCAAAGCTTGTTTAGAGGAAGTATTCGGAGACTTGCAATCCAACAAACCAGATAGAATTCGTAGAGCTATCAAAGCTAATCAATAAGCGCAAAGTGGACGATACAAGGAGGTATTACATTGAGAAAATTGAGCTTTTTTTTCTTTTTCTTTTTGTAAGTAACGGGGGAAGCCTTAAAGCGATGAAGAAGAAATTGGGCATAGGCAGAAATCAGATGTATGCGCTAATGGACAAGGTGGGCAATGTCATCACGGGCAGAAAGTTATAAGTGGGTGGATGAGGTAAAGAAGTTCGCAGGGGTGGATTAAGCTAGCACAGCACAGGGTTTATTGCAGGAGTATTTGAGAAGCCTTGGCCCTGCAGTGGGTATAATCGTGACTATGATGATGATGATGACGATGATTATGATGATAATGATGAATCAAGCTAACTGCATTAACTCTTAATCCTGCGCTTTCTGGGCATAATAGAATAGCAATACAGAAGCAGTGCTAATACGTCCCCGGTTTCTTTCTTTTTTTCTTTTTTTTTTTTTTGTCATCTTCACAACGAAGAGCGTAATGCGGACAGAGGAAATATATCGGTTTGATCAGCCTTAAACGTCCCCTGCATCTTTCTTTCTGAAAAGGGGGGGGGGGGGGGGGGGGGGTCCGTTTATGCTCTTTGGATTGATTGCGTCAAGGCGAGTGAGAAATTCAGCTGCTTCATTTTCAACGTGTCACATAAGTGCAGGATTGAAAAGGTAACAAAAACCGGCTCCATTATAAGATGGTGAGCTGCCACCACTGATTGATCGCGTTGGAAGCCGTCGTCGGACCACCTGCGATCTTACAGCTGACTTGAAGGCACGCTATATTTGAGCACTTAAACATCCCCGAAAGCAATAATACACCACCCATCAAAAATTTAAATCCAAGAGCTGTTCTTGTGACTGTCACATCTGACGCTTTTAACAGTGATCCCCTGGATGTCGTACACGTTCACACCAGGGTGTTCGGCACCAAATGCGAGCGGTATCCGTCGCAGCGGCACGCCTTCCTGCGGAAAAACAATTGTTTGCAAGGCGCTGCCGCAGCAAACCATGTGGCTTTATAGAAGCTAGTTGTTTGGCCAGTGAACTTTTTGCCGCCTTTCTTCTTTCTGCTCGTGATTGGACGTATGTCTAATTGCTGCTAGTCTTGGGCCGATTAAGTCAAAGCAGTATATCTGTCTATGAGCGTGCGGCGGTAATGAAAACGCCGCCTATTTCTTCGGGGCTGTGCCTGTTCGGGCTTGCAATCCGACGCACGCCGTTCGTCTCGCTTCGTCGGTTTTATGACGGGCCACGGATCGCTACCAGTTTCATTCCGATGAATGGGGCGGATCAGTACACGAGAAATCTAACCGAGAAGAAGTGATGTAAAGGACGATGATGGATGTAGTTGCCGGCCTGGGATGTATGTACGTGAACGGAGCTGACGTCTCTCTGGGCAGGTGGGCAAATATAGGCGGGGAAGATCCTCCGTATGTACAAAGCGTGGTAACACTCAGGGTACTTTTGTTCGCACTGTTTTAGGAGCTTCAAAGCCGAAAATTACTGCTCGGGCCTTATCGCTGTTGTTACTTAGCGCTTTGAAAGACGTGTTAAATAAAAGCTTGGCGTTTCATTTTCCAGTCGAGTAGAAGACAAGCGCTGCGGTGGCAGCATGATGATTATTTTGGGGAAACAAAAAGAAACAGAAAAATGTTGGTTCCAGAAGGAAAGCAGTGCTCGCGCAAATTTTAAAGACTCAGCCTAATAAACATCTGTAATAACAATTCGCGCATATAACAGAGGCCAACAAATGATATAGGTTTGTTTTTAAACTTTCTAAATCTGCTTTCTGCGGCAAAGGAAAGTATACCTGGCAAGGATTCGCCACTCTAAAGTCAGTTCTTCTCCTGCTGTTTGATCGCCCCTTTACAGCACCTTGCAGGGTTGCACTTTAGCATGAAGTCGACAGCACATTGCGCAGGAATACGCCGAAAATAGGAGCTAAGCAGAAACAGTTTAATGGTGATTTCAGCATAGATGAAGTTTGCATTTCTCTCATGAGATATAGTGGCGAGGTTGCACTATAGGTCCGACTTTGCATACAATTCAAATTCAAGACGACCTTTACTCGGCTTCTTATATTTCATCTGCACAGCGGTTGCAATTAACATGCAGGATAGACGGGAAGTTTGTTATGAGCTCAGCGGATAGCCCTCGTTACGGGTCGTCTCTCAATACAGAAACCCTCACAGACTCAAGTTCTTGGAGCCACAGCGTTGTGTTGTTCATTCAACGGATGGTAATAAATACTGGCTCTCAACCAAGTCAAATATGATCACTTCTGACGGGTATTATGTACGGCCTAAACACGGCAAAGTGTAGCTGGAAGTCTAGTCCCTGCAATATCTTTATGACGGTATAATGATGACCTAAATGTACTTTCGCTTAGAAATAAAGTCATTCTGGCGCTTATGCGCTGGACCAATTACAGGAAGTCAAAGAGTGCATACAATTGCCCCCGTTTATATTTACGATGTTCGTTCTATCTGGTGTTGCTCTTTCCCTGCGTAATGCCCGAAGGTGACCTATCACTGATTCATCTCTTTATGTGTGTGCTTACCTGCGGCAGCGATGTCAGTGCTAGTTAAAGTACTGCAAATGGCCAAGATTAATTCATAACTCTCTATTACGGCGTCTCTCGTATATATGTGCAACTTTTCGGCATTCAGATCCGCGAACAGTGTGCTCTATATACCGCATCATCCGGACTCAAGTGACATCGATCACTCGCATGTTGATTTGGCGGCTTTTCCAATTACCGCGTATCTTTTTTATGTCTCCCGAATATTGACTTCAGCGCGTAGGTCAGGTTCTCGGCGGCATGATGGTGCTGTTCCCGGCAAATGTTGCATTTTTTTTTTTTGTTTACGTTTTCTCTCGAACCGCAACGAAACGACATCCGCTCCGGTCTGCTTGTCCAGCACAATTTCGCACCAGACTCCCGGAAAAGAGACGTCTCCACGACGCAACAGCGCGCTTATGGCGGGACCACGGTTTCTCGTGCGCCTACGTGGCACCTTCGCGCGCACACACATGCGCGCGACTACTGAGCGAGGGGAACACTCGTTGCACGCCTGGTCAACGCGTTGGAAATTTACAAGCCAATCGGCCGTTTCAGATGCCGGCCTCATCAAAGGGCCCGCGCTGGACGCCCCATTCAGCCCCGACAGCGGCGGGCCTGAAGAAGGTGAGTCGTGCCTGGCGCGAGCTTTATTCCCGGGAAGGAGGAGGGGGGACAGCAGAAAATACAGCCAGAAAGGGGCACGAGGCGCGTGTCCGGTCAGCCGCGCGCGCGTCCACACGCGCACACAGGCACGCGTCCACGCGGACGACAACGGTGGCGCGAGCGCCTGCCCGCCCTCGGTCAGAGCGTCGCCCAGGCGACACGTCGGCCACGACGGCGTCTCTCTTCGGCCTACGAGGTGAGCGCGCTGCACCAGTCGAGCAATTGCTGTGGCGTGCAGTCGCGGTCACTACGACCTGCGACACGGCGGCGGACCGTTTCCTTTCTTTTTTTTTTTTTTTTTGTTTCGCAGTAGCTGCATGCAACATAATAGGCACTGCAAGAAGTTTTTTAAGGCCTTTTCGATCAGCACTTCGAGCCACGTCGCGGCTTCTGCTGTTTCGGTGGAGCTATTAGCACGACTTGCGAGTTGCACGCAAGCGTCAGAGCCTACCAAGATGGCTTTGCCACTGTACCGCTGTGTACGGCGAGAACTGTGCAGGCAGAAGTAACCAGGCTGTGTAGACCAGGCACGCAACCGGCATCCTTCCTGCTTTTCTCGTGCTTGGTAGGGATGTTCGAGCACTTCGGTGCTAGTGTGGTGATCAACTGAAGCAGAACATGTTGGGAAATACAAAAAAAAAAAAAATGTCCCTGACTAGTTGAACGGGGCTGTGATCAGGAATTGCTCTCGGCACTGTGTCATCTAGGGCCAAGAACATTCAATTGTCGAGTCGCACAACTTACAAAGAATCAGGCGAATGCGCGCTTTGGAACCTATATGCACCCTTTACGAAATCGTAGAGTTCGAAGCGTCGATTGAGGATAGCGTATACATCAGTTTCGGCGCTTGCACGAGCAAGTTTTCTGCGAAAGAGCGGCGAACGTCTACCTCGGCCAGGTAGGTGGAGCACAGGGCCTGATTATTTGAGCACAAGGCCCGACAGGTATAGCAAAAGCCTAACGTGGGAGTTCGATGTCAGTCCAAGTGTGAAGGCGAATAGCAGCCCTGCTCACGTAGTTGATGTGAGTGTGTGCATTATCACGTCCTTACTGGAAAAAAAAAAAAAAAACAATCCCATGGTCACAACTCTGGCATCCAGCATCCATGAACTTGCTGGAATATTATGGGACACAAGATGGAAAGGAGGTAAAGGGATAGCCAGCATAGTGAACCGCTTCCACTACTTTCACCAAGAACTAAGCATAGAGGGATATTCTTGTACGCTTGCGTGGAAAATTGCGTATACCATTAAGGATTGCACACAAAATGGCTCCTTAACTATTATGCTCCTGAAATTGTCCGTCGTGACTTTACGCAACGCGGCCATATCGCAGAATCCTTGATATTATTCGCTCTTCATACAGTACCCGCTTCTTGCCACTTTCAAGCTTAGGCTGTGTTTTTACACAGCACTTCAGCCTCGAGAGTCAGTCTTGTGGCCTATCGATTTGATTGTTTCACTAGTATTTTGCGGACTGTAAGATCAGATGAATAATGCTTATAGTTTTTAAAAAGCGCCCATAAAAATAGACGTTACGTTTCAGCTGCAGCGTACGGCAACTTGCTGGCAAACACAGCATAATAGCACATTTATTCTTTCCAATGAGATTGTTACATGCGGACTAGCGCGATGTGACAGAATTGAACCCATGGCTTTGAACGTGTCGTACCACGAAGCGCCAAAATAATGATCAGTTTACTGCTGTTAGATTTCAAGCGGGTATTATTTTCGTGGCACAGCTGCCCCCTTCAGCGGTGACTCAGTAGTTTCGGTGCTCGTGTACTGAACCTGAGTAGCTAATTCGAACCCGGCCTCGGCAGCCACGTTTCGATGGAGGCGAAGAGCATGAACGTGCTGCATATTGACAGTGCACGTTACATAATACCTGGTGGCCTAAGTTGAACCAGAACCCTCCACTACGCCGTTCCTAAGAGCCAGAGTCGCTTCAGTACGTTAAACCCAATACAACACATACCGCCACATATAATCCCTTGGCCCATTTAGATCACGCCATAACGCGACTGAGTGACGCCACAGAAGCGTATCGATTTGGCTGCCCGCGCCAGGCCCTGCTCTGGGAAACAGAATCCTCATTACCGTGCCGGAGCCACGCCGGCGAGCACAGCACACCGAACACGTCCAGTCAAACAGCAGGCGAAACGCGTTGCCTGCTTTTTCTGGCTATTTCTCCTTTCGTTTTTCCCGGACCTGGTCGGTTTGTGTTTCTCGTTCAGCTCCGGACGTGGCTAAGCGGTCGTCACCACCCGCTGCCGCTGTCCCTTTTACAGCGCCGCCGCCAGCGGTGCCTGGTGCTGTGCGGGCGCGCGCAGAGAAGGGGTGGAGGGGGGCCCAAGACACCAGTTCAGCCGGCCGGCAGTGAAACGATCCTCTGGCCCGACCCGATGGACGCTTCGTCGAAAAGGGGTGTCGTTCGCGATAAGGCCTGTAGCTAACGCCGCGGCTATATAAGGGGGAGCCTGTGAAGCCGCCGCGGGGCTCTGGGCGGCCTCTTCTTTGTCTTGGGGCGCGTGGGTGAGGTGGTGACTCCGGGGAGGAAACCCGAAGCGGCGCGGCCGGCGCCACGATAGATGGCTGTGGCCGCTGATAGGGGCCCGGGTCCGATCGCCGAGCAAAACGGGCCCCGAATTGCAGGAAGGAAGCTGCGGCCACCGGGGCACTTTGCTCGCCTGGACCCAGACCCTCCCTCCCTCATTCCCATCTCCCTCTTGCCTTTTCTCTTTTGCTTTGGTTTCTCTGCGAAATAGTAGGTTTTCTTTTTTTTTTTTTTTGTTCGTTTCACGCGGTTATAACCGCCGAGCTGCAGTTTGGTGGTGGTATTCCTTTTTCTCGCTTGGGTTTGTTTATGTGTGCATAGTCTTCGAATCGAGATATCAACGTCCGTGCGGCTTTTTCTCGTATGAAGACGCCGGCCGGTGTCATTCTGCTTGCTGTTCGCTAGTGGATCTTTAGTTAACTCGTTGCCCAGGGTCCGCATTTTGTGCTCACCGAGTAAGCGCGGCGCTGTTTGTCTGCAATCTTTACTCTTTCGAAATATCACTGCTATAACATGCCATAGATTCCTTGATGCCAGCTTACCTTGTCCGCTAATCGCTTGCCTTGCCCTTATAAAAACAAAAAGAAAGTAGTGCGTGAAATTCTCACGTATGCATGTACCTACAGATATGAACGCAAGCTTTGGAACTGCCTTTTTACAAACTTTTTTCTTTCGCTTTAAAATGTATGATTTTACAAAAATATAGCAAAACAGGTTTTCACGAAACTAATATATTTCACTTGTTGGAAGTGCCGTGCATGGCTATAGCTGCCTCTGTCTGAATGCAAATTCATGAGTTACGAAATCGGCCGATGTTTGCCGTCACTGCCAGATTGTTCATGAACCTAACCGAGCCAGGCAGTCGTGGACAGATTACGGCGCGTGCTGCCCATACTTCTCTGTCCGACGAGTGAAGAAACGCCCCGTTGGTCGCGCCAGCGGTGTCGCGTGATCCTCGGAAAATCCGCTCAGTAAATCCCCTCATTGCCATGCTGCGGTTAACCCTATCCGTGCGGCACTGCGCTGGCGTTTAAAAACGCGTTCGCATCCTGCGTGGCTTTCGCCCTCACTGTAAGCTTCACCGGCACTCCCGACTTAATGTGCCCTTAATAGGTATCCCGCCCTTTCGCAGCACGCTCCCCCCCCCCCTTCCCCCCTCCCCCAGTTAAAGCAGAGGATTCTTGGATAACAAAAACACTCCTTCACACCATTCTCGCGCTTTATTAAAAGAAAGGAGCCCGCCCCAGTAATCCAGCGTACTTCACATGCCACGCGCCTCTGGCCTCCGTGGTAACCGTTATCGCGCCTTTTTTCCCCCGGCTTCTCCCTGCGCTTGCACGTTTCTCCCCCGAAGCCATTCTTCGTGCCGCCGCTTTATCTTTTGTCTCGGTAATCGGCGCATTCGTTATTGCGGGAGGAGGGCTGCACGCACGTGCCGTCTTGATCGTGGCGGCGCGTCGTTCGCTGCTGTCTCCCGCGTCGCGTCATGGGCGACGGTGGCGACAACGTGCGCCTTTATGCAAATACGTGCGCGCGCGGAATCACGCCCAGTGTCTGCGGCAACACAGGCAGCTCGCAGGGCTAAAAGCAAAGTCCGCTGGTTTTTCGCCGCGAGTCGAGTCGGCTGGCCTCGCCCTTCATCCTCCTCCTAAAAGCGTTTCATTCCCTCCCTCCCTCCAACGTCTCCTCCCCTGCGAGCCGCTTATATTGAAAACGCAGCCTGGTGGGGCTGAATAATAAGTTGGGGAAACAGGCCGAGAGTGGGGGGTGAACCGAGATGTTGATAGCGGGCGTGAACAATGCTCGCATTCTGTCTCCTTTCTTTCTCCCTCTTTGCCGATAGTTTTCCTTCCAAAGCAGAGAAGGACGGCGAGGCGGTCGGAGTCCGTTCGACTTCGCGGTGCCTAGACCGGGGCCAGTGTCGTAATGGAGAGGCTCCGGGCAGAACGCCGAGGCGCCGCGTGTAGTTCATTAAACGCTGGGGTCCTCACCCCCTCCGATCCGCGCCGACGAAGCCAGGGATTCGATGCTCCCGCAGTATACTAGTAGCTCGCTCCCGGCAGGCCACTCTCCCCAGATTGCGCGATAGCATCGCTTCTCTCCCCATCACCTTCCACTTTCGTTTTCTCTCCGTCTCTGCCCTTTCCCTGGCTCCCTACAGCGAAGACCCTTCCCTACCTTTTCGACCCGCGGTTCCTCGCGATTCCCGCGGTACATACTCTGCGAGAGTCGGCCTTCTGGATTTTGCTTGATCCTTTACTTTGGATTCCGTTTTGCCGCTTCTGTAGTTTGTGTGTGCGTGTTCCCTTGTCTTCGCCTGTTGGCGATCACCCGCGGCTATTTATTGGCCTCCGCTCCTTCTTTGTATGCGACGGCCCCGCGTTGTGAAACTCGGCGAGACAGCGCGAAACGAGTAGGGGCCGATACGGGAGACCGTGTCTCACCCTTGACGGCAGGGTTACGGCAGTAGCGGCGGGGCGGTGAGTAGCGGGCGTTGCTTAACCGGCGAGGACGTATACGTTGACTGGCGCAACCCTAACTTTTGCCGCCGAGCGGGTGGCAAAACTCAGCGGAGAAAGTCATATTCAACGCATTTCTTATCGATTTTAGATTTATAATTATTTAGGTGAACTTCAAGTTGCAAGGGGCATCAGCAGCCTCGTAATCAGTGTACAGAGCTGTTATTTTAGAATGAATTGTCGGCATATTTCTTCTTGACTTGCATTCCCGGTAGCTTGGGCATTTATTCTGTGGGCTTAGGTGGCGATATTGGTGAACACCATGCACTCTCGGCCATTGCATAACATTGTTCGCTACACTCCACATGTAAATCTAATCTGTTTTTTATTCTGTCTAATAAATTGTAATGCGAAAACATATTCGTACCTTTTTGCAGACACGAAGCGGGCACTACAAGGTTTGTGTGCAGGGGAAGAAATACGCATGCATGGAAAGCCTTAGTTTACGTACAGCATCCAGATTTAGCTCCTTTCTGCATGGAATTTAAGCGAGAAAAGCCTTCTAGGTGCTATGTTCCCAGAGGAAAATTTCTTGGAAAATGCACAGTAACTGAGCTTTAATTTGTCGCTGGTTGCAAGCTAATAAGGCGTTGCGTTATATATTTTTTTTTCATCTTTACAAAGGCGTCACATGAAAGCACAAAATTTATTGCATACTGAAAAACATTATTGAACGATTTATGCACACCCGAAACGCCAGTAAGATATATAAGGAAGTAATATCGGAGTAACATCTCCTCTAGGCGACTCCCAGAAGCAGGGTATGATGCAAACGCCCTGAGGTACATTTTCATTACGAAAATTGCGAATACCTATGGCCGGCAACGGAACAAGATTCTCATTTTAAAACAGGCGAGGCTCTCGCAGATAAGATTGTATCATCATCGTTATCATCAGCCGGATTATGCCGACTGTGGAGCGAAGGCCTCTCCCATATTCGTGCTATTAACCCGGTCCTCTACTAGCTTTATCTGCTTGTCCCCTGCTAACTTCTTAACCTCTGTCGTCCACCTAACTTTCGGCCGCCCCCTGCTACGTTTTCCTTCCTGTATAATCAAATTTATTAAACTTAGGGACCATCATCTAAGATCTTAACCGGGGTTTCAATCTCCTTTTACTGCCAACTAGTAAATTTCTAGTGCCGCCAGTAAATGTGCTCTAAGATTTGTATTTACATCATATAAATGTTGTTTGAAGCGGGAAGATGCCACTGTTGGCAAGAGTTTAAAATTCCGTATGCATAGTGTGTGAAAATCTACCACGTGGCTTGTCCTAGAGCGTAATCCATTATAAGATATTATGCTATAGGATATGTCACTCCATTTTCACTCCCATATAGGGTAATTCGTGTTTAGAGTGTAGGCTGTGTACATGTCCTACATATATATGAAGGTGGCGAAAATGAGCTAAACTGCCCTGATCTGAGCGCTGTTTCCTTTCAATGATGTTAACTATCGTTAACATACGTAGGATTGCCCGCTCTTTAAAAATAATCTTTATGCACAATAAGCTCTGCTCGCTTCAAACATTACGTGGCTTACTAAGTCACGCAAAAAACATGGTAATATTTGCAGCGTGGGCTGGCGGGAAAGAAAGAAAAAATATCGCTCTTGCATGCCTTATTCTTTTCTCCTCGCTCAAGTTTTCTGATCACGTAATTAGCCTACTTATTCTGACCAACAAAAGCGGTGACACTGTTTCCTCGTACAGCCTGCGCATACACTTCGCGTGTGTACGTATTCGAGGAGGTATTGTTTATTAGGTTTGAGAATGAGGTCACAGTGCTTATTCTTTTGATCAATGACTGATGTTCTTTACAACCGTTCGAGTTAAGAGTGTCGCTTATTTCTTTGAACACGTATGCACTATATTCGCAGACATCCATTGCGCCAAGTAGCAGGGTCCAACGTGGTTTAAGCAACTCAAAGCGGTGCTTTAATCGGTGACTGTTGATTTTGATAGGTAGTGATATATAGATTTCGACATTCTGAGCGAATCCTAAAACAACTGTACCCAGTCGGAAAACAAACAAACTTAAGAACCGTGTCAAAAATACGATAAAATATTCTGTAGTTCTGTCGTATACACGTCAGACTTTTCTGATGTTTTGTAGTACTGTAGCACTTTCCTGATTTTACCGACTGAACCTGATTTTAATACAAAAACTTTTGTTGTCACAACAGGTTTGCTGTCAAAAAATTCTTTGAGGGCACTGTAGAACCGGCACTGGAGAAATACCAAAGGGTGCGTTACTGCTGCTGCTGCGACACTATAGACTTCTTTACATGACTCGAATACGGAGGTCAAGTTTAGGAGTCGAGTTGAGTGGACTCAGCCATATACCGGGCTTACATAAACCCGACCAAACGAGCGGCGATTACGGCGGCACCTCGCTTCGATGTCGACGACTTCAGTCTGCGATGATATGCACTGCAGTGTGTTCCAGTTTGAAATGAAGCGTGATTGGCACGGTGGCGTATAGTATAGCAGGGAATCATGTCCTTCTTCACAGCCTGTCCGCGCATAGCTATGGGGTGACAGAAGAGAAGCCGACAAACATGACATATATAGAGATAGTTTTCTCATTAGTGGGCCAGGAAAGCTGATCTGTTCATTCTTACGCGGGTTCGAATTGCCCAATCGCGGCAGCATTATTATCTTTTTTTTTTCTCAAGTGTCATTTCATGCGGAGACGCTCTGATGACAAGCTCTGCCCGAACAAAGCACCGCCGACGCGCTCTGGTGACGCCACTCATGAGACTAGAAAGGTTTTCGCCTTCGAACCGCATAAGATTCCTCTGGTGACGACCGAAAATTTTCTCTCTATTTTTCGATTGGATATACTGGCTGCTGCATGCTGCCGATATTCTTGGAACTCACCGGTGCATCTGCTCAAACGCTTTCTCTGAGCAAATTAGCGAGTTGTTGTTTCTTTGTTTGAGATAATCTTATCGTCATTATCCTACTGGCACTTACTTCTCATAAAACAAATTTGCACTTACTTGCATAGCGCGAATATTTATGTTTTCAGAAAGTAGCTTACACGGCTGCATCTTTATTGCTGTTGAAATAGACATTGTAGCTTCGCGGGACGCCTTTGAGAATGCTTCAGATTTTCGGAATTTTCAACGCGCTGTGCGCATTAGCAGCAATTACAGCTTGCATTCGAAGCAAAGAAGTGCTGATTTGAAGAATTTGCATAACACCAGTAATGATTATCGAGCTAAGTTTTGTAATCTGACTTCGTACTTCGCACGCGCAAAGTAATGATGGAACGACAGATTTCATATGAATTATTCTTTTGATTTTCCGCGTTTCGACTGCTCTTGCACGTCGCAAAATGCTTCCAGCTCCGCAGTGACGACCGGCAAAACACCGGCTCAGTTTCTCGCACCGTGCACGGAGATATATCCCCCGGTCGGTGCGTCCCGGTACAGCACTTGCAGGCCGCGCGTTTCTCCCCATCTTCTCCGATTCCGCATCACTTTATTCCCCGGCACCGTATGTCCTCTGCTTGTTATGTCGTGGAAATGCTGGCGGAGGCGGAACTCGGATCACGGCTTCCGGCCCTCGAAATCCGAGGAGACCGGAATGGCGCTTCTCTATTGGACGTCGCCATAGCAACCGCGTGGTCGCCTCCTCCGGCCTCTCTTCGAGGGATCCGCTGCGAGCCGCGTTGTAATCCGCACAGCGCCTCGGCTCTCCCCATTCCCCTCCCTCCATTTCCTGCCCCCTTTTCTCCCTTCCACGTCATATTGATTGGGCGATCTGCGTTTGTTCGCCGCTCTTTTAGACATCATCATCATAACCCGAAAACAGAACTTGGTCGTACAGAGGAGGGACACGCGTCCCGCTTGCAACGATCGGGCGTGGGGAGTGAAGGGAGAAGTGAGATGATAGAAAGCAAACCAGCTAGCGCGGTCGCGGGATTTTTTCCCCACGAGGAAAGATCAGCTCACTGCGTCCGCTCTCTGCTCTTTCTCTTTTGTTCCTCCTTCGCATCGCCAAAGACCACCGACTGTCGTCATGAGGGGAAAGGGCCAGTATCGAGAAGAGAGCGAGGGAGAGAAAAGGATCTCGCATGATTCGGGACAGTGCTTTTTCCCCAACTCTCCTTCCTTCGTTGTTCTCTTTCCCTCAATCCCACTGTTCCCGTCCGGGTGACAAAATATTTTCCAACAGATGACAATCGACGACTGCCAGCTGTAAGCGAGGCAGCCGCCGAGAATCGAGTCGGCTTGAGCTATCCGTTTTGTCCTTAGTTTTGTTCGTTCGTTCGAGGCTTCGCTTTCTCCTTCCTTTCGTTTCCGAACAGGCATGGTTGCTTTTACTTTCATCGGCGTTCCCTCCCCTTCGAGCTTTACCACACACCTCCCTCTGTCCTCGTAAGGGCACGCACCCCCACGCACGCCGAGAGCTTCTTTCCTCCGCGCCGGACGGACGACCGGCGGCTGCAGGAGACCGCTGCACCGCCAGGAAGGAAGGTCTTGCGGCGAAGCGCACCCGCCAAGGGTTAACACTCAACGTCCTCCGGCGCTCTCGAAGCCACCGTCGTCGCAGCAGCCGTGATTTCGCTGTGCGCCAGCCGACACCGACCCGCGATGCTCTACGCGGCCGCCGCGCCCGGTAAGGCGCTCTTTCCTGCAGTGCTCCTCTTCTTCCTGGCATGCTGGGCTCTTCGCCGTGTTTCTCTCTGAGCGTTAGGAAACGGCCAGATCGTTTGTATTATCCTGCATCCGGAGCGAGCGATTTGTCTTAGACCAGGTCAGGAGGGAGTGTTGCCGTAGACCCGCGTAGCGGATTGCATGTGACACCTGTTGCTATTGGGAATGCTCAGTTAATTGCTCTGCTGTTTCCCGTTTATCTCGTTTTTCTTCTTTTTTTTTTTCCAAGGGAGGGGGGAAAGTTGAGCTTCCTTGGTGTACCTCAGGCAAAAAAAAAAAAATGATCAGGTTCTATATGCAATATATGTACGGATGAACCGGATTTCACAGCACCATCACTTTGTATCTAGAATTCTCGGTCAATGTGTGCAGCGTATAGACGTCGTCTTCTTTTTATTGTGTAGTGGGTTATGACGGGGTTTAACGAATTTTCGTGAATCTAGGATTGATGACCATTTAGGGGAGGGAAACAGTGCTTGTGCCACACCATGCAAGGGCATTATTTAATTTTCCTCTTATTTATTCGCCCTATTTAAAACGGCTACTATCGCTATTATGGAACTGTTTCTGGGGCCAAACATGCTATGTAGACCAGTTAGAGTTCAGGTACTGTTCACTGAACCAATTCATTATATATATATATATATATATATATATATATATATATATATATATATATATATATATATATATATTTTTACGACGTTAAGCGTGCGCTTAGCTTCGGATGTGGATAGGCGTCGCCGTTCCCTTCGCGTTCAAGTGGAATGCGTTTGGCGTGGGAGAATGACGGCGGCCTTCGGTCCCCGGGTTGTCATGTCTGCTCAGACCAGACGCCGTACTCGGAGGCTCTTCGCAAGTCCGGCTGGTCTGCGGGCTCTCCGGCCAATGGAGGCTACGAACACCAGACCTCGGTCTCCTCCTGTGAGTTGGTTGCACCTCACGCATGCCACACTTGAGCCTGCGCCACGTTTTGTAACCAGTCCTTTGCCGGCGGGGTGTGAGAGTGTACACTGGCTGCAGTTGGTTACATCATGTTTAAAGTGTGCAGAGTTGGTCTCGGGAATAAGGAGCATGGTAGAGATTTGCTCATGAACCAATGGGGAGATCACTTCGTTTTTGATATAGTGTCATAAAATAAATATCCATGGGCGCCAGCAGCGTGACCATAGAGTCAGTGCCGTGCAGAAGCCGTTTCTTTTATGCAAGCAGCTTCTAATACTTCGAGTTGAAATAATGTTTGAGCCTGCAAGCTACCTGCATTTGTTTTTCGTTTCTTGTGGATTTTGATACTTTCTTTCTCAGGTAGTCTGGTCTGAGTAACCAAATTTATTTACTTCGTTTGGAAAATGCGGAATCCATTCCACATCGCATATCGATAAGACGATTTGTTTGGCATCGCAGCCGTTTTTGAGTATAAGGGGAAAGCTCACCGTTCTTGGAAATTTGCAGCCACTGCGACATAGAGTATCTGATGGAAACTTTCAGCAATATTCGAAGGCCGTTTTAAGATTTACATTTCTTCTTCAGGTGGCGCTTTTTCAATGGAGTTGTTCGCTTTCAAGTTTAATTTTTTTTTTTAATTCAGATCT
This sequence comes from Amblyomma maculatum, assembly GCF_055883805.1. Taxonomy (NCBI): domain Eukaryota; kingdom Metazoa; phylum Arthropoda; class Arachnida; order Ixodida; family Ixodidae; genus Amblyomma; species Amblyomma maculatum. Next base: position 22,126,250 of record NC_139349.1, on the reverse strand, counting down.
AAAATTTGGGCAACTCTTTTTCAACTTGATAATGAAGGAGTAATCGGGTTATTCGTGGGATTATCCTGAAATTCGGGGTGGTTTTCTCCCGGCTTAAATTTGTAAGTTGTAATAACCTAATCGATTTTTTTTTAATCGGATAGTGGCAATTAGAGATATATGTTTTAGGTTGGTAAACGTGGAAAAATCGGAGTCATCAAGAAAATATTCCAGAATTCCGCATTTATTTGCTAATTAATAAGTACTGGCAGTAATAAGCCTCGGTTAGTATTGGGACATTGAATATATTATTCATACAAGCTGGCCATCGACTGCATGCACAGCATTTCGGTTTCCATACCGGACCTGTCCACTTTTTGTGTGTATCTCAGCTGAGAGAACGTTCTCTCAACATCATGGCTACGATTAGCTGAGCGCAACAATGTCAGATCGGCGGTAGCCTGGGGACGCGCACGTCAGTTGCACCGCACAGTTGTATCGCATGAGCAGTGTGTGACTTCAACATCTGCACTAGGGGGCTTTGCTTACTGCAAGCATACCGGTTAAACTCTCGCGAAGCTAGCCGTCGGTCATGGAAATCAAGGGAGACCGGCAGTCATCAAACTATTGACTCAGCAGCCACTTTTGGAATAGATCCAGTAGGGCTCCCAGAGTATTTTCCCGGGTGCAGGCTTTTCAGAAATCCGGAAAAATAAGGTTTCCATCGAAAACGAACAACCCTATTCATCAAGTGTGGTTGCACATGTGGACTCGTTTTTTCATCATTGACTGTTAAAATTATGAGAACGCATCAGTTTAACATTATCAAATGAAATGCCAGAGTAGGCACATGTTTTCGTGCGATTTGCGCAGCGTTATGATTTGTGCTAAAGCACAAAACCTTACTGGAGGTGCATACGCAAAAAAATCGGTTCCTTTACAAAATGCGAGTCTTCATTTAGCAGTTTTCCCGAAATTCCCATGATATCTTTATTTACCGTCCAAAAATTTGAAAACCGTTATGGTTTCTCGGGACGTTTATCAAATTTCACCGGAAAGAAAACTCATACTTTTGAACGTTAACTGGCATGAAGTCTATAACGCGCAGGTAATTTCAACAAACTTGAACGGCAGTTAAACCGTAAGTATTTCGATACGTATACGTATGGAAATGCGGCGTTTGCAAATCTATTTGTTCCTGATGTTCGTGGACAAACATAACTCCGACTGCTCATTGTCGCAGCTCGGTTTCCGCCAAACAAATGTGACGGAAAATTACCCCTGTGCACATTCCACATTTCGCGGTGCTTTTCACTTGAGGTCCACAATCAGATTGTTCATGAGAGCCCAAAATAATAAGTCGTTAAATGATTTTGTCATGGTATGGAACGCTGCCCATGTTATTCAAGTCATAGTACCCAGAAGGGTACTATACGGGCATAGTGTCGACGGGTAACCGCAGTCATCGTCATCACCATCATCAGCCTGACCATATTTCTCCAATTAACCCGGTATTGTGCTAGCTGCATCCACTTGACCCCTGTGAACTTCTTAACCTCATCCGCCCACCTAACTTTCTGCCGCCCCTGATACACTTTCCTTCCCTTGGAATCAAGTTTCTTACCCTAAGCGACCGTCGGTTATCCTCTCTTCGCACTACAAGTCCTGCCCATGCCCATTTTATGCAGTAACATGAACTATATTCGATGAATGCGCGTGATCTGCGTGCGCTCTTTCATGCATCACTCAGCCTTCTTTATTTGCTTGCTGTAAAATGTCCAGAGCGAGCACTGGTGCAAACGTACGGGCGCCAGCGATAGTTCAATGCTTAGTTCTGCTATTATGTGTATATGGTGTTTATTATTTTAGTGAATGTGTGCCAAGTGTATATTGCGAGCTTTTTGTTTGTTTGTTTTTTAAGCCTGTGCTTAACATAGCACTTGCAATAGCGGACACAAAACTGCCCATATCACCAAGTTCATTAACCGAGTAATTATGCGCTGTTAGTGAGGATACGGGGTGTATATTTAGTGATCGCGAGTGTAGAAGCCGTATAGACTGATCTTCAAGAAGTTCTGTTCTAAGCGAGCACGCTTAATTTTTTTTTTTTTAACTTGGCTAAACGCTGCACGTAAAATAATGCTGAGCCAGAACGATGGTATAATGGCACTGCCCTTCCCTTGTTTAAAAGAGTGAGAGTGCCGTCGCCATGATCAGTCATTTTGGAGTGTTAATGGGGATACGCGTGCACCTGTCAACATAGATGTGGTCCTCGGTACGCGCTGAAACCGTTGCAAGCAAACTGCGCCAATACTCGACGTTGTTCAGCCGTAGAGCTCCAATCATGAATTACATTAATATTGCTCGAAGATTCGACATGAACACGACCCAACAAAATGCCAAGCCCTTTTAGTTGAAGACAACCACGGGAAACGAGTCTGGCGCTGAAATGTAAGGACTAAGTGCATACGACTTATCAAGTTTAGAACCCGTTTTATATGATGATGACTGGCGTTCAGATTCGACGTTTATTTCCAGCAGCTACTTGAGTTCGTGGGGACTTAGTTGAGACATGATGCATCACGCAGCAGAGTATAGGCGACGACAAACAGGAGAGGCACACAATACACACGCACATAAACAAGGACAATGCTGCACTGACAACTGATTAATCCAACAACAACATCCTCTTCCTTCTCCACTTCAAAGCACACACACCACTTCTTTCTCTTCTTTCCTTTTTTTTATAGCTCGAGAGAGAGGGAGAGAGAGAAAACTTTTAATGAGCATATAATCAGTAAAAATTCGCAGGAGCTGGGTGGTCGGTGCCCCTAGTCCAGGGCTCCGCTGGCAGCAGCTGACTTGCGGACTAGCTGGATAATCCAGGCTTGCTGGTCCAGGTTGTCGCAGGTCAGGACCGCCTCCCACTGCTCGTGTGTCGGGAATGGCACTATTAACGTTGGGTCAGGTTTGTCCTGGCATTCCCAAGAGATGTGATAGAGTGTGGGGCTTGCACCGCGCCAAGGGCAGTAACTCGTCTCTCGACTTTCTACTGTAGCTTAGTTGAGAGCACGGCCACATTCAATCCGGAAGCGGTGAAGCAGCATTTCATGAGAAGTGCCGCGACAGCAGGTATTCTGGACACGTAGCTTTAGCTTTTTGTTTTTGGTGACAGAAATGATTCATCATGTTACTGCTTACGTGCCTCTTTGGGTAACGTCAGCTGAAAAACCACCACGGACAGAGGATATGCAGCGAGGAACGCAGCAGTATACTGCTGGTTGCGAAGACCATACTTCAGCTTGACAACCATCTCATAACGTTCAATGGGGCACTCTATGATTTTCTTATTTTTCCAAATACCTCCGAGTTCCTCCCTCAATATATATCTAATATGGCTTATTATGTTTAGCATAATACGACACTTTACGCATATATCTATGATACTTTCATGAGTCGGTCATGATAATGAGCCTAAGAACACCATTTTTAAATTCTCTTTTCTTTCTTTTCTTCTATTTTGTAAGCCTAATTAAGGGGGCATTTAATGTTCTCTGGTTTACAGTGATGTTTTCTGTTGCTTTTGCGCAAGGCGCATAGTTATATCTACTTGCATCTTGCAATTACACATGCTGACGTAAGTCGCAAAAAAGCTAGATGGATCAGCAGTGTGTTCATTGCTAATAAAAGCTAAAGAGAGGCGTACGATTCAGATAATCTGCGTACCTCTATGGAAGTTTATGGCACAAGAATTCGAGGGAACTTCATGAAGCGGACAACCTTCCTAATGCGGTCTTTATGGAATTGAAAACAGGATGGCCCATTCTTTATACGCCGGTTAACGCAAAGCTCGTAGCTTTATGTTCGAAATGACCACGAATTAGACAAATACTCAAAGAAGCCTAACAGAACAAAAATATATGCGCATGTTCCTTTGTCACGCAGGTACCTGCAATGCCTGCAAAAATAGAGTCCGACTTTCACCCCCTGAAATATTCACTTAAAATGCAAGTGTTACTGTCCATACTCTAAATCGTTTCCATAATAATCGAAATATCAGTTGCCTAGTGTGCAGAGGCGTCCCTGTGATAAACAAGAAAGTAGCCGCGACTGCAGGTTCCTTCTGAAAGGGCGAGCGAATAATCAGCTAGTTATTTTACAGACGTTTTAGTGCTAAGTGCAGAGATGATCTTACTTATATTTACGCTTTTAATTTTTGCTTTCTGAAGGCGCATAAAAATGTCATGGCATGAGAATGAAAACTGCTGCTTGTCACGAAATATTGTCATGTTTTTTTTCACATTTATTAAGTGCAACTTAATACGGACGAACCATATAGAGAAACAAATTAATGAATTAGTTTTCTTGGTCACTGAAAATTTTTTATTGGCTTTGCTCTGAACAGGAGCGGCTCCATCAATTTATCAACAACCCCAAGTTTGGGCCGCGTCTGTGCTGCTACCCTTTCCAGATTGACCTGCTTTGACTCAATGACGCGAATTTATTTTTATTTTTTTTCCCCCGCTGAAAATGGCTTTGGAAAGCAGCTTGGTGGGGAGACATATCGCTCGACACGGTGCCAAATCTCGTACGGTGTAGTCGATGGACCATATCGCAAGAGCATGCGTCTCTGGGCATTTTCTGTGTTGCCCTAAAAGACGCGTCCAGAACTGTATAACGTGCGTGAGGTCATTATGACTGCGGTCAGCGCCGCTGCTCAGAGATGCGGACAAGATGTCTGGCACTGGGGAGTGGCGGCGTCAGTCGCAAAACGCGGCGAGACGTGGGAACGCGTTCCACAGACCGCCAGGCTCTTGTCTATATAGTTCTCGTCCGACGGGGGCAAAGTGCGGTGCCGTTTACTCGCGATCATTTCATTTGGTGTCAGCTTAGAAGCGGGCTAGTATAGGTAAGGGGCGCAGCTCAGGTATAATAAATTACCTGCCCCGGCGCGGCAGTAAGTCGCGACGGCGCCCTTCGGCGCCACCTCATCGCCGCCGCGGAGGATAATTCTAGGCCTGCTGCTTACCGGATCGCCGTTGTCCTACCTTCGTATACCAGTCCTCCACTGGCTGCTCTAGCGCAACTGTGTGATGCGCCGCCGTTTTACTCTCCTCTCTGCGTTTTTTTATCCTGTCTTTCTGAGGCGCCATGAGTTCAGCCTGCTGCCGGATCAGGAGAGCACGCATGTTTTACTTGAGATTGGCTTTTCGCTGTTTAGGCAGGGTCTGTACGATGACGCGCTTGATGATACAAGGTAATTGCTGGCGGCTTACGCGATAATGTAGCTGCGGGTACAAGACCACTGTGACTGGATGACTCCAGTTTAAGCCAAGTCTTCTGGCCGTGTGTAGCCTATATTTTGTTTAAAGCCCCACAGCGGCTCAGAGTATGGGGGAGGTGATAGCGGAGGGCTCTGGAGTAATTTCGACCGCTACGGTTGTTTGACGTGCATTGATGTTTCCCTCCATCAGAATTAACATGGTCGCCGCGTCCTGTATCATGCCCACGTGTTTGGACTCAGCATTCGAGCGCCATAATCGGTGAGCCATCGCATAATCGGTGAGCCATCGTGGAGCTGCTCGTTGCCAAGTTGTTTCCCATTGTATTTTAGGAACATATAGCCTAGCTCTAAAGGGCTGTCCACGCGAATGCTATTCGTACTACGTTTTATATGGACATTTACCCACGTCCTACAAGGGGCACAACTGCTGTGCGATTCTGAATATTTCACTTCTTTCCCTCTTTGGTAAGGCGTATGCCAAATTCGATTTGTCACCCGTGGCTGCATTTCGGTGGAGGCAAAGCACTAAAGCCCAGACGATGTACAGTGTTGCTCCACAATAAGAAATTTTAAGTAGCTGAAATTTTTCCGCTCCCCTCTTTTCGCGTCTCTCACGGTCCACGTATAGTAATTTTATCCTGCCAATGTCCAGCGGCATTTGCTTGAAATATAACGGTTTGGTTTTATAATACGAATTTTCACAGCATTCCTTTCACTAAGCGTTTGCTTCCTTGTTTTTGTTTACACACTACTGCTTTCTGTCTCCATTGGTTCGTTTTGTAACTGCAGGAAATAAGCGTACTTCATTCATTTCCTCTTCGGCTAATAAATGCCCGTATATCCTGCTCGTGGGTGTATATAAGAAAATGGATTTAGTGTTCTCTGTGCAACATTCTGGGTTCTTCTCTTCCCGTCGTTACTTCTTTTACTGAGGATCTGCATACTAAGTCAGCTATGTGCAGTTCGTGGTGTGTTTTTCTTGATAAAGAATGCCATGCCTAGTAGGATACAACTCAAGTCTACGGAGCGGTGATCACCTCTCACAATTTCTGCGCGGCAGAATGTAGACCGCCATTACAGCTTATCTTCTTATCTAACTAAAAAGCTATGCATCATACCAGATTACCAGCTCAAAGTTTTCGATGCCTCTGGATTCTCCGTGGGATTCAAATTTCAAAGCTATCTCGTTTGCTGTTGAGCGGCATAATGCACATACCATGTACCACTGTCCATAGTTGGCGACTGCTGTTTTTTTTTTTTTTTAACTTGTATTCTACATGGGCCATTTTTATCCCAACTGTTCATTAAAGGTATACGGGCCATTTTTATCCCAACTGTTCACTAAAGGCTCCCCTGTCAGAGCGATGATGTACTATGTACGCACCAAAATAAAACACGACAGCAGGCTTAGGTAATATGAAGCAACACCAACACCGGTGTTTTACAGCACGAAAGGGCTCACTCGACCACAAGAGATACTCGTGTTTCTCAACAAAGTAATAACAAACACAGCCTACACACTACACATACTTGACAAGTGGTTTCTCGGCAGACACGCCGAGACTCAACTCAACACTCAAACACAACATATGCACCCACTGTGAGGAGCAGTGTACAGAAGACCTAAAAAATGATATATGGCAATGCGCGTCGTTTCCTCGAGGAAGAAACAAAATTACGCATATTCCACATGATGACATGCCCACCCTAGCAGATCAGATTCTATCGAGCACCGCAATACAACATTCCATTACCACCTTTGGCAGTGAGAGGGGCTTGCTGCGAGTAGTGTGAGAGGGGTCGACTTACAGGGCGAAGATCGGCAGCATGGCAAGCAACAAGCAACAGCTTGAAGGATCGTGAGGACGAAGCTACACTCCCATCCCTTCTAACTCCCTAATTACCCAAACAGCGGCACAGAGCCGTCCCCATCCTTCAAATATAGGCTTCATTCATTCATTCATTCATTCATTCATTCATTCATTCATTCATTCATTCATTCATTCATTCATTCATTCATTCATTCATTCATTCATTCATCCCAACTGTCCGTGTACATTTTAGCTCTTAGCTTGCCTATTCAGTCATTCAGTTTAAATGATTGCACAAAATGTCTCACTGTGAGCAATCCTGGCTGCTTCTGAACAGGTACCGCATTTAGTGTGGAGCAGAAAGGCCTTGCTTCAGTTTGTGGACCATTCTCGAAACCACTTCGCATGAAACGTTGCACAAAGTAGCTCAGCACAGGACGTTCGCCTTAAGCATGGTTCGCAAGTTGGCTTTCCCGTCTTGCATTGATTCTGTTCAGAAGCGGTGGCGTTCTCCCGATTTCGCGCCGTCGACACTTCACTTGTAGGTGCAAGCGACACATTTTTGCGAAACGATGACGTCCGTTCATCTGATTTTTGTTCAGGCAGCCCGAACTATAAACAGGTGTCTGACTGTAATTTTCTTTTCCGCCGTTCCCGGATCGCTGTGAAGGTGTCAGTTACATTCTGAACTATTACGTGCCACCAACCCACATGTGGACAGTTCTCTGCAGGACAGTCCGGGGTCGACGTAGGCACTGCACTGTGTTGTTATTGTTCAAAGCGCATGCGCGCGAATAAGTAAGTTTTTTTTTTTCGGTTTACTGGAAGTTAGCTTGGAGAGCATTGTAAATTATCAATGCTTGTTTGCAACAAAATTACGCACCAAACACATATTATAGGTTCTTATTCTTCTTTCTACTAACTAAATGTATTTATTATTTCTCTAATATTTTTACGATCCTGTCAATGCTCGGCAAATATATTTTTTTTCCTTCGTAAGAAGTTTACATTATGGTTTGATCATAATGTCGAATTTCATCGTCTTCACTATGATGTGGCACAACAAACCAAAATTTTCAAATCGGTGGTTGAAAACAATTTTTAGGCCGGTCAAACTGCAGTGCTTGTTTTCCTGCGGTAAGCAGAGTAATTTTACATAAAAACTAAACAAAAACGCACGCAGCAATAACTTAACATTACAATATTTTTTTTTTTTATGTAAACGGTTCGTATTGCTGTTAATAAGACTCTGCGTTGCACATTTATGCGTTCTGTGTCGTTTTAATAAGGGCTCTGTTCCGCTCTTCTTTAGTGATGGCCATTCACAGGTCGTAAACAGACGTTTGGTTTGGTTTGTGGGGTTTGACGTCCCAAAGCGACTCAGGCTATGAGAGACGCCGTAGTGGAGGACTCCGAAAATTTCGACCACCTGGGGTTCTTTAACGAGCACTGACATCGCATAGCACACGGAGGCCACTCCGTTTCGCCTCCATCGAAACGCAGCCGCTGGGGCCGGAATTCGATCCTGCTTCCTTATCGAGCGCCGTTTCAATATGGATAACTGTTTGGAATGCACCTCTGTCGCTGACGTTTTCCATCGAAAGGATGTCATTTTTTACATTTTACTCTACTAACGGTACCAAGCTGCGTGATTAATGCACTGCAGAGTAGCGAGCTTTAGAAAGTGATGCGTATAATTTTAATAAATTTGCTCGCCTACGCGGCCGCGCTATTGACTGCGTGCTGTATAGGGTCGTCGTCCTTCGTAAGTTCCGCTGCCTGCCCCAGCAGGCGGCGACCATTTCTTAATCGCCCACACGCGTGCGGTGTCGGCTGGGCAATCGAAAACCGCGAGAGAATCCCTTGAAGCGCGCTTATGGCTTCCCGTCTGTACGATGGGTTTTCGCTTTTCTCATGCCCTTCTTTCTTCTCTCTCATTCCATTTCTGACACTTACCAGGTTTCAGCGCCCAGTCGCTCACGGCATCGAGCAAAGCCGATGCCCAGTCCCCGCAGAGGTCCTCGACACCTGGTAAGCTGCGCTGCTCATTTTTATTATGTAGTACTTCGATACGTGTGTTAACGTTTAAATTGTGTTGTCGCTCACCCAAGTGCCTGCAGCAACGGATTGTTTATCGGTTTCCATAGCCAGCAGAGGCGCAATTTTCTTTTCTAGACGTTGTTGAAATCTTGGAAAAAACGTTGAAGCCTCGACCCGGCTCCTCATTACTGCGCAATTTGTAAGCAATGGACATTGTAATTCCATTTGTGGGACATTGTACATCATCTCTAATGATTTTATAGCTTACAGGTATACGGTAAATTGGCAAATTTTGATCCCCCCCCCCCCCCCCATTCCATGACCTCAGAATATTTCTTTTGCATTATTTATCCATTCCGCCTCTCTCTTCCCGTCTTTTCCTCCTCAGCCCCTTCCATGCGCAGAGTAGCAAGTCCGCGGAATTGAAATGCTGGATAAATTACCTACCTGTATTTCATTAAAATGCTTATAATTCTCTTTTTCTTTTTTATATGCCTGGCTTGGGTGATATATAGTGCTTAGTATGAACCAGTCTTTTCGTTTCTAAACAGGAGGAAAGCATGATATTGGCAACACCAGATTTTTATACTAGTTTTTGTTCAATATACTTGGACCATACAATTCGCCTGTTTAGATATTGAACAGGTTTTATATGGCCAACAAGAAAAAAAAACGCTTACAGGGCAAAAATCAAGGCAGTTGTTACCAACAAGCTGCGTTCACGTGATTACGGCCTGCTCTAACACTGCACGACACTCGTCGAAAAACCACCCCTCCCTTATTGAGCTGGACAATCTTCCTAGTTTTTCGTGAGAATAATTTCGTGAAACCAGGGCTTAAATGTGGGGATATTGTTGCACCGCTTGGTGTCCATATTTGTTTAAAAGCAAAACCCCATTCGCAGGAGCTTTCCTGACGCCATTTACTGAAAGTATAGAAGCGCTCCTTCGAGTCGCGGAAGTCGACTCCACCGTACAAGAAACGTCCTTTCTACGCACGCGACGAAAAAAAAAAAATTCTTTTGAGGCAAAGCGCTCGCTTAGTGTTATCAGAATAATTATTATTATCTCGGGCCTATAACATCTGAGGAGAAAATCACCCTGATCATATAAGGATTCAGCGCTATGTCCTACATATCCTTCTCGCGCCGTTCATCGTGCAGTACTGGTCTGAGTAACTGAGTTAGCTAATGCAGGCATAAGGCTTGTTCGTGCTTTCTAGACGACGGTGTCTGTGACATAACGCTAATACACGCATCAGGTTGTGTGCAATTGTTTCTGTTTAGGCTTCTATCACTTTAAATTTGTTTCGTGTTGCTATGAGGAAATATGCCGTATAAGGCAACCCAAACGACTATGTGTGATTTGAAGCCTTATATATGGCTCCATAACAGCAAGGATGCAAAATATATGTAATTTGGAGCCTGAAATGGAAATCTTCACGTACGCTAACTCAGTTTGAACAGTAATAGTATACTATTACTTGCCGGAAAATTATATTTAATATGACGGTTACCGCGCTTGCGGAGCGAGGGCGATACGAGCGCAGGGGATTTTGTCATGGCAGAGGGCACAGACTAGAGAAAAACTTAACGACAGGTTGTCAGACGCTTAGAAATGCCTCCTGAGCGCTCCGCGTATCATAGATACAAAGTCCGGTGCGTCCGTCTCCACAGCTCTAATTCTGGCGGTGTTTGGATGCAGCATGGCTTAAAACCCCTTAAAAATTTGGAAGCAGCAACAATCTGAGTTTGAATATCGCAGGGACATAATGATCGATTTTCTTAGTGCAACCAGTTGTAAACGAAATTAAACTCAGCTCATTTATGTCTGGTCGTACAATATTGACGTCGTCATTTGTTTGTGTTCTTTTCATTTCAGACTCGTTTCAAATGTTCCGGGCAGCTAGCGCACGGTTTTCCTCACAAGGTACGTCAAAGAAACGCATTTTAATTGGAAGCAAGCATGCGTTCCCCTGCACACATACTGTGGTATTCGGCGCTTAGAACATTGCTGTCCCCTACATCTGACAGTACATTGCGGGTGCACCCACCCTTCTGTGCAAATGCACTAGTATAAGCGTGTATTCGTTATACGCCATAAATACCATGTCAAATCCATGCCAGCACCTGTTCCATCTCTTATGGTCGATCGTGAGACGTGAATGAGTTGGCCTAGTGTCACCATGGATGTCATTCGGGAGCTTCTATAGCTTGATGTTCGACCTACGACTGTTTTTCACCAAAACCGGGTCCTCATGAGCATTATGCCTTTGTATTTTTCTACTATCCTGCTTATCCCGGAAGAAAAACTCGTTTAGAGAAAATATAATGCTCTGGTGTCTGTAACCAGATATTTGTCTTGACAAGTCCGCACCTCACTTTTAATTAAACAATGAATTTATGTGCATGCAGCATAAAAGAGTGGCTTTTAATGAGCACTGTGATTAAGCAGCTCTCAGGCGTTTTTAAGTGATAGCGTTAAAGGCCCCGTTCTGGAGAAAGTACGGCGTTGTCGGTGTTGTTGGTTGGAAAGTTTGTGGGGAAATTCAACGTCCTAAAGCGACTCAGGCTATGATCGATAGACGTCGTAGTGGAGGGCTCTGGAAATTTCGACCACCCGTGGTTCTTTAACGTGCATTGATATCGCACAGCACACGGCCGGGCTCCTTGCTCTGCGCCTACATCGAAAAGTGGCAGCCGCTTTAATTGTCGGTTTGTGAGCGAAAAAAAAAAAAAATCACCTCTGACAGGTGGTGGTTGGTAGGGGGCACGGCCGGACATTGATTGGTTGGCGGAGTGCGTGACGTCACAAGACCACGTGACTTGGCAGGAGCTGCTAACTCCAGCTTCTCCATTGAGATGGGAGGCGGAAACCGAAAGCACCATGATTATTTGGCGATGAGTAAGAAACGTTACTCCTGTAGGCCACACTTCCAGACGGCTGGTCTTTCACATCATTGGGTATTGCTGACGAGTGTATGCTAAGGAATATGTGCTATATATGAAAGACGCACAAATGAAAGGATTAGTGCTGAAGCGAGTAGCAATCTGTACCCTGTATCGCTCCTATCTTGGTCCTGACCGGACTGATAGTATCTCTAATAAATAAATAAATAAATAAATAAATAAATAAATAAATAAATAAATAAATAAATAAATAAATAAATAAGAGCCGCAAGGGCCACATACAGGAGCCGTTAACAATGTAAGGTCATACCTTCAAAGGCGGCGCTTAAATATCCCCCAATTTTTTTCTAGTGCATTTTCAACTCCATCGAAATCCATCCGCATGTTGAAATCGCATGTTCTTCGATATATGATTCGTCAAAGGGTGCACTTCGGAACAAAATGCACACTTCCGAAAGTGTTTTTGAGCACCGGCCATATGTTTTCCAGACCGGGACCTAAAAGTTCACCGATGCTACAGATTGTCGTCTCTCTTAACGGACGCTCTTGACAGCAGAAAAACAAAATGAACGCAGCTCGGCCTTCAACCCACTCGTTGCCCTCTGCTCCGCGATCTCAGTCGCGTCGGCAGATTGGGTCGTCAGGACATCTGCCATGCGTGACGGCCCATGCACCGGTCTCCGAGAACCGCCGTCCCTCGGCGCTGCCGTACAGAACGGCCTGTCGTCGGTTCGGCCTTCGCTTTACATCCTGAGCTAACCCTGCGACAGGCACTGGGAATCGGAAGCGTTTATGCCTGGAGTAACACGCTCGAACATACCGCCGTTCCCGGAAATATGTACAAGATTTCCGCTCACTCCCACAGCGGAGGAAGTCACGTCGTAGCACCCATGCCTTCCCTTTCCGCTCCGCAGCCTCTGTCGTAGTCCTGCATTATCGCAACGCCCGCGACGCGAAGTACGCTGACGACGAAGCCGATCAAAGTCCTTCCGCGGCCCGGAAGTGAACGTCGTGTCCCTCTTCCACTCGAAGCGAAGCCGGCCAGCCGGCTGTCTGTTTAAAAGGCCCTCGAGAAAGTGTTTTAAGCTCACCCCGCCATAACGCCCTTCTATCGCCCTCCAGCCCTTCTCCTTTACATCCAGAACAGCCGTCCTTCTCACCGGAGAGCTCACACGCATGCACGCAAACCGGGAGCCACTCACTCGCTCAGTGACCGCGTCAGCGCTTGCGCTTCGCCCAGCCATATTTACATATCATCGTGGTCCCATTAAGAGCTTCTTGCCCCTCCCCCCCCTTCCTGCTCTATGGCCACGTGTGCCGTCCACCCCCCCCCCCCTCCCCCCCACACACACACACTCTTTCCACCTATATCTAGTTATACACGGCTGCATATCACTGGCTGCCTTTTCCCCAGCCGCCTTTTTATTCCCTTTCATCGCCTTCCCCGACCCCGCTCCCGTTCTGTTTGCGGAGGGCTCTCGTAACGTCAACCTGGCATTGCTTGCTTTATGAGCGCCAGCGTGTGGTGGCCCCCAGCCGCGGTGGAGCGCAGTGAAGCCGGTTGATTTCGCGTCGCTCAATCTGGAGCGTTAGTCACGGCTTTGTTGCCGCTCGAGGGGCCGTGAAGCCAAGGGCGCGCACTCCAGCAGCCGCTTGCGCCGGCCTCCCGCCCATGCACGCCTAGTTGCTCTCGACAGAGGTTCACTTTCAGCACTTCACTAGGAATCTGCCGCGACCTGTTGTACTGCATCCAAGCCAAATGTTGCATACAGGGTTACGGAAATATTTCCTGCCGTTTGTCTCTATACCTCGCCCACTGTACGTCAGCCGAGGTGTAAAATTACAGTTCTAACCAGGAATGTTTCTTTTGACGACAGTTAATGTTTACCCTTTCCACCCTGACTTCTCTTTTTTTTTTTTCCTTGAAGGGGGAGGGGGGCGTTATCTGTCCGCAAATTAACACGTGATTTCCACCAATGATTTACTACTAAAAGCAGCGCAAGATATCTGCAAAGCGCAGAGCTGTTTTTCTGAAGGCTTATATGGCTGTGAAAACAAACGTGGTAGTTTCGTTACGGCAAAACAGTTGTTAATTCTATTTTTACCCACGAAAAAACATAACAGTCCTCTATACAGTAGAATGAACCCTCCCCCCCCCCCCCCCCCTCCGCTCCACTTTCCCCCCCTCAGGCAACTGCTGCTTTTTCTTTCTACAGGGTGTCGCTACGTATTACAAACTCATGCTGTTTCCCCAGGCTTTCAAACATCATTTCGGTTTTCTTCTCGTTAATTTTTAATCCTGCCCCTGCAATTATTTGTCTTGTGGTGATTAGCATTAATTTGCTCTCATTAATTCCTTATGTAGCTAAGAAGCGCAGTGTTCTAGCCACTCTTATTGTTTCCAGCCTAACGCTCTGAATACCCCAAAATGAAACCGCGTTTAACCCATCCCGCTCTCTTTAGAGCCGCTCGTGTACGTCAGTGGCCTGCACGTAGAACGCGATCAGCGCTACAGCTATCGCATGCTTCCTTCTTGACGCTACCCACGATAAAACGAAAAGCCCTCCATTCCCCCAAAGTTTGGCTGTGAGGAGCCATGCAGCGCAGCTCATGATTCGTGGCCTTGGTGTCGCCTGTCCTCCTCTAGCCTCCCTCGCTTCCATCCATTTCCTGCTCTACTTTCGGACCGCACCGCAGGGGGGATATGGCGAGTTGGCGGGTGTTTGTAGGTGCGTGTGTGCATTAGCTGGGGCTCCGGTTGCCGGCAGCACGTGCGTTGACACGGTGCTTATCGCGATTAGAACGTCACTCCTCGTCGTTCTCCCCGACGAAGCCCCGCAGTCGCCGCGGCTATTGAAAGCCCCTCTGCTCTGGCCGCCCGCCCCGCTTGCCATATGTAAGCAGGTGTGGCCAGATATGGGCTTTATGCTCACATGGGGACACGCTTCGTTAGTGTCCGCCGAAGCCCGCGTGCGCTGGGCTGTGAAAGCGGTCTGTCGAGGCCGCAGCCGTATCATACGCGGTTGCCTACGGAATAATACGGCTGCGGCGGACGGCGTCTTCTCACGGTACTTGTGAGCTCGTTAGCCTGGCTGTTAATCTTCACGAGGACGGTTCAGAAAGCTGGGGGACATCCACCGCAGTTTTGCTGGGCCGCTGTAGTATCTAACTAAAAGAGATTCGATTAAAGCGTTTGGATAAATCTCCACCGTCTTCGCGGGCAAAGACTTTGTCCGATAGAGGGCAGAAATTTACAGAACCGAGAAATCTCTGGGAGAGCTATATTTACACGAGGCGTATTGATTATCAGGTGTTTGGTTACAGCAAGCTAAATATGAAAGCGATAAGTATGCAGGAAACTCCTTTCGGGGAAAACAGTACGGCTGTCGAATGTCGCAGTGAATAATCGAGCGTTCTCTGCCCCTCCACATTGGGCAGTGATGCTGGCGCCTTCGAGAATATGCCAGCTGTTGAAATAGGATTAGACAGAGCTAGCAGCGAATACTCTTTTCGCTCAGAGAGAGTGGCGAAACTGCGGCATCTCCCTCACTTATTGGCGCCGAAGGAGGGAAAAATGTTTTACTGTTTTTTCCCTCTCCTAATCATATTCGAAACTGAACCAGAAATATTTACGCACTTCATTCGCTAAACAAAGGCAAGGGATCAGGGACCACCGGCGTTCAGCTTTCTGGCCTGAGTAATGTAGGTGTAGCTCTCAGGTATCAGTGAACTGAAAAATCCAGGAATTACACTTGAGAAAGAACTCGATCGGATACATACTTATTAGTTTTGATTAAACCTTTCTTTCGCTCTTCTTCTAACAGCCCGCAGTAATAGTGCTTATGTGAAACTGACTAGAGCTCAAGTATGCTACATCAGTAACATATTATTCTCTTGTGATGACACTACACGGCTATTTATTTTTTGCGTTTGCTTTTTTCCTTTAAAGAAAACGCAGAGCTAAAGCGAGCGCATGTGGCATCACCGGCATGCGCTTTTTACATGTGGACGAAGGCGCATATGTAACACATTACATCAGACGAGGAAAGGTTTATGGTTGTCACCTATTCATCAAGCGTTTTCATGAGCTCCCGTGCCGTACAAACTGCGCTCGTAGCTAGATCGTAGCACAAAATGAGGCATGTGGATCTCATCTGGAAGAAACGAGTATCAGTAGGCGGCTGCATGTCTCTGCGCGGACAGCCACAACATGCAACAGCGACACAGCGCCGAGCCATTCACGTACAACTTCCATTAGAATATGGCATTCATAACTTTATAGCCAGCAGTCAAAAGAAAGCGAACAAGGGTTGAGGGGCTGTTCATTTCCGCTAGGCATGTTTTGAGAAGACTTTTTTTAGCCTAAGCCAAAAGAAAGCGAACAAGGGTTGAAGGGGAGCTTCTGTCTATAACTTTTCGACAAGTGTACTCGCCTTCGTAAACTTATCGAAACTTTGACCGTCCAACTGAGGCGCCCATTCAGTCCTTGTTCGGTTTCTTTTGGCTTTTGTGTACCCGTCTCCTACGCCTCGTTCTACCCTGGTTCGTCACAGGTGGCAGTCGTTCCCGCCACGACGGGATTTTTGAGCAACCATTTCCCTGCTGTTAATTACCCTGTATACGTCACTGTCACATTATTAGAAACTACTGCCTGAAAGGTTATTCTGTTGTGTATCCCACGTGGTCCACAGCTCGACTTCCTTTCTCTCTGCCTTTAAGTGTAGTTCCGATTGTTTCTTCTGGTTTAATCCTCCTATGTACCTTCCGACCGTGCAGGCAGCGGCCAGATCCAGCTGTGGCAGTTCCTGCTCGAGCTCCTGTCGGACAGCAGCAATGCCAACTGCATCACCTGGGAGGGCCAGAACGGCGAATTCAAGCTCATCGACCCGGACGAAGTGGCTCGGCGCTGGGGCGAGCGTAAGAGTAAGCCCAACATGAACTATGACAAGCTGAGCCGCGCACTGCGCTACTACTACGACAAGAACATCATGACAAAGGTGCACGGCAAGCGGTACGCCTACAAGTTCGACTTCCACGGCCTGACGCAGGCGCAACAGGCGCCCACCGCCGAGTCCTCGGCCGCCTATCGGCTGCAGACAGAGCTGTTCCTGCCTCACTACAGGAGTAACTACATCGGAGCCCATCAGCCATCACCAGTGGGGCTACCACCCTCGGCGGCCGCCGCGGCCGCTGCCGTACGCAGCCAGTATTGGACACCCAGCGCCACGGGGGCCTGCAACCTGTACCCGAACCTGTCTGGACATTCGCTGACTCACGCTGGGCACAGAGCCAATGGTCTGAGCCCGTACTACGCATGACGCTGGTACGGGGACTGTGGCAGTGGTGACGCTTTTGCATCGCACGACCGCTAAGAATGAAGACGACGAGTCAAGACGGTGGTTCCGTGTCCTAAAAGTGCCGATCTATCGAGAAAATGAACTCTGGCACGGGTCACATTTTGGACGCTGCAAAATCTGCGCGAAACTGGACACAATTTAAGACTTCTCTTCTTATTCTGTTCGCGGTGACAGTGTGAGCTTTTGTGGGGGCGCTTCGTTTCAGATCACATCTATGATAGTAGCACATATGGAACTCGCTGAACATTTGTGAACGGACTGTGTGCGTTTATCTTCGGGCATTGCGTTAAGCGAGCGCTGTGTCCTACCTGGTTTGGCATTTCTGGCAGGTATAGTCAGTCTATGGGCTGACGTTGAAGTCGTTTGGAACTGATGCGCACATTGGAAGTACAAGTACCCTGGGCCAGCGAAAGAACTACGGGCACGTGCACTCACTTTCGAGAGACATTGGTAAAAGCTGTGTTTTGCATTCTTACGAATAACATCAACATGGGTGAGAAAATGGGTGAAAAGTCATATAAAGTGTGTTTAGTGCTCCCGGTGCAGTGTTCGAGATTTTTTTTTTTTTTTTAATAGATCAGCAGAGTTAATAGCCATCCTTGAAGCGATTTTATCCCATGGTCAGAAATGGCTTAGCCATATTGCCTTGAGCTTCCATGAGCATTTAGGCCTGTGAGGGTCTGGACTCTGAACGGCGTAGTCTGAATGTGAATGTTAGGACAGGACAGAAAAACAAAATGTAGCAGTGTTGCCATTACTCCGAGGCCCCATTAAGCTTTCTGGTTCATCGATTAGTTTTTACTTTCAAGGAAGTATTTACATTAAATGTGTTGCTGTATGAAGTATCACTAAGTATCACACTTGTTATTTTGTTCCATTTCATGTTGCATGGTTGCCCCTTGGCGTCAGAGGCATTTGACGTAAGTTTTAATACTCACCATAGTACAAGGCAAGGAGAAACACATGTTTTGTTTTTAATAGGTCAGCGTGCGATTGCTAATTTGCTGACTGTTTATATAATGTGAAAGTATTTAAGTGCTAGATGAATGTTTTGTGAATGCACATTTTTTGTGGTTGGTGTCTTTGCAGAACAAAACTCGTTCTTGCATTTACTTGTTCTTTTTCTCCCTCTCTCTTCATAATGTGGTTGCATTTTCAAAGCCTCGTTTGAGGTTTCTTTTTCTCAAGTCTTAGGAAATGGCGTAAGCATGCTTCAACATTTCGGAGCTTCTTTGCTAAAACAACTTTTTGCCTGTAAGCTGGGCTTTTCACATTTGGCGTTCGCCTTCTGTGCATGATTTTGTATCTATTCATTTTTACAAATTCTTATGATGTCCACGGTGTTCTATGTCGACATATTGCCAGTACACGAACAAATGATCATTTTTTTGCATACCGGTGCAAGCTCGTTTCGCGCTAAGATTTTTCCTTGTTACTTTCCTTTACAACATCACTGTAATTACTTGCCTTTGTTCAAACACCTCCCGAAGGCACAGTGTTACACTACACAGAATAAAACATTTTGTTTTTGGCTGGTCCCAAAATTAAAGGTACCAAGTTGGTTTTCTCGCCTTGTTGGTTTTTAACGAAGCCCCCGCATTGTCGTGCTTTACGACCTAAACATATCGCTACAATTACTTGACTACGTATATTATTGAAATGCAAAGTATGTCTTTTTGTGCAAACGGCCGTGATGGTACAAGTTCGGCGGGATGCCCAAGTGTGTTTCATACGCAAAACTAATTCGTGTGTAAAAAAAAAAAAAAAAAAAAGAAAGAAAAAAAGAAGAAGAAGAAGAAGAAGAAGAAGCTTCACGGAAGCCAGACTTGACAGGGATTGCTATTTATTCCTAGACCTACCGAGCGTAATATCCTTTTAATTACTGTCCAATGAGTATTCAAGTTCAATCGGCAATTTTTCGTGCCTCTTGTGGTTGCGTTTACTGATATTTTATTTCTCATCTTAGTACCAAGTGCAACTATCTTTAAATTGCGTGCACTAAAAGGAACAAGTTAACTCTGTCACAAAGACGCATGTTCTCAAACATTCAATAAACTTGAGTGGAGTAAAAAGAGAGTATACAGTCATCTATCTCACTCCGTTTATAGCAGGGTAAGCTGCCCAAACCCCGTGGTAGATTTCAGTCAGTAAATGTACGGAATATTTACTATTGGCAACGAAGTCATATTGCCTTTTCAAAGCATGGTAAGTGGATGCAGTTAGTAAGGGAATAAAATATGTAGACATGGCATAGAGACAGACACGTTCTAGCGCATATGAACGAGGACGAGAGAGATGTAGACAACACGAGCGCTAACTTTCAACTGATGATTTATTGACACCATTGCACAATAAATACAACCTGCATCATGACGTCACCCGACATAAACGCCGACATCACGTGGCCCCGGACAAAAAATTTAACTCTTTGGCTGTCAAAGAAACAGATGGTGTGCTGACACAGGATGCACCCGCTTTTATAATCAGATCGGCCTCGATTACTTCCCTAACATCTTTACACACATGTTTGGCTACTATCTTGCACGCGTTAAAAAAATGGTTTGCACGCTTTTTTATTCTTTTCAGTACAATCGTGACAATGCACAGATAGATTACCATCCCTGTAGTTGCCCACGTTCCTCCTGTGCTCCAATAATCTCTCATTGACACACCGGCCAGTTTTGGCCGATGTACCTCGAGCCACATGACAGGGGAATCTCATACACCACCCCGGACGAACAAGCTACAAAGGGTTCTCGATGCCTAATTGTGCACTGCTGTTTTGGCCTTGAAAAAGGGTTGGTCATTTTTACAAGTCTTCCTAGCTTCTCGGGAGCCGATAGCACCACTCTGACGTTGCTGCGTTTCGCTATCTTTTTTAGGCGATGCGAGGTGTTGTGCAAATAGGGAATTACCACTTCCTCTTCACCACCGTGCCATGCAAAAGGAACATTGTCTCTGGTAAGGAGCGTAAGCCGCTCGACAATCGCTGAAAAATTATCGACGAAACGTCTGTAATAGGAACAGATCGAGTCCCCGAAAGCCTTCGAACAGACTTTGTGTCGGTATGGCGCGGGAACTTTTCTAAAAAGGCTGTCTTCTCGGGATCTGGTTTCACTCCCTCAGCACTAATCACGTGGTCAAGAAACCGGAGCTCCTGGAACCCGAAATGGCATTTCTGCGACTTATTATCAGCTGAGCGGAATGCAGAGTCTGTAGCACCATCCTCAGCCGGTCGAGACGTTCCTCAAAACTAGCTGCGAAAACGGCGACATCGTCGAGGTTTACTAGACACGATTCTCATTTCAGTCCTGAGAGAACGGTGTCCATCATTCGTTGGAAGGTTGCTCGAGCATAAAAGAGCTTGAAGGGAATCCTTTTAAATTCATAAAGAACATCAGCAGTCACGAACACTGTTTTCTATTTGTCCCTTTTATCCATGTTGTATCTGCCAGTAGCCATCCTTGAGGCCAAGTGGCGAGAAATATTTGGCATTGCGTGACCGGTCTAATGCGTCATCGACGAGTGGGAGTGGGTATAATTCGAGCTTTTTTGCGTGATTTAAATTCCAATAGTAGATGCAGAAACAAAGGTATTGCCTTTTTTTCTTGACCAACACTACAGGCGAAGCCCAGGGGCTGAAAGTTGGCTGCACCACGTCTTCGTCAAGCATTTCTTGCACTTGGCTCCGAATAGCATCTCGCTTTGTTGGCGACACCCGGTATGTGTGCTGGGATATACGCTTGGTCTCTGCGTTGACCATAATGCGAGACTTGGCTTCTGGGGTGAGCGCAACTTTCAAAGACGTTGCAAAGCATCAAGAAAATCATGAAAGGAGCCCTAGCAGTCGCCGCCTCTAAGGCACCCACAAACTGGAATTGATGTCGACGGTAGATAGAATGTCGGCTGCAATATCATACAAAAAATCACCCGAAACCGAGTCGGACCAACGTGCCTTCATGGCTAGATGTAGCGTACAAGACTCGGGTTCGATTTCCATTTCAAGGGAGCTGTCCAAGTTTGTAGCTCCTGCCAGCTCGGTCATGTCACATGGTTTCGTGACGTCTCACAACCCGACGACCAGTCATTCACGCCCATGTTATCTGCAGAAAACTCACAGCAGCGACGCCGGATTTTGTGCAGAATGGTACATTTAAGGATATAGCAGTAAGCATCTCTATTTTTTATCATAGAGACTTAAATGCACACTTTGTGTCATCATTGTCTTATCAAACAGCTGACCCTGCGGGTTTTGAAATACACAGAAAAACAGACTTCTTTCGATGTCTAAAGACAACGATCAGCAAAGATATCGCACTCATGCAATAAATCCTTGGTTTCTGCTGCGGCGATTGCGTCTTCTGGGTCTATTAGAATGTACCCTTCATTGCTGTAACTGTCGAAATTTTGGCGTGGACTTACAAAACTTATCCCATTAGGAGTCCTTCGGGGATACTTCCGCTAAAATATTCAAAGATGTATGCCGATTTCTGACGACGTTATGAATAAGGCAAGTATTTAATTACAGTTCGAAGTTGCTGAGTTATTTTGCAGGGCAAAACCATAAGGAAGTTGGCGATTGGTAAGGTGTTCTTTGTCAACACCGGCGACTTTTCCAGAGAAGTGTCTCTTGAGACCTCCCATTAAAATGTGGCGAACAGGAATAGAAAGATTGTGTTTTCTTTTTTGATACACTGCCGTGTTGGGATTTTCATCATTTTCGCTATGGAGGACTAAGATGGCTGTACAGCCGCTACGGGCATTTTCTGCTATACTTTAAATATGTCTCTTCCATGTTTAGATTACGCACTGCCGGAATACATACTGATAGTTTGACTGAATCAAAGACGTTCCCGGATTTTACGCAGGCTATTGGAAGTATTGGCTATGTCCTGCACTTTTCGCTCTGAATTTATTGATAATCTGAACATGGCGTACTGTCGCGTATACTTTCCGAAAGCCGGCCTGGTCCTTCAATTAGATGGGATCTAATTGCGAATACTTAATAATATACCTGATAAGTTATAGTCATTAAGCTTACAGGGCTGCACTTTTCCAAGCTTTTGAAAACCACTTTCCTCTTGATTAAGCTCAGTTAAGCGTATTTCCAACCACCTGATACAATCGAGGGATGAGGCGCTGTGCATATAAGGCGGTAAAATTTCTAGCGTAAATATTCTGCAGTTCTACAGTTACTTGAACTTCACTTGCCGCTTTTCGCTACTGTATTGCTTAGTATTATTACAAAAATGACTGAAGAAGGTAAAAACGGAGAAACGCGCGAATTTTCTTACTTAGCAGTAGCAGATCATAACTGTTAGCAGTGCCATATATATATTAACTGTATATTTGGTTGTCATTCAGCCACATGTCTACTGTCCTTGAGCTTAAGACTGGCATGAATGGCCTCTTCTAAACTTAAAAAAAAAAAAAGAATCCAGGTAAGCCTGTGGAACGAGATGCGTAATTCTGTACGTCTCATCTTTCAGTACTCTGCTGCTGAATCAACCAAGCATTCTGGACGAAGGCAACTATTTATATATTGAAATCTGCTCTTGCTCTCATCTGATACAAAAATTTAAGAATATTCGCATGTGACGTCTTAGGATGATATCATTAAAGCAGTAATGTGCACATCTGATGAAACCCTGACATTATAGTGCACTTTTAGGCCTATAGGCTCATGATGACCGTTCGTGACCCTTCACTGGATGTATCCAACGGAAGAGCCTACTGAAAAAAAAATTAAAAAAATTAGAGTTTTAGTTTTGCGAGAATAAATAGCGGTGGTAACGGAAATAAAGTTAGCGTGCCGCAAAAGACTCACCCTCAGAGCGAGTTTTAGTATAGCTCACTGCAAATGGTACACAAGCTCTATTTTGCATGAGGTATCAGCGATTGAGGATAAATTCAAGGTGCTTGCCAGCGCCTCCTGGTAAGCAAAGTGTTCACTGAAATGGAACAAGGCGTAGGTTGAGCCGCAGGGAGCCGCTCGAATCAATAAGACTTTGAAGTCGCGAGCAAAGCGAAACGTTAAGAAGCAGACAATTTAAACATCTGTGGCACCTGTGGAAGCAGACAAACCTGTAAGAGCACGCCGTCTGCTTTGGGAGCAGACGTGCGAAACGTTTAGAAGCAGACGTTCGTCTGCTTCTACAGACGCCACAGAGCAGTAGCAATAACTTTATTAAAACAAGAGAGTTTGGGGCATGCATGCCCATGGGCCCGCGCATGGCCCCACTATACACTCAAACCTTCATGTTCGACGTTCGTCAGCTTCTAAACATTTCGCACGTCTGCTTCCAAAGCACAGACAGACAGCGTGCCATTCCAGCGCGGTGCTTGGCCTCTGCAGACTGCACATTCTTCAGACGTCTTTCAACTATACCGCCGAGCGTCTTGAATGATTCACGATATCTGTCGATTCTGACATGGACGGAGTACGAAGAACTGTATCTTGGAGCACGTGCTCACGAGCTCGCATGCGCTGACTTGTTTGAAGCCGACAATTTGGAAATCTCCTTGAAAAGCAGAAGTGAACCGACAATATGCCGCTGCCGCTCGAATAATGGTCAACTGGATATATCGGCTGTTGAGTCTGCGCTATTCAGACTGCCGTTCCGGTTCAGAAAGAGAATTTTGAGCAACTTTACAACTGGCTTGCTGTGCCAGACACTTTCACTGGTGCCTAAGGCGTTAAGGTACCTGGCCGACAGGCGCTTTGTATTGCACTAAGACGACTTGCGTGTCCCAACCGTTGGTGTGGTTCGGAACCTATCTTCGGTCTGTATTCATCAGTGATGTCCAACGTCACGGCTCAAACTATCAGCTACGTTTTTGGCAGTTTTCTGTACATTTTTAGCTACGCCAACAATCACAGCTCGCTGACGGAAGCAGCAATATCCCAGTTGGCTGACGGAGGAATTCGCAGCAGTGAGTATTCACACAGTTCATGATTTATTTTTTATTGTCGTAAATGCTTCGAATAAAAACTAATTCCGCGTGAAAACCAGCCATGTGTGGACCACGATTGTTAAACAGCGGCGGTTCCAATGCTCGAAATACATTCAGGTTATGCACTTCTCGTAGCAGTGCGACGTCGTCATGAGCAGTGAAACGTACCGTCTTCGCCAAAATTAACCAGGCTGCGGGGTATGCTTCTTCGCCGTGTTAAAATCTTTAACCTAGTCCAAATAACAAAAGATGGCCTTGACAGATAAGAATGAGTGGCTTTATTCACTCGCAAGTGATTAAGAATTTGAGATCTCCCATAAATGCGACACTACAGGGCTAAGGATCAAACTGTGCAGCCTGGTTACATTTGGCAAAAACGGTACATGCATTTTCCGTTACACCGTTCTCTGACTCTGGCGACAGACATTTTGATCATGACGCTTCTAGTCTGCTCTCTTCTGCTCCGAGGGTTGATGGACGTATAAGAAACCCGCCTAAATGCCCCATTGAAGTGAGGCTCTGGACGTTTAAAAGGTGAAATGCAAACTTCATAGCCAGCTCTAATACTTTCTCGTAAACTATAATTATATAGTACCCAAAATTAGTTGTAAAATATAGTAACCGCCAAATGAGGCTTGAAACCAATTCGCTGCGTTCAGAGCTACTGCATTATCGTAGGCGACCCCATTAGGCTTAGGAGCATCAGATTCCAGACCGAATCTCCGCAACAAAGCTGCTTTACATTCTTCACATCGTCGTCGAAGCAAGGTTAGCGAAAGCGAAAGACGGCATTACCAGTAGTTGCCTATAAGCGCGCCAATCGGAACAGCGACGACTCTTTGTTCGTCTGAAGCGGATGGCTGCCTGATCCAAGGACGCCGCCATGTTTTCACGCTAAATGTGCAAAAGACGTGCGCTAACTTCTTAAAACTGCGTGCATGCGCTAGCGAAATTTTGTTGTTAGCGTTCAGCGCATGCGCATTTTCGACCCGCTATTTCGCTAATCACGCAATAACCGCAAAGCTCTGTAAACCAAAATCGTTATTAGAGAGCTTTAGTTTAGCGTTAGCGTAAGTAGCGGTGCTAACGGAAATAAAGTTAGCGTGCTGCAAAAGACTCACCCTCAGATCTAGTTTTAGTATAGCGTTTAGCAAACGGTACACAAACAAGAGGTATCAGCGATTGAGGATATATTCGAGGTGCTTGCCAGCGCCGCCTGGTAAGAAAAATGTTCACTGAAATGAAACAGGCGTAGGTTGAGCCGCAGGGAGCCGAGACAATCTACTTTGAAGCCGCGAGCAAAGCGAAACGTTTAGAAGCAAGCGAACGTCTGCTTCTACAGGTGCTGTATACAGACGTTTTTCTGTTTCTAAACGTTCCACACGTCTGCTTCCAAAGCACAGACAACGTGCCCTTCCAGCGCTGAGCTACTGAACTGCACATTCTTCAGGCGTTTTTCAACTATACCGTCGAGCGTCTTGGATGATTCACGATATCTGTCTGTGTTGACATGGGTGGAGTACGAAGAACTGTTAAGTCAGCGCGAACTCGCGAGTTCGCTCGAAGCCGACAGTTTGGAAATCTGGCTGCAAAGCAGAAGTGAGCCGACTATATGCCGCTACCGCTCGAAGAATGGTCAGCGGGTGTATCTGCTGTGGATTCTGAGCTGTTCAGATCGCCGTTCCGATTCGAAAAGAGGATTTTGAGCAACTGTACAACTGGCTTTCTGTGTCAGACACTTTCGCCAGCGCACAAGGCTAAGTTAATGTATCTGGCCGACAGGCGCTTTGTATTGCACTAAGACGGCTTTCGTATTCCAACCGCTGGTGCAATTTGGAACTTGTCTTCGGTCTTCATTCATCAGTGATGCCCAACGTCATGGTTCAAACTACCAGCTACATTGTTGGTAGTTTTCTGCTCCTGTTTAGCGATGTCAACAATCACAGCTGGCTGACGGAAGCAACAATCACAGTGTGCTGACGGACAAGTTCGAAACAGTGAGTACTCACAAAATTCATGATTTTTTTTTTAGTGTCTCTTAAGCTTCGAATCAAAGCTAATATACCACGTGAAAAGTAGCTATGCGCGAACCACGATTGTTAAGCAGCGGGTGTTCGGATGCTCGAAACAAAAACAGGTTCCGCACTTCTCGCAGAAGTGCGACGTTGCATTGAGCAGTGAAACGTGCATGCATTTTCCACTACACTGTGCTCCAACTCAGGCGGTGGATATTTTGATTATGACGCTTGTAGTCTGCGCTCTTCTATCCCGATGGTTGATGGACGTATGCTACAAGAACCCCGCTTGCATGCCCTTTTGAAGTGAGACTTTGAACATTTAACAGGTGCATTGCAAGCTTCACAGCCAGCTCAATACGTTCTCGTAAATTATTATATATCAGTCAAAATTAGTAGTAAAATATAGTAACCACCAAAACTAGACTTTAAACTAATTCGCTTCGTTCAGAGCGGTTGCATCGTCGTAGGCGACCTCATTGGGCCTAGGAGCATCAGATTCCAGACCGCATTTTAACAGCAAAGCTTCTCTACACCCTGCGCATCGGCGTCAAAGCAAGATTAGTGAAAGCGAAAAACGACAGTACCAGTAGTTGCCCATAAACGTGCCAACCGGAACTGCAATGACGCTTTGTTCGTCTGAAGCGGACGGCTGCCCGATCTAGCAACGTCGCCATGTTTTCACGCTAAATGCGCAAAAGACGCGTGCTAACTTCTCAAAACTGCGTGCATACGCTGGCGCTATTTTGCTGTTAGCGTTAAGCGCATGCGCATTTCCGACCCGCTGTTTCGCTAATCACGCAATTGCCGCAAAGCCCGCTAGACTAAATCTCCATCGGGATTCGAACAACTATCCTCCGATCCCCAGCCGAGCGCGATAACCAAGCTACGCCGCACCGGGCTTTTTTTTCTCTTTTTCTTTTTTTTCCTGGCTTTGACATAAAATGTTTCACACACAAAAAAAAAAAAGGTACCAGTCACAACATGAAGAACACGTACTGTGGGGCCCTGCACCACGTATCCGTAAGGCCTGTGCGCGCCGCGCATTCGAAGGCCGCGCCACTATCCCAATGCTCCCTGCGCGGTGCCTGTTTCCCTCTCCCCGCTCGTTCGGGGATAACCGGTCCCGCGCGAGGGGGCTATAAAGGAAGCCACGCGCCGCCGTCGCTCGCTCTTGGTCCCTGCCTCCTCGTTCCTGCTTCGATCCTGCTTCGCGCCTGAAGCTTCTGCAGGAAGACGACCCGCAGGCCGCAGCCCCCCGGTCGACGACCTAGCACCGACTTCGACGACCCCTGTGAGATTAAAGATGTTTGTTATACGGCCCACTGTGTGTTTGTCGTGCGCATCCCTCGGGCAGATAAATCGCCCACAGTACATACATGGCTACATATAGTACATATAGGGAGTCATAATCAGTCAATGTTAGCCTGACTTTGTGACATTAAAAATCCCACAAAGACAATAAAGGCTCTATCCTTGAGAGTCAGACGGGAAGTTCTGCAGCCACTTTTTGTATGGCGATAAACCAATGCATACTTAAGACTATGCTTGAATTTATTTACGCCACGCGGGGCTCGTGGTAAACCGATCGTAATTCTCCCTAGCTAGGATAGTAGCGATGACAATGATAATGCAGGTAGTGATGATGCTGATGCGGCCATTCCCCTTTGTATCGGGGAATATAATTTGTATAATTGTGCTGATATTAGTAGCGATGATAATGACTCTGTAGTTAGATGACAATGATGGTAGCAATGACAATGACGATGCATTTAGTTGGTAATTATGATACTAGTGCTTGTGGTGATGATGATGATGGTGATAGTAGGGGTGAAAATGACGATGAAGTTAGTGAAAACAGTTTCCGTACAGTAGCTTTCGCCATTTACGCTTTTAATCAGACTTAAGAGCAGCCCTGTAATTTTTATCTCTTGCTCCAGAGCGTTCGCCTTGCCTTATCGCTGTCTGGAATATTCTGAACATCGCTGTCTGGGAGAGTCTGACCATACGAAAGAAGATTGATTGCTAAGTGGCACGGTCAAGACATGAAGGCCCCCAATCGCTTTGCGCGCGCGGCCATCTGATAATCTTTAACATAAGTGAGGGAATCTGAAATGCATAGGCTGCACCGTTTCCTAATAAGCGCAGTTGAGCTAATATTAATATTAACCGAAAACGAATATGAGAAAAAAAGCCTTCGAATATCGAATTGAATACCGAATATCTGATCAGTGAAGGAATACCCAACAAACTGGAAATTAAGACATAGCGAATTGTTCGTTTTCTTTATTTCGGAATTCGCGTGATATTTGCTAAAAAAAAAAAAGAAGATTAACTACAACTACACAGAAAACTGCACAGAAGTGTATACACTGCTGACACATCCAGCATAAATTTTATAAAGGATGCCGTATACCAGCTTATTTCGCACGAATGACCTGCAGGTAACCAGGTGGAGCTGTCATATCACTTCTGATTGCAATGAATTCTTGCTAATTCGACCTTCAATTAATTAAAAAGATCCACAGATTAAATGAGAGCTCGAGTTATCGAATTTGCCTAAAGAAAACTTTCGAAAACTGTTTACATCACAGTAATTTTATATAATGGACATCTATGCAATGGAGGTCTGCATTGGTCCTTCTCATTGGATAGGGTAGGACCAAAAATCGTACTGTCAAGAGATTCGGAACACTCGAAATGCACTACAAGCTGCACCAAGCGGCTCAGAGGCAGACCCCCTTTGCTGTACACTTTTGACAAGGACTGTACTTCTTTACAAAACGGCCCCGTCGCGTTTGAGGAGTCTTCACTGCACAGCCTATTCGCGCACCCCATTAAAAAACCAAGGGGCGCACTTTTTCAGGGACCACGAACGGTTACAGCGCATTCTCAGGGGATAAAAAAAAACAGTGCGAACAAACTGGGACGAAAGGAAGAAACCACAGGAACAAGCACTTGTTCCTGTGGTTTCTTCCTTTTGTCGCCGTTTTTTTTTTTCGCGCCGTTTATTTATTTTTTTTTTTTTTATAATGTATCACCAACTCGCCTGCCTAACTATCCTATCTTAGGAGGTAATAGAGGTAGGTTTTGGGTATCCGTCCTATAAGATTTTTGTTTCTTTTTTTAACGAATGGAAGTATACATCAGAATTGTTTAAAACGATTCGGACACGTTCCCAGCTCTGAATAATTGCCATGAGCTTCGAATAAGATGCACCCCGTTCTTCTTATATGTGACCTATAGCTACATGATTCTTTCAGTTTCCTGCTTTATTCCTAACATATTTATATTTTGTTTCAGTGTTCTTACTCATTCTATTCGTTCTTGCGGGAAATTAATGTATTTTTTTTTCCTAATACATGGTGGTTATAGGCCAGCCTCAACACAGATTGCTCCATTCCCCTTTCCTCACTAAATGCCCATTCCAATTTCTTCTTCATTTCCACTAGTATATGCCATTTACTCGAGTTGTTTGTCTGACCTCCTCTGCACGCTTCGCATCTCTTAACGAAATGTAGTGCACTTAAAAATGAAATTGTGGGAACATTGATGTAGTGTAGGATGGAGGTGGGTAGGGACCACCAAGAGAGGGGAAATGGAAGTGGCCCTGCACGTGCGTACGCCCAGGGTCCCAATTTTTCTCAATCCGACCCAGGACTTCTGGTGTGCCCCAAGGCTGTGTTCTATAGCCTTTTATTATTTATAATAAAAATCAATTATTTATCCACTGGCATATCTTCTTATCTGCGACCTTTTGCGGACGACTGCGTCATTTACCGTTGTATTAATATCCATGGATGATCCCCTTGTCCTCTAAAGTGACCTGATTGCTTGGCTTCCTTTGGTTTGTGGGGTTTAACGTCTCAAAGCGACTCAGGCTATGAGAGCCGCCGCAGTTGAAGGCTCCGGAAATTTCGACCACCTGGGGTTCTTTAACGGGCACTATTATCGCACAGCACACGGGTGCGTTGCCTTTTGCCTCCATCAAAAAGCTGCCGTCGCGGCAGGAATTCGATCCCGCATCCTTTGGGCGCAGTATAACGAGCGCTTTAACCACTGCCCCACCACGACAGGGGCTCCGTGTACAAAAGTTTCCGTTCATTTTTGCCTTGTACGAACGGTTCCTCTTCATTTTTGTCACCCTTATTCAATGCTCTTCTGAGCCATGTAAGGAATGATGTATGCATGAATGAATGAATAAATAAATAAATAAATAAATAAATAAATAAATAAATAAATAAATAAATAAATAAATAAATAAATAAATAAATAAATAAATAAATAAATAAATAAATAAATAAATAAACACACGAATGAAAGAAGGCAACAGTTGGCGAGGCCAAGGAAAGCGTGGGGGATTTTTTATTTTTGCTCTTGACCTGGGTTTGTACTGTAATAATTTTAAGTAGATAGTTAGATATGAAGTGCAAGGAAAACAATACGCTGCTGTTCAGAACCAAACCCGCGACCTCCGAATATCACGTCCGGTGCTCTCACCAACTGAGCTACACCGATGGCCGTTCAGTCTTCTACTTTCTTCGGCATTAATGTTTCCTGTAATCGAATCTTAAGAGTGGTCACCAGCGCCACGCGCATCCATAGCGCCGGACGCGGAACATCCTGCTTATGGCGAGTATCACGTGGACCTTGGTCCACAGGGAGTGTAGAATCAAAAAGGTTATAATCATAGGAGGTTATAATTTAACCTCCTTGGTCGGAAAGTTGCGCGAGAACCCTCTCACGTACGCTAACTATGGCTTCAAATCTGCTAGAACCGAGGCCCTCAAAAACTAGTAAACAGAAAATAAAAGAAAAAAAAAGTGGGGCTCGTTAGACACACGAATGAAAGAAGCCAACATTGTCGGCGGGGCCAAGGAACGCGTTGGGATATACCTTTTTTTTTTTTTTTTTTAATGTCTGCTGTGATGTAGTACTGGAATCGTTTTTTAGGTAGAATGGTTTTTGGCATACATACGCGTGTTAAAAATTACATATTTGAGGCTGGCCAGGGCAACCATT
This sequence comes from Amblyomma maculatum, assembly GCF_055883805.1. Lineage (NCBI taxonomy): Eukaryota > Metazoa > Arthropoda > Arachnida > Ixodida > Ixodidae > Amblyomma > Amblyomma maculatum. Next base: position 22,094,880 of record NC_139349.1, on the reverse strand, counting down.
CGCATACCGCTGTCAGCCGTCTTGAGACCCACAGGTAGATTAGTTTGCAATTAAGTTAGTTTTCCTAATTTAGTAAATGTTGCCTTCAAGCAATAAATGGGATTTGCAAAGTTTGAGAGCACCTTAGAAACCCCCATTCCATCACTTGCGATGAAGTAAGACTGGTATTTTTTACCCCGAGCTAGAAAGACAGCCAGCGAAATAAATAAATTAAAAAAAAGATACAAGGGTTCAACGCTGCTGAACCAAATATTGAGCGAAAGCATTAGCTGCGGGTGACCGAGCGTTCTTCTTCTTCTCTTTTTCTTCTTCCTCAGCCCATATATAATGCCCCGCTTTAACCAACCCATCTGACATGCCAGATATTACCTTGTCCCAACAAGGTATTTTTTTCCCCCTCCTTAATTTAGATACAAAAAAAGTCTTCCGCTCCTGATGCTATTCCTAATGAGTTCCTGAGGCGGCACGCGGAATGGGTCGCTAAATATCTAATTATTATATTCAACGCATCTCTGAAGCAACATTCCTTACCAAACGACTGGCTGCAGGCTAGGGTAGTACCAGTACACAAATCTGGAAGCAAGCACACTCCTGACAATTACAGACCAATTTCTATCACTTGCACTTGTTGCAAGATACTTGAGCACGTTGTGGCCGACTGCTTATCCAAATACCTTGAGGACACAAACAAGCTAAATCCCAATCAACAAGGTTTCAGACGGAACCTGTCTACTGTAACTGAACTTATGGAAACCCTGCATGATTTTTCAAAAGCAATAAATGATAGGAATCAAGTGGATGCGATTTGCTTAGACATATCCAAAGCATTTGACCGTGTGCCCCATGATGAACTACTTAACAGACTGATTGGCCTTGGCGTAAACAGACATACTGTACACTGGATAAAAGCTTATCTCACAAACAGAACCCAGTTTGTGGAGGCAGACAGCGTGAAATCTGACATCCTGGGTGTGCCATCAGGTGTTCCTCAGGGGTCTGTGCTGGAGCCCATATTATTTTTATGTTATGTCAATAACATTGCAGTCTCAGTTCCTCTCCATATTACAGTCCGGCTGTTTGCGGATGAGTGTTTAATTTACTCAATCATTTCAAAGCCAGAAGACCAGCTGGCGTTAAATTCGGTTTCGAACTCTATTAATCAATGGTGCACAACTTCTCAAATGAAAATTAATTACACAAAAATTTCATATATTACAGTGACTAACAAAACTAAAAATATTTTTTTCATTTGGTTATGAAATAGAGGGGCGCCTTATAACACGCATAAGCTCTTTTAAATATTTAGGTGTTACCGTATCTTCTAACCTAAGTTGGAATTCACATATTATTAACATATATGTTCAAAAGCCGAAAATAAGTTGTAGTTTATTAGAAGGAAACTGAAGCTTGCTTCTACAAAAGCAAAACTAACTACCTATCTCGCGCTGGTACGTCCGACATTGGAATACGCGAGCGTCATATGGGATTCCTATCAGTCAAAACATATCGATAAGATTGAAAAGGTTCAAAGAAGGGCTGCCAGATTCATTTTATCAAAATAAAGACACACAGATTCTGTGACTGACATGCTACATGAATTACAGCTTCCTCCGCTATCTAAACGACGAAAGATCGCCAGGCTAAAATTTCTTTATCTGTTGTATAATAATCACTTCAACATAAACACAAGCCCCTATTTGCAACAGCGTTCCTGTCGTCCTGTACGAAGCTCTCACAGCTATCAGGTTACACCTATGAATGCCCGTGTTAACTGCTTTAAATATTCTTTTTTTCCCCAGAACAATAACAGAATGGAATTCCCTGCCTCAGGCCTTTCTGCAAACAGACAATATGCTTCAATTTAAAAAATGCTTATACAGGCACATACCCGACTAGATATCCCTGCCACTTTTAGTTTTTCATATTTTTCCCTTGTTGTGATTTTGGTCGCTTGCAGGCCGAATTATTTAGTGAATATTTTGTTTGCTAGTGTTGTACTGAAGTCCTGTATCTGCAAAGCGGGACGGTTTTGTCGTATCTGAATTGATTTTTCTAGAAGTGTATAAGGTTGTACTTGTGGCTGTCTGTTCCTTAATTACATGTATTTGTATTCACCCTGTAACGGCCTTACGGCTGACAGTATCAATAAATAAATAAATAAATAAATAAATAAATAAATAAATAAATAAATAAATAAATAAATAAATATGAACGTGCCTTAGTGGCCTATAGGGGTAACGTGAATGCCAGGGGCCTATCAGGCTGATTCTGACATAACCGTCCCATGTGAAACGAGAGACCCAAGTTGGCAGCTCCTGCCAGCCCGTGTGTCACGTGGGGTGTGACGTCACAGCGTCACGTGGGTAAGACGTAACTGCGGCCGGGTCACGCCAAGGCTTCAAAGTGCGAGTAGTATTGCTTTCGCAAAAAAAAAAAGAAAACACGTGATTAGCGCTTCTGTGCGCCACAATCGTGCTGCTCTCAACCATGGTTTAGTGAACTGCGGCCGTGGCTCCACAGCTCCGTTGCAGCGGCAGGCATGGCGGCAGGACGATAAGCGTCCGATATGGCTTCTTCGTCTGCATTAGCCAGCACCCCACCGGGGTGGCGCAGTGGTTACGACGCTCGACTACTGTTCCTAAGGACGCGGGATCGAATCCCGGCCTCGGCGGCAGCTTTTCGATGGAGGCGAAAAGCAAGGCGTCCGTGTGCTGTACGATGTCAGTGCACGTTAAAGAACCCCAGGTGATTGAAATTTCCGGAGTCCTCCACTACGGCGTGTCTCATAGCCTGAGTTGCTTTGGGACGTTAAACCCCACAAACCAAACCAAACCAAGCATTAGCCAGCCGGCGCACGTGACTGTGCAAGTTGCAGTGAGCGCGGTGAGCTCTCTGCGACCATAGCGAGCATGTGAGCCTACGCTGCAGTACGGTCGTCGAGTAACGGTCGTAACTGATTCCGTTTGCTCAAACCGCCACTGACAGCAGCACAATCCCAAATAATATTTATTAGTTTCGTCTTAAAGGGTTTGATTTGTTCTACATAGTGGCGCCATCTCTGTGTGGCGGTACAAGGCATGTCAATGTATGCTGCCCGCCAGGCGCGCGAGTCATGAGGCGAAGCCAAAAACGGGAGCTGCGTTTTGCTAGATCAGTTGGCATCACAATACAAAGCAAGGTTTAAATGACTTGTCTCGTTATTGTTTACCTTAATCGCGGAACTTTTTACAAAACCCGCTCCTGATAACGACCCTGTATCTGCTTAGTTTTTATTTATTTGTAGTAAATACATGCGCTCATGAGAGTGCACAGAAATTCATATTTTCTGTATGGAATGTCTTCAGTCGCTGCAGAATATGGCTACTTTTTGTAGATTCTTTCATCGCATTTTCGGCTTTCCTACAAGCGTTGTGGATGATCGGGACAGCATGAAATTCGGAAGCAATGCAGGTTCAAGTTCTGCAATGGATGGAGGAGAGGAGTGGATGCCAATCTGAAACAAACATGGTCTCAGCCTTTACATATGTAATTAAATCTCTGTTTCAGCGTAACCTTTAGGTGGCATTTTCTTTCCTAGTTTGTAATCCGAGGCAAGCATGTTTATTATTCGGTATAGAAACGCACCATAGGCGGCGTGCAGGCGAAGCATATATATAACTATCAGTGAACGTGCTTAGCAGCTATCCTGCCGCATGATTACACGAAAATGAGAGGGCAGCCTCAGAAACCACGACATAAAAATTATTTTTGTTTATAGTTACAGTTCATAAAAACCCAGAGTTGCATTGAGGAGCACGGACGCGAAAGGCGGACACAGAAAACGTGTTTTGGATTGCAAAACCACCAATAGCATTAAATGAAGAGGAGGAGGAGGAAAGGTAGGGAGGTTAACCCGTAAACGAAACCGGTTTGCTACCCTGCACTGGGGGAAAGGGGTGAGAATATAAAAGTTGAGAGAGGGATGGATGAAGTTAGTACAGTCACATCACAGGCATGTCACATCACATTACGTCACAGTCATATCACGTAACATAACAGCAAAATCATAGTCGTTCGATTAGGCCTGCGTTTTTCATAAAACGGAGCAGTGCCTGGGAGGCCTTCACCGCAGACGATCGCCGTGGCATTAAATGAAATTTTAATTCGAATGCTGCTGCATTTAAAGCTTAAAATAGGTATGCATTTCATGGTGCGGAGCCATTACATACTCTGCAGTTAGAATGATTTTACTCTACTAGTTTGATTAATAGGCTTACAAGTGCAGTTCAGAGCGTGTGAATAATAGGGAGCTAAGATCTGTCTCAGGATATATCTCTTTAAGGCATTTGAAAGCAGTTAAGCCTGTTTGGGTTTCGTTTTATTACCCTGTCTCATTCCACATCCACTAACCCCCAAAAAACAAACAAATAAATAAAGCGGGCCATAGATAGCAGGAAACTTAGGGGTTCAATCGGTGTTTTCTTGACCTTGAAACTTCCATTGGAGGTTTAATGTTACATTTTAGTACGTCAACGTTCCCGTCGACGTTCCAAAATGCGCAGTATAGGATGGATGGATTGGATGTATTGAAGGATTGAAGGATTGAAGGATGGACGGATGGACGGATGGACGGATGGACGGATGGACGGATGGATGGACGGATGGATGGATGGATGGATGGATGGATGGATGGATGGATGGATGGATGGATGGATGGATGGATGGATGGATGGATGGATGGATGGATGGATGGATGGATGGATGGATGGATGGATGGATGGACGGATGGATGGACGGATGGATGGATGGATGGATGGACGGATGGATGGACGGATGGATGGACGGACGGACGGACGGACGGACGGACGGACGGACGGACGGACGGACGGACGGACGGACGGACGGACGGACGGACGGACGGATGGATGGATGGATTGATGGATGGATTGATGGATGGATTTAACATCCATCCATTTAACAGTATCATTTATAATTTCGCTCTTATTTGCTAGATACAAGGTGTATAAACCTTTACAACTGATAGATTTTTAACCGTCAGTTTATATTCTCACTTTACTGCCCTGCTTTTAAACCGCCAATCTTCTAAACGTTTTTGTAATTTCTACCGCGCATTCAGTAACATTGCATTCTCTATCTGTAATTCATAGGGAGATACAACGGGTACTTCCTCAGTCTAGTAAATTGTCACATCGTCGTGACAATGCCGAGACAATAAGCGAAGAGACTTAGGTTGCACAGAAATGAAATTTAATGGGCTCACATTCAGCAGAATAAAAAAACACGGCGGCGGCGACAGCAACAAGCGCGCTAGTCGGTTGTTGAAGTACGAATGCCCATTGCATTCGTCAGCGCTCAATGTAAAGTAGGAGAAAAAATATCGAGATAAAGCCGTGAGAGGTGGCTATAGCACAACCCCGAACCGAGGCGAGGGACATTCGAAATACATCTTCGGTACACTTGAAGAGTTTCACATTTTCATCGCAGTAGTCGTCCTTGCCACTGTCTTTTGACAAATTGTTTTCTCAGTGCTGATTTCCTGCATATATATTGGTTAATTTTCTAGTTATTTTCCGCCACTATGAGTCAATGCACTTCCTGTCTAAGTATTTAAATGCCTTAACTTCCCACCTGCTATCTCCAATTTCCTCACAATATTCTACGATAGCTTCCTCTCATTCTAACTGCTTCTACCTACATGTAGCGCCGCTGTCCAGCGTCAGAAAAGACTTGCAGCGCCATCTTTTAGCTTTGTGCGAAACCACTTCGGCTAGCCATCCCCATAGTGGCCTGCATCAGCTTCGCATCGTTGCCTGGCCTCCGAGAGCTGTTGCTCTCGAATCTTGAAGTCCACAGTTTTATGGAATACAGTCGGTTCTTTTCATGCAGATGGCGACACTATAGCCTTCTCAGTTAGGTTAGGCACACTGGGCTTGCAAACCCGCTCCACTGAAAGCGTCCGGAAAAGGATTATGAAAGGAAGATGTCAGTTTTCATGACTGAACATGTCATGTTCCACCGCGATGCCGATATCTGTAACGGATACTGCAGGATCGAATTCCGGCCGCGACGGCCGCCTTTTGATGGAGGCAAAAATCTAGGCGCCCATGTGCTGTGCGATGTCAGTTCGAGGGCATTGTGCTGACTCGGGCCGGACCGAAAGGCCGGGCCCGGCCCGCCCGAAAAGTGCTGTTTTACCGGGCTAATTCCGGGCTCGGGCTTGAACTCGCAGGCCTGGACAGGGTCCGGGTTGGAAGTGGCGGGCCCAGTTTGGCTTAGAGCTAACTGTACGGGGCTTCTTTCAGAAATGAAGGAATCCCGCCGCTAAAATCGTTTAAGTGGCTTATGAATACACCACTTATAGTAAAAACATACGCCGTATGAGAGAAAACTCCTTTGTAGACCGAGGTTAATTAGCGGCAATAGGTGGTTTGTATCAGTAACTTAAGGCGCGCACGCCTGGCGGCTTTCAACGACACATACGAAAAAAAAAAAAAAAAGCGCAGTACCTGCAGCGCGTTCCTACTGCAGTCCAAGTCCTATAGAGACGCTGCACTGCATGACACACAGCTCGTTTACATGAGCCCGCGTCTACTAATGTACACAACACCGTTAGCTTGGGATTTTTCAGCAATCAGAAAGCCACGCAGTGCTTTTCTCTTTATTTCATGGGAAAACTTCCGACGAAGAGAAATTAAAGCAGCTCATGCCTCAAATCACCGCGCAGCATAATGCAAGCCCGCTATAAGCCTGTAATTCCCCGCCCCACCTAACAAATCTCAAAATCCAGGGAGGCACACGCAAGCATTGGGCTCGTGAGAAACCAATAGTAATCTTGCTTGTCTAGCGTGAGGATGATAGTAGCGATGACAATGATGATGCAGCTAGTTTAACGATATGATGATGGTAGCGAGGATAATAACGCTACAGTTAGCGATAACGATCATGGTGGTAGCACCGATGACCATTACAGCACATTTAGTTGCTTATTACGATAGCAGTGATGACGACACAGAATAGGGATGGCAGTGACGATGCAGTTAATGGAAACAGTCCTGTAAAGTGGCCCTTTTAAGCAAAGGAGCCCAGTGTTTCGATCAGGTACCGGAGATTGCGCAAAATGCTACAGTGACACGCGCGCCGCAAAGCATCGAAAATACAATTCAAAGCTATCTCATGCTCTCCTCCGGGAAGCCAGATTCCCGTTTCCTGCGCTGGCTCGACGGGCCACGATAATGACGTACGTACCGGGAACGACGTCAATTGGTCCGTCTCGCTGACTGACGGGAGAAGGATGGGTGTCTACCGCTCGCAGCGCGCTTTTCCCTCGCCACGGCCAGGCTGAATCCAGCGGCGCGCGCTCCCTCGACCATTTCTTTTTCTTTTTTTTTTCGCGCTCGCGGAGAGCCACGCCCCACCTCCCGCCAAACGCGGAGGAGGAAGGGGAATTTGTATTGCGGAGGCTAGACGACCTCGGGCAGGAGAGTGAAAAACCTTTGCGAGGGAATGGAAGGAGAGAGGCATGACAGAATCGGGTGATTGCGGTGACTGTAACTGCGTTATTAGTTACTCTTTTCAAAAAAATTTTGCGGCCTTGCGTTCTAGGGGCGAAGTCTCACAGTCACCGGGGAAGAAAATATTTTCGACCGGAGGGTGGACAGTGGGCCTTTAAGCAGACTTAAGCGCGGTCCTGTAATTTTTATACCAACGTACCTTTAATGGGACCGTTTTATTTTCGGAATTCTAAGGCAGGCCACCAAATATGAAAGAACGACACCTGACTGCGCTGATGCAGCTCAGTGCTTCCAGCAGGGTTTTTTGAACAAAAGAAACGTGGGCACTGATTGCTTGTCAGTATGCCACTGATGATCATTTTAAAGAGTTGCACAGTCATATAAATAAACTAAAGAACCGAGCTTTGAATTTAAGCTACTTCAGCGCTTTTTCGTCATTTGTCTTGTCAGTGCGCACAGCCTGATAAAAGCTTAGTCAAAGTTGACTTCTCAAAATCATTTGTTCAAGTTGCCTGAAACACCCTGTATGTTTAGACGAAACAGCTCAAAAACTGCGCCACTCTGTGGCAGCATGAGGCTGAGACCCAGATGACTCGGTCTGGAGACTAAATCTTCGCATGCCCGAAACCTGACGCGAGACATGCCACCACATTTACAATGCGGTAAGCACGAATATAGAAAACCTGAAGAACAAATGCAGTTGGCAGCGTTCCTCTCTGAGAAGTGCCAAGAATGCCTGCAGACAGCCTTCAAAGCCTTCTAAATCGTGTCGGGTTGCGGTAGAGTTACGGTTACCTGGCTCGGTTTGTCACTCTTAAGGCAGCGACTTTCGAAATACGACGATGTCTTTGTTGAAGATGAAATAGTGAAAGCGGGCAGGCGTACTTGTAACTTTATACCTTAAAGTGTGTGTGTATATATATATATATATATATATATATATATATATATATATATAAATTATCACCTTTAATCACATTTTTTAATCATCACATTAAAAGAAAAATGTTGCTTTGGTTTTGCAGGTTTAACGTCCCAAAGCAATGCAGGCCATGAGAGACGCCTTAGGGGAGGACTCGGAAATTTCGACCACCTGGGGTTCTTTAACGTGCACTGACATCGCACAGCCCACAGGCGCCTTGCTTTTCACCTGCATCGAGAGCGGCCGCCGAGGCCGGGGTTCGATCCCGCATCCTTGGGAACAGCTAGGAGCGCCGTAACCACTGTGCCGCCGCGGCGGGAGAGAAAAATGTCAATACAAAAGTTGTGGATTTTCTCGGAAAACGGCCAGTTACGTTCTTTCCATCACGCTACGACTTACGTCGCCCTATATATAAGCCTTCAAAAATGCTGTCACGTGACTAGCTGCTATTTTAAATCATTTTCCATGTGCGTACAACCAGCTTCATCCCAGAGAACACGGTTCAGAAAAGCGCATTTTGTTATCTCGGACGTGTCTCGAAGCTTGAAAGTGAACTTCGCAATCACATGGAAGCTCGTTTTTATTGTGCCAGAATTCGTTCTCGGCTGGTAAAAATATCACTTTACGTAAACGCTAGTTTGATGAAAACAACGTAGGTAGCCATTTTTTTAGATCTACAACTTCTGAATTGACACTTGTTTTTTTCTAAATTAACTGTGAATAAAAATAACTAATTAGTTTTACTAATTAACTTTGGAAAACATCTCTGAATTTGTTTTATTGTACTAGGGCTAACCGTATATATATATATATATATACCAGGTGCCCAAGCTATTTTTAGCCAAGGGTTGGGTTAAAAATTAAAAGCTTTGAGATAAGGCAGAAAAAAACACTTTCATAAAGCTAACCTGAAGCACCATATGAAATTTTTATATTGCAATTAGCTAATTAGTAATTAAGATAATTTTCCAATTTACTATGTATTGCCTTTAGACATTAATGAATAGCACCTGAAACCTTCATTCTATTTATTTCCGATAAAGAAAGCCTCCGTGTATCGTTTTTCCAAGCTCACTCACATTCAGATCATGATCTGAGTCGTGAGTGAGTCCAGACTCACACTCACATCGTGTTCTGAGTCGTGAGGGAGTCCACGGACTCACACTCAGATCATGATCTGAGTCGTGAGCCTTCACTCACTAAGGCTCAGATCGTGATCTGAGTCGTGAGTCCGGACTCACATTTAGATCGTGATCTGATTCGTGAGTTAGTCCGGAGTCGCATTCAGATCATGATCTGAGTTGTGCTGAGTCCGACCTAGAAAGGTCCCATGAAATCAAGTGAATTCTTGCTCAGAGGTTGAAGAATCATGATCTGAAGTGATCGAGTGAGTAATGGGCACAAATCGCAAATTCGATCCTAGCGAACTTGAATTGCCTCTGTAGCTCTAATAATGAATAAGCTTCTTGGTGAGCTGATGATGTAGAGCAATTTCGCTGTATTTTGTTACGCAATTATTTTGACTATGGTGATTAATGCAGGTTAATCGAACATTTGTTCTCGTTCGCATGTTTTATTGCAGTGGCTATAGGGTTCTTCCTTTGCTGTTCATTTGTTTCGGAATATCTCACAAATATTTCACAAGTTAGCTGCTCATTGCTGCCCAGCGATGCGAACGAGCCAGGCTAACCGTGCATAGCTAATAATATCAGGCTAATGAAGTTCGAAGAGACCATTGTGTAACCACATTTTTTAACGTCTTTTTGCCAAAGAAGTCATAGGCTCACCGCCACAGACCAAGAATCTTGTCTGATATTTCTTTTTGTGTGCCGTTCCTTTAATTGGGCATGGCTGCTTGAGGAGCTCACAAATACGAAGCTACGTACGTGGGTAATTTAAACGCATTTGGGTATAGCTGAAATTTTGCTTCGGTCGATTTTGTCCAAAACTTGTCCAACATAATTCGCCTAGGGCGACCACGATGGTGAACTCCAGGACCGCCTTAAATTTTGTCCGCCCACCGCCGAAATTTTGATCTCTGCTGATTTGGGCAAAAATCTGTCCAATTTAATATGACTATGGCGAACAAGGTGGTGACCTCCAAATTCGACCGGGCCCACTATTAAATTTGGTCCACTCACCCCAGTAGATTGAACTCGGCTGATTTCGGACCAAAATGAACGTACAACATAATTCGATTACGGCGAACACGATGATGACCTCCTAATCTTGATTCAGGTCGCACATTCTTTACCAACTGTCCAGATTTGATTGTGGCCAATTTGCATCAAAACCAATCAGTTACTAATTGCACTAACCATCATCGACCCTATGGTTACCTATAATGTTGGGCATGACCATTTCTAGAATTTGGCCCAGGCCACCTTCGAAGTTTCACCTTTACAATTGGTGACCAACCATTCCGACAAGACGGCAAACACCAAATCGACCATAGCCATTTCCAAAATTGGGCCCGTGATATAGCTAAAAAGACCGTGCTCTCGTACCATAATCAGCTTAAAAGAGATAATCCCTACCATATTTTTTTTCTGTTCCTGTAACCTTTCAGCTCGTTCATTACTGAAGAAAACAGTGTAATCATGCAATGTTACACTTTTTTTCTATTTATTTCCCGCGTTTTTCTCTGTACTGCCTTCCGCCTACCTATACAAGCTTTAGGACTGTCACTCACTGCTTGTCGAGAGTGGTAATGAGTGAGTCTATGATGACTGAGTCCCGATGAGTCGAAATGAGTGAACTCAAATGGGTGGTGAGTTGAAATGAGTGAGTCCAGATGAGTCTGAGTTCAGATGAGTCGTGAGTCGAAGTGAGTGAGCACAGATGAGTCGAGAGTCAAAAATGAGTGAGTCGAGATTGGTGAGTTCAGATGAGTCGTGAGTTGAAATGAGTGAGTCCATGATGAGTCTGAGTTCAGATGAGTCGTGAGTCGGAGTGAGTGAGTGCAGATGAGTCGCGAATCAAAAATGAGTCGAGATGAGTGAGTTCAAATGAGTCGTGAGTTGAAATGAGTGAGTGAGCCCAGATTAGCTAGGAGTCTGAGTGAGCCTGAGTGAGTCATCATGCGTTTGAGTTCGTGAGTCTGAGTGAGCCCGAGTGAGTCGCCAGCTTGCGTGAGTTTGAGTTCATGAGTGTGAGTGAGTTCGGGCCTTGTCTGAGTGAAAGTGAGTCCGCAGATGGACCAAATTTTTCTGAGTGAGCCTGAGGGAGCAAACGGGATTTTGCCGACCTCTGGCTACGTGTAGTAATCTCATCGCGTGTTTTGCTAAGCCCACATTTGTTTAATAACATTGTTTGTTCCAGGCGTTATCTCACGAAATAATAGTTGAAACTCCCACTTTGGCGTCTGTCATTGAAACAATAAACAGATGACAGTTACCTTTTTGTCGTCTGTTTGCCATCTGTCACAATTCGCATGCAGACGCCGTAACGAACCAGGCGCTGCGCTTTCTCGGAAGAGTAATCAAATTGAAGACAAAAAATACAACTTATTTCACCTCATTACGCAAGTGCGGTTTCAAGTCAACAAGAAAGGGACCGAAAGGTCCTTTGTTTTCTGCGCCCCGAAATGTTCAGAAGGTGGGAGCTTGCTCTTCATGATGGCGACAAAAGGCTGCAGCCGCAATCCGTTGTGTGCGAGTGCCATTTTTCTTTCACGGCCACACGATTGACGAAAGATGCCGTACCTTCTGTCCTACCGACATTCATGCTTACCTGTGAATAAAGCAAGGAGCCCTCTAAATAAAAGGCGAAGAAGTTGAGAGGCTGTCGTCGATATAATTGACGCTGCCAGGAAGAACAGCCATGACCTGTCTGAGGAAATGCCGGGTGATGCAGTAGCTTCGAGCACAATAAGTGAACGTGCTTGGTATGAGGTACCTCCCACGTAGCACGTATGTACAACCTTTGTCAAAAGTTTAGAACCACGGGGTCTACTTCTGGGCCATACTTGTGACTCGTAATGCATTCCCAGGTTTCCAAACTTGCTGAAGGCAAGACTTTTCGTCCTACTCTCTCCAATGAATAGGACTTCCACGATTGTTAAAGAAGTCATAATTATGGGTTGAACTTTTCGGTTTGAACCGAAAAACGCCCATAAATATACGCCGAAAGCATTTTCAAAGGGTTCGGTTTAAACTGAAAAAGGTCAGTACGTTTTCATGCACACCGCGAACTCTCAATGACGGGAGAAAATTACGACAGTTTTCAATCCAGGGGCATGATGTGAGACCGTGGGATTGTTGGTTTAAGTACAGCGGTTGAGAGTTTTGAGGCCTTTTGCATGGCCTTACGAATGAGGAAAGAATAGCAGCTGTGCTTCCCGACCCTTATAAACATTTGAAGCGTTTATAAGGGTCGGGTTACATTTTATCTTGATGCAATATCCAAAGCATCCTCAATGCTTATACATTGTTTCTGGCCATCTGGGCGTTACTCACACGTACGACCGCATCCGTCGTCGGTTCTTCAGGCCTGGACCGCCGCTCCAAATGCGCCGTTGCATTGGGGCTTGCGATGAGTGTCAGCGTCGCAAGCGGCCTGCATCTCTTCTCGCTGGCCTTCTTCAGACCATAGACGTTCCTCCTGAGCCGTTCTACCGTGTCGGCTGGGACCTTCTCGGACCCTTTCCTGAGTCCACTTCTGGCAATATAGATGGGTTGCAGTAGCCACAGATTATGCCACCCGGTACGCGATAAAGCGCGCGCTCCCCACGAGTATGACCGCTGATGTCGCTGACTTTCTTCTTCACGACCTCATTCTTCATCATGGAGCTCCTCGCCAACTGCTCACTGACCGTAACCGCACCTTCCTTTCAGCAGTTGTGGACGACAATTCTTCGCGCGTGTTCAACTAAACACAAGTTGGCCACCGCTTACCACCGACTAAGTAATGACCTCACTGAGCGGCTCAACAGCACGTTTACTGACATGCTTGCCATGTATACGTCTCCTCCGATCACCATGAGTGGGACGTCGCCCTTCCTACGTTACATTTGTATATAACTCATGCCGTCACGACAGTTCCGAGTACTCTCGTTTTACCTCTTGTACGGCCGTGAGCCTCAATTTCTGTTTGACACATTCTTTCGAGCATCATTTCCCTTACATTCTGAATACGCCATTGAAGCCATTACTCGTGCCACCAAGCTCGCCACGTTGCCCGTTCCTGCTTGCTTAGGCCTCCCAAGCTTCTCAACAAGAGCACAACAGCCGCCACCTCGACAGCGTCTTCTTACCTGGGTTCTTCGGGATACTCTGCGTGCATTCTCGCCGTATTGGGCTCTCGGAAATGCTTCTGTCTCGCTGCCCGTATCGTGTGCTGCGCCAAATCACTGGCGTCACCTACGAGATTGAATCTGCCTTCCCCGAGTGCACTTCCCGTACCAAACACTCCGATATTGTCAACCACTCGCGCCTTAAGATCTACCTTGTTTTGACACTTTCTAAGCAGCACTGCGACGATGATTCTGCGCCCGGGGGCCATGCTGCGGGTCGAGTCATAGAAGATGAAGCAGACGAAGTGTGTGTGCGTGTGGCGCGTGCTCGGTGCCCGAATCCTCCGCAGCTGCATGTTATTTGACATCCGGAGCGCAGTGTGCTTGTGTCTCATTCGGTGCGAGTGTATCAGTGATTTGCGGGATGAGATTTCCACGGAATAACATCATTACTTTAATTCACGGAGTGACATGTCTGTTCCTGACTGTATTTAAGGCAGCACGATAACAGGTATACAACGATAAAGACCACGATGTAGGCGTCACTCGTTCTTCTATAGGCAGCAGAAGGGGCACCGTTGATTGCTTAAAATAAAGAGGTCACGAAACCGAAATTATCTACTCTTAAGTGCAGCGCGTTACGTTTTTTTTTTTTTTTCTTTTTTTGCGATGTTTATTGCCTCAGGGCATAAAAAATGCTATGAAGGATGAAGGGTGTGGTCAAATAAATGAATAAAGGTTGGCTGATGCAACGAAGTCGAGGAGTGAACGATGATGTGGTCCCTGCGTCCAAACCGCATATGACTGCGGATTAACGGGGGAGAGGCCAGCTGCCACCAGATGCCGGATCCGCGTTGGCTTCAGCGCTGGACATTCCCACAGCAGGTGATGGATGTCAGCTTCTGTATTTCTGGATTCGCAGACGGGGCACACAAGGTGTGGATACCAACGTTGAAATTGAGGCCACTTTCTGATCACTGCCGGTGTTGGGGCCACCCCAACTCTAATCCTCCGAAGCGCCACTACTGGTTACACCGTAGGGGAGGCTTACCGTACACGGAGGTATCAGAGCACGTGTGCGGCGTCGGAGGTGTTTCTTTTTTGCTAAAAGTAGGGTAGCAGTGTCCAATTTTATGAGGTTCGGCGATGTCGAGGTTGAGGGTGAAAGGCGGGTCGCAGAATCCGCTTGGCTTTGAGCACTTAAAAGTTTACGTAGAGTCCATTCAATACGAATTGGCTGTGATATGCATGCCGCTAGACTGTATATGTTTTGGCAGATTTCTGTGATGCCACTAACGCGTCTAAGTAGCATTGTCACCTGGAGGACATTAGTGCGTATGACAATGGCCTTGGGAGGCATAGGAATGACGGTCACACAGCGAATCGCCTCTTGCACTGCAAGCAGTTCCGCACAAAAAGAAGACGGAGGTTCTGGTAATTGAAAATTTGATGTCCTGTTCAGTGAAGACTTGCTAAAGCAGTGAACTGCGGTTGTCACTTCGCAGGCTTGGATGCTCGCGTCGACGTAAATTATAATGGCTCCTTGTGGCAAGCGGGCATCTTGTTCCATAATTCGCTAGCGAAGTGATGACGCCGTTTTCTGTGTTCTAGGCCGCATCAGATGGCTTGTTATCGCTCAGCTGTACAAAACGCCAAGGAGGAAGAACTGGCAGTGGCGGTGGTAGAAGTGAATGTGACGAAGCATAAGCCTTCAGAGCGCACGTTGCGTGAGAGAGGGTGCCCTTAAACCTGCGTGCATCCCGTCGTTGCTGCACCATGTTCGTCTATTGTGTTTAGCTGTGAGTTTTCTTGGAGTGCAACGATTGGTGTGATGCAAGGGAGGCAGTTGATGACCCTCATTACATCTCGATTTATAGCTTCAAGGCGGTCCCATTGTGCCCTTGTCAAATGCTGGAATTGGGCTTGATAAACAAGGCGCGGTTGCACAACTGCCCGCCTCAACTGTCTTGCAACATCTGAGCGAGCGCCGCCCGTTTTTGGAGCAATCCGTCTGATCGGACCCAGAGTCTCTAACGTCTGTTTTTTAGCCTGAGACAGCCACGAAGTTTCAGTTCCTGACTCATGAATTGTTAAACCCAATATTTTTACTGTTGAACTTTCCTAAAGTGGGGTTCCGCACAGATGTAGACGAATAGGTGCTGCCGCTAGTTTACGGCAACCCCAGCGGTTTGCGACTGATACGAATGTATTTTTACTGGCGGAAAGTTCGGGGCCAATGAAAGATTCATATGTAGACTTAATATCTAAAGCTGATTGCAGGGCAGCGGACTGAGTTAGTAGGTCGTTGTGCGTGCTGTCGTGCGTGCTGTCATCAGCATATATTAGGAATTTAACATCATAAATTTCATGTAACTGTCATGCAAGAGAGATAAATAAAATATTAAATAATGATGGTGACAAGTTACAACACTGATCCCTGGGATACGCCGCGAAGAGGGACAAATGATCGTATGGCCTCGCCACTGAAGCGTATTGCAAATCTTCTACCTTCAAGGAAAGATTTTACAAAATTGCGTACTCTAAGTGGTAAATGGAGCATGTCAATTGAATCCAGAATGGCAGCATGACTGATATTATCATAAGCCTTTTCGACATCCATGGCGAGGACGGTGGCTGCGGGTGGATGATAATAATGAGGACGCCAAGACAGCCAATCCGTCTTCTGTGCATATAGGTGGTCGAAAGTCAATTTAGGCCGGGTGGTAGAAACCGTGATGTTCAAGCCAGCATGAGATTCGTGTGGCGAGCATTTTCTCAGCAAGCTTGCAAATTGTTGACGTTAAGGATATAGGTCGAAAGTTGCTAAGGTCTGTTGGCGTTTTCCCCGGCTTTGGAATAGGGATCACATTAGCTGATTTACAACTCTCTAGTACATCGCCGTCTAGCCATACCTTGTTAATGGTGTCAAGGAGTTGAGGAAGTGCATCACCACTGAGGTTCTTGTAAACCTCGTACGTAATGGAGTCCGGACCAGGCGCTGTCTTTCGGTTGGCTTCATCTAGCCTGCAATCAATTTGAGCATGGAGAATGGGCTCGCGATTCCCTCCGCGTTGGCAGCAGATGGCAGCTTATCGACATTAGCTGGCATGCCCCACAAATTAGTACTCGTGTGCTACTTCTACGCCGCCACTGTATCCCGGGGTTTATACTATAAGACGATTGACTATACACTCACACGAGGAGGCAGGTTCGATCCTGGCCGCTACGACCACGATTGGATGGGAGCAGAATCCGCGCTGTGAAATGTCAATGTGCGCTGAAGGTTCCAGAAACAAAGTTAATCCGGCGCCTCCCTCTAAGGCGTCCCCCATGCCCACCCCAGTTGTAAGCATACATATCTCTTGGCGTCCACTATTTCGCTTTCTAACAAGCTACTTCTGCAACGGGCGCTCAAAAAACTGCACCAGGAAACTTCAGCGAGCATTTACTAGTATTAATTACAACGTTTCTCCCCTTACTGGTTCAAAGGTTCAGCCATCTGAAGTGTATCGGTGAAAACAGACGGAACAGTGTCGCTTCTTCTTTCCCGGCGCCCTCTCTATTGTGCACGCGACACCGGGGCTGGCTTCTTCGCACCGATTGTACCTAAACGCGCTTCTTGAGTCATGGGTTACATGAGCGGACTAAGAAGAACGGTGGTGTAGATGTAAGACACGCCGATCTTCTCACGTACTGTAGACCCGCGTTTCCTAGTAACAACAGGCCGAGAAAACATTCCGCGGAACGGGAGACGCAAACGATACGTGGCATTTCTCGCGTCTGTCACAGCGGCGTACAGGAGCGTCAAATTGTCGTCGCTATAGCTGCCCTTACTGCGGTGTCGATTATGCTTGGCGCCCTTGTTTCAAAGCCATCTGCTCATCTTTTGGAAATCCCTACCACTCAAGTCACAACCACTGCAAGAACTTGAGGAGGTCAGCGCTCTTCGGACGCGAGCAGGTGTACAATGAGGGCAGCGAGTTGAATTAAGAAACAAAAAAAAAAAAAAAAAAACTTGGTAGATGACGGATTCTTCATTTCTATTTTCGCAACCATTAATTCCTCCCCCTTTAACCAGCTACTTGGAAAAAGAAGAAAAGCCTTTGCTAATTAAAATGCGAAAAGGGGGGGGGGGGGGCGACAGAAACATTTGTTATGCCGAAGTTACTAATGGAGATCGCATATGCACCAGAGCAAAAGGTATAGAACACGGAATGGAATCGGTTGAGATAGGCTCCAGTGCTGGTATGCGTTGCTCTCTCTACTCGGCAATCCCCTCCATAATTGTGTTTCGAACTGCACATTTAAACTCTAAAATCATTCTTTCTTCCACGCGCACTCCTCGCTTTGCCAGCAATCAATTAGTCATCTCGGGGTTCGATGACGACAGTAAGTGCAAGCGGCGCAGTGGCTATTACTACGGAATGGTGTGAATCATCTTTGGCAACCACTCAGTTATATTTTGTAGATTTTCTCTTTGAATTTGTTGGCGCTTAGATCCTAAAGTTGAAAGATTAGATCCTAAAGTTGAAAGATTCGAAAACGGCCGCGAGTCCAAGAAAGAGCTGGCATGACAAACGCAAATATTCATGTTCGGTATTTTCCCGCCGATTGCAAGCTACACAGGATACTTTTTTATTCTACCTTGGCGTCTCTAAATGTTTTATTTAAGATTTTCAACAAATAGACACATTAACGAATCCTCACGAGTTACTACCAATATTTCATTGGCAATGCGTACGCTTGTCCCTTACGGCGTCACGATCGAACACAAGTCTGCACTGTCGGAAGCGTTGAAGTGAAGATAAGCCATTGTTTTAGTCATTTGTTTCCGAAGCGATGGGCTAAAGAGCTGTAACTATTGGCTGTAACATACTAAGCGAGGAACCAATAATGCAATCCCAGCAAGTTTCAGCTAGACAATGTATTATAAAGCACTTCGAAACAGCTTTGCAGCCCCTAACCCGAGCACTGGTGAAAAGTTTCTAATGATTAACGGTACTTCTTATAAGTTACAGTCCAAATTACGATCTTTAAAAGGCATTTTGAAGCATATAAGGATGAATCGGACGCATATTGATGGCCTTAATTAATTCGTAACCCAACTGTTCATTCAGCCTCCTGTTTTTATCGCCACAAAACTGAACTTTAGCTTGCCCTTTAAAGAAAAGAAACTACGAAAGCTGGGGTACGACCCGGTCCACAGGTCACAAAAGCTAAGTATCGCCCTCTATTATAAAGTCCTTCTAGGAATATTCTACGCTTTTTACTTTTCTTGCAACTCATGTAAGCAGCTGCAGTCGCACATGTTGCGAGCGTCCTCGCCAGCTGAGAAATTCCACCGTGATTCACGCACCGACTGCCCAGCTGTTCCGGGTCTGTCCTCCAAGGAGCGCGGAAGGCCTGTGGGAAGCGTCGAACGGAACAAGCATGCAAAACATTGCGGTTCAAAAAAAAAGAAAAATAATAAAGAAGAATATAACAGAACAGAAGAAAGGACAGACGCAAACGCTGACGGCATACGACTGAACACAGGCACTTGCTTACTACGCTCTTGCATCGTGCGTGCGCGCCAAAAAGTGTGAATGAAAGCGTATGCACGCTACAACTCCCCCCCCCCCCCTCTCTCCTTTTCGCAGACGCGCACACACACAAACACACTCGTACATACGTACGGTCCAGTGTCATATAAAGAGCCCGGCCGTCGAGATCAAAGGCAGCTGCAGCGCCGTTGCGAGCTAGCTCGTCTTACACGAGTTGCGACTGCGTGTTCTCTTTCAATTTCATTTGCTTTTCGCTGCCAGCCGCTCGCTCGTGTTCCAACCGTTACCACGCGGTGCAAAGAGCAACGCTGCGATCACACAGACAGCGATAGAGCCGGTGCAGAGCCCCACTGACACAATGGCTCACATTATATGCACACACTGACACTAGCAACAAGGCCCTCCGGCGTTGTCGCATTGATCGGCAGTGTCTCTGTATCTTTCTTTTTCACTCTAGCCGACCTCGTATTTATTCAAATACAGCGCTACAGGCTTCTTTCTTGTTTCCTTTTTTTTCGCTCGGGAGGGCTGCACGTTTCAAAGTAGGTGCATGCAAAAGCACGCAGGCAGGTTGTCGGACGTACTATATGATAGCAACACCAAGAAAACAGAAGCAGCTGCCCTTGCTTTTTCCCCACCCCCAAAGGTCTGAACCAGAGAGACAGATGAAAGCAAGAAAGCGAGGATTCCAAAACGATACAACTGCGAATAAGAACCCATGTGCGCGACCGGTGCAGACGCTCAGGGTGCGTAGGAACCTCCTCTCTCTCTCCACCTACGGACTCCTCCCGGTGTCACTACCGTGCGACACCCCGGGAGTGGGACAGAAGAAAACGATACGCTTTGCGGTGTACGATGCCCATTGCAGCTCGAACCACAATGAGAGAGAAAGAAAAAAAAAAAAAAAGCCAATCACTTTTGGCTCGCCGGTTCCCCATGTCTGACTCGAGCAGTGCGCTTGTATGTGTGCATTTGCACCAGACAACGGTGCAGCAGCTAGCACAACTCCGAGTAGTCGTACGCAAAATTCAACTTGCGTCGGCCGTCCTTCTGTCTGCTTCCCCGCTGGTTGCCGTTTATGCATGTTACATTCGTATTCCCGCCGACGATCTTCTTGCCCCCGCCCCCCCCCCCCCCCCCTTTTTTTTTTTTTGTCCCCCATGTCTTGCTAAGAGCAGGGACTCATCTGCGTTTTCTCACAGCTGGTGAGATGGCGCTCAGTGAATGCTGTGGTAATGTCTTTTTTGTGTTATTATTTTATTTTGTTCTCGTTGTCGTTGGCTACTACTATACTCTATTTTCTAAGCGTAACGTATCTTGCAAAGATGTTCACTTCAGGCGCAGTCGAGTCACACGGAGGACTGGGCCTCCTTCGAAGTTCTCTTTGTGACTGCGTATTTTCTTGCTGGTCTGCGGGTGCAACCTATGCCGGCGACCCAAAGTGGCATGACGGAAAACGGCGCGCATCCGAGTAGCACGTGCTGGTAGCTCTCGGCCTTCGAAAGCCTTTATGAATGGCGTGGTGGCCCAAGCGAATTGAGCAGGCGCCGTTCGTCGCGACAGGTGCTGGCGAGACGGGGGCGAAGCAGGAGGCTTCTGTGGTTGCCAGCCGGGACGAGAGAGAGTGCGGGGGAAATGGGGGAGGAGCGGTCACAGAGCAGATGTCTTCGCGAAGGGGCTGGCTTTCTAAATTCAGCTTGTCAACACATTGAGCGCTCTCTGTCTTTCCATCATTTTGATCTCATATCATACGCTATCTTTTGACGTGCAAACTGTATGAACGGCCATTTTAGACACCAGTTTGTACACTTTTATTCGTGCTTCCGTCCTCCGGACTGCAAGAGAGAAAGGAAAAACAAAGGAAGGAAGGAAGAGAAAAAAAAAAACCGTTAGCTAAATAGCTAGAGGGTTTCTTATATTGGCTTTTATGGAGCATAATAACCGAAGAATACAATTCGCCAAACAGAGAACACACCGAAACACCGATATCGAAGAAATAAAGAAAAAAGGAATGCAGTTATTGCTCGTCTCATGTGAATATTAATATTGGCTACCCGTTTCTTTCTTCTGTCAATCTTATGAAACATTTATGCTTCATCGGAGTGACAGCGCTCATTCGGCAGCCTATTAAATGACCTTATTCCGGGAAACCGATGGGGCAGCATGAACCGCATACTGTGTTCGCGTTGTGGTTAACCCTCTAAACTCCATTACGGGCCAGTTTCGTTCACCGCCCTCTACTCGTCTAAACATTTTTAGCCGACGACGACCCGCAATGAATCGCGCGTCTCAGAGGCTTTAAACGTCATCTAAAGCTGTCCAAATAGGATAGAAATAATCCCAGCTAGTCTACAAAATACCGGCCTCTGAATGCATGTGCTTTTTCGAAACTAATATTGTACAGATTTATAGAACTTATATATTCGCTCGTATATCTTGCCGGCGCAGTGATGTGCTCGCACCCAGAACCCATGAGGTGCGATGAACTCTATGGGGCACTATACAATGCTGGACTTCGGTTGTTCGTATAAGACATAACGTGCATACCCACCGCGACCTTTCCTCTGTACTCGAAAGGCCGAAACTCTGGCGCCAAGCTGAGATAGGCTAGCAAATTGGCTTCACCTTTCTGCGTAATCTAGAACGCTATTTTGTTTACTGTAGTTTCTTTTCCCTTTCTCGTCATCTTCCTATACATGCCTGATCTGACAGAGCATGCTGCGAGTTAAAGGTTATGCTCTCCCATATTTATAATTATTTTTAAAGCTTAAGGGAGTCTCTCAATGCAGTTTTATTTTACGATATCAAAAAAAAAAATACATTAGAAAATGCAATGCGTGTGATGACAACACGCCGTAAGCAAAGATAAGAAAACTGTATCCGGGGGGCATGCTATATTGCCGTGTTTTGGGAAGCAAGGTAAAAGTCAAGGCAGCACTCTCTGTCTGCCAATAACAAAAATAGAAATATTTGGTGTTCATCTCCTGTATGTCAGTGAAGAAGGAAGAATTATGAAAAAAAAAAAAAAAAACAGAAGTTTTCCCAAGGTAAAAACTTATAATGATAGGCAGCCGCAAGGAAATACCACAGTTATTACTCTATCTGAAACTAGATTGGCAAACGACAATGCCATAAAACGCAAAGTTGCCGGCTACACTTTGAAATGTATAAGTCAAGAAATCTTCGTATATTAAGGCGAGGGTGCATAGCTGATTGCGTGGCTACCGTCCGCTAGGTGCGGGGCCATCTTTTACATGCCTGGCTCGCCTCCGGCGCTACCGGTTTTCGTGTTCCTGCGCAAGGCGGAATAGCGAGAGGTAGATGGGGATGGCACCAGGTGCACCATTCTCCCCCCTGAAAAGCTGCTGTATCCAGTCCGTGCGGAAAGGCAATTACGGTCGAAATTTGTCCTCCCATGTTTTCAATCACGAAAGGTCGTTACGCAAGACCTCCAACATTTGTCCGCATTGCCTTGTACCACTGCTGTCTGCGTTACTGCGTCTTATTTCTTATGCTTTTTTTTTTTATTTCCTCGTGATGTGCGCAGATGAGCAGCTGTCTCAGGGTCATCGATCCTAAATTCGCTCTTTGTCTGCACCGTGCTGATCGCATACTGTTACATGCAGAATGTCTACAGACGCTGTAAACGCACGATTTGTCGTCAGGCCGCTGACACAAGCTATATAGTATTAAGCAGAGTAGCTTGTTAGGCGAGTTGGTTGAACATTATTTTAAAACAGCGCTAGAACACAGACAAATAGAAAGAGAATAACACACATTGCGCTGAACTGACAGCTGAATTTTTATTGATGAAGCATATATCTTTTTGATGAAGCCGGGGCGGCAGAAAGTTAGGTGGACGGATGAGGTAAAGAAGTTCGCAGGGGCCAAGTGGATGCAGCTAGCGCAGAACCGGGTTAATTTGAGCAATATATGGAAGAGGCCTTCGCCCTGCAGTGGGTATAGTCAGGCTGATGATGATGATGATCTTTTTATACACATCGGCTGATAAAAAATTGACAAACAGTCCCATTACATGTCCTCACACATCACCCTCTTCATTCCAATAAAGATCTTTCCTTCGCTCGAAATTTTAAGGAAGTGCTGCTTACACAGGTTTCTTTGGCATCTGCTATGTTTACTACCACAATAATTTGTCTTGCTATTTGGTCTCGGTTTCGGCCTATTACTTCCGGCCTATTAAGACGTACATTGGTCAAACAGCACGCTGTTTAAATGATAGGATCCGTGAGCACAAGAACAATTTAGTGCGGAAAAGGGACGAGAATCTTGTCGACTGTCGTCCGCGCTGCATGTGTGAACCGTGCTTCCAAAGGACGGAAGTAATAGGCCGAAACCTAGCCCAAATAGCAAGAGCAATCATTGAAGCAGAAAACAGGGCAGATGGCAAAGAAACACTCGTAAGCAGCACTTCCCTAACACTTCAAGCGAAGGAAAGTGCTTTTTTGGAAGGGAGAGGAAAACGTATTAGGACATGTGACGGGACTGTTTATTGACTTTTTATCAGCCGCTGTGCATAAAAAGATATGCTTCATGAATAAAAATTCAGTTGTCAGTTCAGCGCAACGTGTATTTGTCTCTTTCTATCTGTCCATGTTCTCGCGCTATTTTAAAATATAAAAAATATAGCGTATTGTCGCGCAGTCCTCAGTGGAGCAACAATCTTCCCGTATACGGGTAACATTTTGCATTTACATTGAATGCGGGACGCAAAAGTTGAAGAGATAGGTTGTATCTGTTCTTTGGAACGTTGTACGCATGTTTGGAAACACCTTTTCCGGAGCACATGGCAGATTGTAGCGTGTGAACGTGATCTTCATTGTCCTCCGATGACGTGAAAGGCGTTTAGAAGAGCCGCACTGGATAGTTCACCCTGAATCCGCGTGACTCCAGGTGATGAAACTTTAGCCGAGAGTACTATTGTTTTCGTTGAGAGCTGTGCATTATCGTGGTGTTTGTAGCGAACATCATCAATACAAAGTAACAATGTACTAAGATAAGGATTCAACAAACTGAACCTTTTCGCAACTATATATATAGTTTGTTCGCGGTGCCTAAATATATAACGTATATAGTACCAGCTCATTCGCCCGCTGTTTGTACTTGAAACAGTATTGTGTCCTAAGACATAAGGAAAGAGTTTATTCTGCGATAATGATCCGGATGCGTGGTCTGAAACTACACGGCCGATTTATAGCAATATAAAGTATACCACCGACGGGTATGGGCTTTGCGCATGAAACTTTTTATGTGGCAGTTATAATCAATCACATGTTTGCCATGTGCGGGAACAGGAGATGAGGACATTGAGTACGCCACTGCAGAACGCACAAACTGTAATAAATAGTGAAGACGCATGTTTAGAGGGCCCTTATATATAGAATACTGAGTGGTTGGTCCTGTCATATTTCTCCGTGTTCTGCAAAGAAATCGCAGGTCTTTAGCCTCTGATTCATTGCTCAAGGGCTGACATGCAATGAAAAAGACGTTTTTATGGGCAAAAAGTTACCCAGCTCACCATAACTGGGTGCTTGTGGCACTGGATTATGAACATAAAAGCAGCTGTTGTCGAAATCAATGAACCTTACAAATCCGCCGAAGCAGTTTTTGTATCCCTGGTCAGTGCACTAGCCCCCTTTTTTTTTTTTTCTTTAGAGCCGACAACTCGCATGTTTCAGTATGAAATGGTGGTAGTGTAACCTTGTAGAATAAATGGTAGTAACGGAAAATGTTGTATTCTTTTCGGAGAAAAATTTGGTGCTTGGTTTTTACGAACATGTAGTGCGCCAGAGAATTCAAGCTTAGATTTAAGCTATGAAAGCGCTGTGATTGGTGTTTTCGACTAGTGGCTTTGACGTTTTGACTGTTTGACCCAGAGCGCGATAATCGGTTGCCAGCTTTCGGACCGGTGGACAAGTAAGCCGATTATGGGGGACGCGCTGAGCGAGGTCACGTGGCGTAAACAGAACCTGAAGTCCTCTTGACTGGCATTAAGCGGCAGCAACACTCGCTGCGTTTCATTTTTATTTTTTCTACACGATAGTTCTTCATCAAAGTGCACCCGTATTGCTTCCATGCTCCCAACAATTGCTGACGAAGGAATGTTTGATCGGCACCGCGATATGACTTTCCAGCTCACTCACCATGTTCCTCACCCAAAAAGTTATCCGGATGACGTCACCAGTATGAGCCACGAAAGCATTGAGCTTTCACAGCTAACATGTGGGTTTTCTGCGCTGCGTGTACTAGCAAACACCGGAACAATATTTTCAGATTATAACAACGAAACCTCAAGGACGTATCGTCAAAAATAAGGGCCGCAGATATCTCACGGAAGCGCTTTGTACAAAGCCCTTTCTTATGCCTCCGAAAGCCCTCTGCGCAGCTATATTGTTCAGACGCTGAGTAATAATTTGTGGACGGGACATAATTACGATCATCTATTCCGTATACACAGGGCTCAGTGTTCGCGAATGTGGATGAATAATATTTTCTAATATCTGGACAACCTTGTATAGACCCGTGTCAAGCCAGCACGCCGAATGAGCATAACATTCGTTATTAAAATGAACGCCATCGCGTTTTATAGGACAACTCTGGTATGGTTTCACTCAATGTGGGATTTTATGGAGCTTTTTTTAATAATTAGTGTCGAAATTTTCTCAAATGTGCTAATTTCTGTAAATAAGGACTTCAAATGACGAAAGCTAGAATAACTATAATTGAGGCCTAAAATTATATGTCGAGCATAGACATGGCCATACGAAAGCCTGACTCGACTTAAACTGCATAATAATTCAACGCGAAAGCTAGTAAACTTTCACATAAAGTTTTGTCATCTTCTGTAAAGAAATAGAAAATTTTGAACCCTCTGACCACCCTCACTGCATAATATAAGGAAGGGGTGGTGAGGGCATTGTGACAAAATGATGCGAATAAAAATGGGCAACGATGAGAATAAAAAAAGAACAAAAAACAACCGATAAATTACCTGAAAACAGTCTGCTTGAACGTCGTCTTTACCAGTCGCCAATCTTGAAAAAGGTTAGTATAAACGTGGAAGCTCACAGGCATAATGGTTCTACAAATATCAAATAGCTTTTCTTATCAGCACATCTCAGCCGAATGATGGTTATTTTAACACACATTTGAAATGACCCCGTCATATACAAATAGTTAATGGACAAAATTTTGTAAATGTGCAGTTTATTGTCCTTGATGCAACACGCAAATTCACGCCAAGGGAGCAGAATTTTCAACAGATATATTATATTCTGAATTAATCAGTGTTCTTATAGTCCATATTACCAGCCAAATTAAAGGTGTCATGAACTAGCTACACGTTAAATCACTTCTGACGGAATTACGAATAACAGGATATATGAAAGCAAACGATAAAAAAGGCGCGGAAAATGACAAAAATATTTGTAAAGATAATTTTCGTCTTCCTGGCAATCTATGCAAGCACGAAAGTTTCCACGACGACAGTGTTCGCAGTATTCGCAGGCTTCACTGCTACGGTGGGTCTAAATTGAAACTTGTTTTTAGCCCATAATTCGAGAACACTGATGTTACCAAAGGCTCCTGAAAGATGGGAGCATAATTAGGTTTCTCAGTTTAATATTTGTGAACACTCTTATCTAAACTGGCGATGGTGTGGAACACTGAGTAGCATTAAATGTATACCTTTAGTCTTCTCCTGACGTAAAGGCACCTCCTTCAGGCAGGAGATTACTCGCGGAAAACTAAAAAGAAATAAATTCCGAGAAAATTGCAATCAAACTGTAGTTCTAACCGTCGCACACCTCACCAAAATATCACAGCGATTTTCAAACGTAGCATGCCGTTACCCAATGCCCCGCGTGTGCAGGCGGTGCAGTTCGTAGGTAATTTCCAAGGCATCCTTACTCTTTTAAATGAGAGATTATATAGAGTGCGTAAGCCTCTGTGGTACGTTTTGAAAGAGGTCGTCTTATGTCTCCTGAACAAAATGTTTTCACAAGACAGTCGCTTAATATCTTGAAAAACTTCCGTCCCTTCCAAAGCAATGAAGGTCGCCGTAGAAAATCACAAGCTTGCGGTTCTATCACGATGCAGCGACACCACCCAGAAGAGGCCTCTTATCGGCCAATTCAATAATCGTCCCTGCAAATTGCTTAAGCTTCCACAATCACACTATTCTCCGCGTATCATTTGTGTTGCGAGACGGACTTGTAGTGACAGACGTGTTGGTGGCTGTATTACTGGCGAAACGGTCGGTTGTGCCACCGCCTCTCCTTATCATAGGGGCGACTGCTTTGAAGTAATCGCAAGTCGTTGCATAGGCATTGTGAAACGCTGCAGATAGACACGTAGCACAGGTCGGGTGGGTGACTGTGGTAACGTCTCTGCGGTGTTGCTATTTTAAATATTTGTTTTCGAGCAAAGGACAAACTCCTCAGGTCCGAGCCCTGGGCCTGTGAACGACCGAATAAAGAAACGCTAAGAGAAGGTAACAGCGAAAATTTGAACAAAAACAGCTCTGCAATCAACGTCGGTATGACACACATTAAATGCTAATAAAACTAAACGAAAAACACTAAAAGTCAAAGAAGACCTAACCAAAGAGATTGTTTTACGCACCTCACACCGAAATAAATAGATCAGATGAATATAAATAGGTGTCTTCAGTCGTTAAACTCGTGGTGCCTGAAATGGGCCATGGCAAAAAAAAAATACCAAAAATCACTTACACTGCATGTAACAAGGCAGCAGAATGTTATGCCGTTTCAATATAATATCGGCGAAACTTCTTGAGATGAGGTAAAGTGTTTTGGATACTTGGGAGTGACACTAAAACATAATCTGTGTTGGCGCACCCATATTGAAAATATCTATTTAAAAGTCTATCAGAAGCTTTGTTTCCTGCGGAGGAAGTTGCCGAATGCGACTAGAGAAATTAAATTGATTGCGTACAAGACATTCGTGCGGCCAATCGTAGAGTACGCAAGTGCAGTGTGGAGTTCACATCAAAAGGGTTTAAAACGAAAACTGGAAAGATTGCAAAGGATTTCGGCACGTTTTATATGTTCTAAATACCGGCGCACTGACTCAGTCACGGAAGTGCTAAAACAGTGGCAGTTAGAATCGCTAGAAATAAGAAGAACAAAATAGAAATTGAAAATTTTTTTCTGACAATGAATAATAAAGTAAAAATTAATAAACAACACTATGCTACACGTCCTCTGAAGCGTTGCCCACCCAGCTTACTGCGCGTCTATTGCGTTCACGCAGTTGCAGTTTTTTACAGAAAGAAAAAAAAAAAAGCCGCATTTCCTCACACTTCGGAAGTTTACGAGTCGAATTTTTCTTCGTTTCGATAACTGATATGACATCTCTTTTCCGCGGCTTCGAACTACCAGTTGACCCTAACCTCCCATCTGGGTTAATTAAATCATTAATTGTTAATTTGATATAGTTGACTGCGTAAATTAAAGTGCTTTGTCAGCCAATGACGTCTACCACTTCTGAGAGTTCGTTCCTGATTTTTTTTTTTTTACTAAGAATGACTTTTATTTTTCAGGAATCGTTCGCTTAAACACCCGGTGTTTCGTTTACGGTGTATGCTTTGACAAAGAATGCACACCTTATAGAAGTGCTCGCCCTAATTTCATGTGCTGCTTTATTTTCGAAGCTATATGTGGGCAGTATGGAAAGCAAAGAGGCGCTAGCAACAGGAAACCATTAGGAGCAAAGGCCTGAAATTCAAGAAGTTGATATCTCCGAAGTTATTGTCATCGCGTTCTTTCTCCGAAAGCGAAGGTTAAATAGGAAAGAAAATTGTTAATTGCATGGACTGTAAGGCGTGCGATGAAGCTTTGATTATGTAGCTCTCCTCTTCATTTCTGCCTATGTTCATCTGTTCACCTGCCCACCTTTGTTCGGTGAGTGAATCGGCGCACCTGTCTGGCGGCATGTGTCAAAGGCCGACAAGTAGTGCGGTGGGTTCACAAGGTGCGAAAAACAGGCAGCAGGGCAGCGTCAAGTGCAGCCGCTGCCTCGATATCTCTAGTGGCTGTGGGAAAAGGTGGCCCAGGGCAGCACAGCAACGATCTATCAATAAATAAGCCAGCGAAGGGTACACCAGATGATCGCCGAAAGAGAAACAGAAGAGGGAGGGGTCTTTGGGTCGTTCACCCTCCCTGTTCTTCCTTCCCTCCCCTGTCCGTAATGGGCATCGCCGACTAATTAAGCGGGGGCCGCAGCGTAAAAGGCAAAATACTCCGCTCCATTCATGCCGAGCCTCCGACTGACTCCCCCCTCCGTTTCGGCCCGTCTCCTCACCACGACGTATTGCGTACGCATCCTGCGTGGAATAGCAATCGAGCAGCCAGTGCGGGCTGGGCTGCTGCTCGTGACGTTGGAGGCTGCCTCGCCTGGGAGCCATGGGAGACGCGACGACCGATTTCCGGTGCGCGCGAGCCTCGGGGCGAGAACCTGTCTTGACTTTCTTTCTACGCTGTACCTGCACTCCATTCCGCCTTCCTCCTCCCCCCTCTCTTGCGACCAGCTTCCCCTACTGTTTCGAGGCGTGAATGAAGCAACGTTTGTACTTCACCCAGAAGTCGTATATGTCGGAGGAATTACAGTTCAATAGTTTTTTTTTTTTTTTTTTTAAATCCGGATTAAGGCGTTAGAGCTATGAAGGCCGCATCTTCAGAGATTAGCTATGTTGGTCAACTTCCGGTAGATCTTTTTTTTTTTTTTTTTTTTTTTGATGCGGAAGTAGTACTTCACGGAGCAAATAACAAGAAGAGGAGGCATGGCTGTAGCCTCGGCATTTGAGGATGCCTGTGGCAGGGGGCAGGTGACATGACCGAATACTGATTGTTGGTGTTTTTTGCGACGTCACCTGTCTTAAAGTTACTTGTCTTTGTGTTTGCTTGCATTGAAGGTGTGCGTATGAAGAGGGACGTATCTGTCACGTGGTTCAACCGTATAAACTCGCATGGTAAACCGGGTACATTCAGTCTGCTTCACCAGCCTGGACCTTCGCGGGAGTTTTCGCAGGAGGAGGTACGCCGCGCAAAGCGGTGTGAGCAACAGCGGGCGAGAAGACAGCGATAACATCATCTGGATGTATCACTTACTAAGATAAAGCACGCTAAAATAATGCCTTTCCACGTTACATTGTGTTAGGCTTAGTGAAACTATAAATACCTGCATTCTTTAAAATCTTGCTCTTTATTCTGTTGAAGATTCGACGAGGGAGAGGGCTGTGTTTCTAACCTGTATGTTTTCTTTTCTTTCGTTACTCATACGAAACGACGATCTACATACAGTTATACGTCACCGCGACTGCTGCTGCGGCTCGCTTTACTAAAGAATTCCGGCCGATCTGATTTTATACCTGCAACACCAGTATCCCGTAAAGAGCGTCAGATTGCCGTCAATCTCAAGAGAAAGCGTTGAATAGATGCCCAGAGAGTGTCATAGTCCTCCGTGAAGAAAGAGCGATGATGGCATGCGATAGATCTTAAACCGCGGTTAAGATCAGGGGAAGCTTGCAATGGCCAGGTTTCGATCAAGTATGTACTAAAATGTATCTTTCCTTGTACTTGTCATTACTTATGGTCTTGTTCTACAAAAACAAAAAAAAAAAGCTAAAAAACAATGGTGATCTAAAAATACCTCAAAAGTGGGAACGTGAAGTTTTCCAGGCTGGCAGTAGAGAATGAAGATTAGTAGGGCAATAATTGAGGCCCTGTTCATCTTTCTATCTACTGATCACACTGGCAATGTTAGTACACATATATACTTTCACTTCGGGTGTAAGACGAGTTCTGCACATCTTCCGTGCGCCTTGGAAGGTAACTTCTACGAGTATCGCATATCGTAAGATATCTTGACCTCTTGCTGGATGCGACTCAAAAAAAGTGCTCTTACTATATGTTTTGATCTATCAAAGCGCGTGAGGCAAAATAAAAAAACAACAACACCGAAATCGTTATGTGTGTGGGTGTAAAATACAGAGGTCGAGTAGAAATAGATAAACTGCTTCACACTGTTCTCACTCCAGACATGTCAGTAAGTGCCATTTGTGACTCAGCATGTAGGCTGCTCAAGGCGTTTTTTATGCTTTCTTTTATCCGCATCGCAACGGTCCCTGCTCGTGTCCTGCACGTGCATGCGCACGTGCGTCTCTGCCGGAACTCTAACGACCTTTCGAACAACTTCCGGCAACGGCTTGCTGCTGCCGCCTCCTGAGGAGGGTGGCCGCGCCACACTCCCCGATTCGCAAGGCTGCACACGATGGAGGCCTGGTTGGCATGCTTGCGGCATCTCTTGAAATAAGAACTTTAACTTCGTACTGACGTGGCGGCTAAGCCCGTCGCTTATGTGGAGCTTGTGTAACCCGCTCTTCACGTAAATGCCCCTCTCAGAGTAGCCCATGTTTGACCCGCAAAACAAATTGCTTCTCCGCGCATGACGGCCCATTCATGCATTTCCCGGATCGGTGGATTAGGCAGTTTCAGCCGCGCAAGCTTAAAGGCCAATATAACTTTTTTTTTTGTATTTTTAATAACAAGTATGCAATAATTCTTCAGGGTTCTTGTCTTCATTAAAACACATTTTTTTTTTTTTGTTCTTCATTCATTCGACCAGACAAAGAGCCACTCATTCTCAACTTCGCAAGAATAGGCAGGAGGCGCTAGAGAAATGACTCCGGTGAACTTGATTGCCTTCCGGGTCGTATGTACAAAGTTAAACAGCATCGGCGCAATTGATGCGAAAAGCAAATCTAAGGAAATTGCCTTGCAAAAAGGCAAAGAAAGAAAATGCTCTGGTAACCAGAGGCTCTTTAGACAACCAAGAATAACGGTGCTATATAAATCCTATACAGAATTTTGTGCCGAGACTTGGAAATATTTGGGAAACAAAGAAGATTACAGATACAATAATCAAGGCAATCCCGAAGCACAGTGCCACCATAAAGGTTGGTTGGTTTGTGGGGTTTAACGTCCCAAAGCGACTCAGGCTATGAGAGACGCCGTAGTGGAGGACTCCGGAAATTTCGACCACCTGGGGTTCTTTAACGTGCACTGACATCGCACAGCACACGGGCGCCTTTGCTTTTCGCCTCCATCGAAAAGCGTGCCACCATAAAGCTTGTGTAGGTAACATATAACAGCCGCTTTCACAAAACGTTAATTAACTTATATATTTGAAGTCATGGTACAAATAGGATCACTTCATGCATACAAGGCAGTGAAAGCACTGCGTAACAAACTGCGAAAAATTATTAAACGCGGAGGGAACGTATTACATCGGCTTTACAATAGGACGCAACATCAAAAGGTTGATGCTATGCGGGATGAAGGGTCACGTCTCAGGCTCATTGGTAAAAGTTCCGTTCGCATGTTCAAAGCACAATTAATGCAACAAGCTGAAAGCAGAAATTTAAAATTTCCATGTTGTGAAAGCACTGTTATATGCTTTAACCACCGCAGCTTACAACAGGCAAAATAGTTCATTAGACAAAAATTACCGTCAAAGACCTACGTAAATGCAGAATATTTGAGGAAAACTATAGGGTCCGCACACACGGGAACAAAGCCAACGCTTAATAGTTAAAGCTTGATAACGCTCAAGCTTGGTCTCCCTGTGATTACCGTCACTGATAACAGAACTTGAAGGAGTAGCTTGACGCAGTACACTTACTGCATAACAGAATCGCCCCAACGCAATTTATTTATTTATTTATTTATTTATTTATTTATTTATTTATTTATTTATTTATTTATTTATTTATTTATTTCAATACCATCAGGGCCCAAAGGCGTTAAAGAGGGGGTGGGTACAATGCAAAAAAAAAAAGAAAAAGAAAACATACACAAAAGTACAAAAATGCAAATTACTTAACAATGACAATGGTGCAGTTACAAAAGGCAGTCAATCAGCGCGGCCTTGAAGGATGGTGCGTCCACAACTGAGGCAATGGAGTGGGGAAGGCGGTTTCATTTCGTGCAGGTTATCGGTAAAAATGATTTGAAAAGAACGTTGCTGTGGCAGCGGGGTACGGCGACCTTAAGTTGGTGATCAATGCGAGATGATACATATGAAGGCTGCAAAAGAAGTTCTCTTTTAAGTGACGGACAATGAAAGAAAATTTTATGAAACAGAGATAGGCGTGAAATGTTTCTGCGGGAAAGTATCTTGAAGTCCAAGATTTGTTTTCATTAAGGAGACGCTAGCTGTACGATGGCAGTTGGAAGTTATGAAACGAGCGGAACGGTTCTGTACAGATTCGATGTGGTCAATTAACTTATGTTGAGCAGGATCCCATATCGTCAATGCATAATCCAGTTTGGGCCTTACCAGAGTTTGATACATAATCAGTTTGAGATGTAAAGGTGCTTAAGCGAAGTTACGGCGCAAATAGCCAAGAGTACGGTTCAGTTCAGTTCAGTCGTTCAGTCGTGTCCGACTTTTCGTGACCCTATGAACCACATCACACCACGCTTTCCGGTCTCTCACTATCTTCATCGCATAACTTCATCTGCAGCGCCTCGAGGATGCCATCTAACCATCGCGTTCGCTGCCTACCCCTTCTCCGGTGACCCTCAACCTTTCTCAACATCATATCTTTCTCCAGTGGCTCCTCTCTTCTCATCAGATGACCAAAGTAGCTGAGCTTCAACTTTAGAATTTGACCCTCCAAAGAGTACGGTTAGCATTGGCAATAATGAAATCGATATGTATATTCCAAGAGACGTTATTGGTTATATGAACTACAAGATACTTACAAGAAGGTATTTGCTCCAGTTTATCGCTATTGATATAGTAGATGGAACAATTAGGGTTATTTGAATGGCGCGACATTCTCATGCTCTTACATTTATTAGTATTTAAAGTCATTAACCATTCATCACACCAATTGGAGATGCTGTTGAGGTCAGATTGAAGGATATGACAACTATGCAACATGCAAAATCATCATTAAGTTTGTAAAATCATTTTGTGCCATCGCACCGCATATATTATGCTTTGTGCGGTGTTTTAACGCTATGGCGCTGAGGGCCGCATTCGCCGGAAACTCCGGCGTCGGTGTTTTCGACATTGTGAGTGGCAAATGACGAGCATTTCTCTGGCAGGCTGTGGTTGGCAGGTGACATACATGATTCGGTACTGATTTTTCAACGGGTTTTATGACCTCGTGCGAAAATGACATGACCAAGTTGGCAGGAGCCGCCAACTCGGGTAGCTCCTGTGAGGGCAAGGTGGGAATCGAACCCTCCGGGATCACTGGATCCCGAGTTAGGCAAGATAGACTTTTGCCGTTTGAGTTATCTCTAACATAGATTGGTAGCTTACTGCTTTATGGTATTGACTATGTGTGACATACAAATTATTCGATTAGTTATTAAGCGAATACAGGATGTATTCACGCGAACAATTATCCGCGAGGGGAGCCAGCGACGGGCACCTTTAAACTTAAAGGCGAAGCTTAAGTGTCCCCCAAATTTTGTGTTCGGCCTTTTTTTTTTTTTTTTCAAAGCAAATGCTGCATTAAGTTCTGTACGTTTTCAGTGGTTACACTGCCACCATTTCATTCCTCAAGCCTTAGTTGCGAACGCCCCATTAGGGCGCATGCTACCGCCTCAGGAAGGCGTTCGAAATCTCGACGAAGTTCTCTGTTTCTCCAACTGGACATAATGTTGACTCGATGACCATTGGTGCTGCGACGTAACAGCTTTCACATGCCAGTTCAATTTGTAAGATATCGGTTAGAGGCTTTTCGGAATGCATGTGCAAAAAAGGTACAACAATTTCCGTGCGCAGCGCTAATAGCTGAAAATGCTTTCTGTACTCTACCTCTATGTGAAAGCAGAAATTTCTGGCGGAGGCTGGGGTAGGGTGTCATCTCGCTTTTTCAGTCATTTAAATAATAAGGAACAGGCGAAAAATTGTTCCAAGTTCGAAATTTTGTTTCTGAAACTCCCTTCCTGAGGGCACTGAGCTGGAAAACACGGCACGAGCAACCTTCGCTGCTAAACCGCTGGAAAAGCGGCCGCGAGGGAAATGGTGCATTCGAGAGCGTCTCTTCCTTCGAGTGAAGAGCGATTAAACCAAAGAGAGAGGAGGTGATCATTGCCAGAGGAGGAAGACACAAGCCGCCGCGGCATCAGGAGCTGCAAGGCCCCGCGGCGGCGGACAGTCGCTTTCGTGTCGGAGGTTGACTCCGAATGGCCAGCCGAGCGCGGTCGTCTCGTCGCTCGCCTCCTCGGGCGAGCGAGACCCGTGGGAAAAAGTGCGGAGCAGCCCCAACAGCGGGGCACGGAACGCACGACGTTGAGCCAGGCAGCGTTTGCACGCCCGCCAAATAGAGCCGCAGGCAGCAACGGCAGCAACAGCAGCAGCAGGTCGGCGGCAGCATCTAGAGGAGCGTCCCTTGATTATCTGGGGGAGCTTCGTGTTGCGATGTGGCCGTCCTGAGCTTGCTCCTGCCTACTAGAAGCACCCCTGCCTCCCTCTCTCTCTTTCAGTTTCTCTTCGCATTCGTTCTCGCCTCTTCGCTCCTTTTTCTTCTCCTCTGGGCTTTGGGCGTATATTTTGGCGCATGTCCTCTTTCGTGACCCAGTGCCGTTGTCAGGCCCCGCTGTAAGAAGTGTAACACCGGAGTGGAGTGGCACTGGTGCGATCCTACGAAGCCTGTTCGCGTACTAGGTCCACCCGAAGGGTCGGCAGGCCATGCAGCATAAGGAAAGCAAGGCGCGTAAACAATGTGGTGCGCACTGCATCATTACGCTCATAGATCCCTTCGGCCACGATGTAAGAATGTGGCATCATTTTGTGCGCGTCACCCTAGTCCGTACAGGTCGCCCTTACATTTAGCAGGGCTGT
This sequence comes from Amblyomma maculatum, assembly GCF_055883805.1. Taxonomy (NCBI): domain Eukaryota; kingdom Metazoa; phylum Arthropoda; class Arachnida; order Ixodida; family Ixodidae; genus Amblyomma; species Amblyomma maculatum. The sequence goes on along the minus strand of NC_139349.1, from coordinate 22,058,766 downwards.
AAACATCTTCTGAAAAGGAGTGTAGACGGCGTGCACAGTGCGGTAATATCGGTCTCAGTAAAATAAAATTGGACTTAATTAGGGGCATGGGAATAGTGCTTTTTTCAAACTTAATCGCATACGAATGATACAACTTTGCAAACCGAATTAAGTATTTTCATAAATATTCGCTGCTTGCGCAAAAATTGATCGCGCAATCCCGCGCAGCAGAGAAGTGGCAACGGCAGGGCTGCGTTCCGGTGCTTGTGCAGTAATAGCTGTAGCTGCCCATAGAAGAAAAGTAATAAAGTGATCTACTTTGGGAAGTTGGCAAAAGGAAGTCAGCCCATTACTTTTACCGCTGTAATTAAGGGTAGGGAAAGTATACTTTCACTGTTAATGACGGAAGAGAATAAGCTAGTGCCATATCTCAGTACCTGAGACGGGCGAGAGTCATGGCTTCCGCGACCGCGGCCCTGTAGAGTTGTCGAGAATCTGAGTGCGTGTAAGGCCATTATGAAGGGCGCCACGCGAACGGACCGCGTCGCGGCGCTGATCTTTCCATCCCGCACATACCGATAGCGGAAGAACGGTGTACGCGGCGTGTGCGGTCCTTTCCTGTAGAATAGTCACGGACGAAATGTAGAGGGCCTTATTTTAATTTTATGGCTGTGGATATTCTAAAATGATAGGAAAACTTCAAAATCTATTCCATTCTCTCGAAATACTTTGGACATGCACTACTTGATTCAGTCGACAAATCGAACAGAAGGATATTTGTGTCGCTGTGCAAAGTATTCGAATATTCGCACTACCATAGACCTAAGTCTTAGAAAGTGCAGGTGCACCCTTTCAAGAAGAAGGAAGCGCAGCTTTGTGATCACATACACCCATGAACTTTTTTTTTTTTACCTTAAGGAATTGCAGTAGTCAATAAAACTGACTTTCGCCAATAAATGTGCTAAACAATGTATTTCATCATGCCTCCTTTTGCTGTAGGACATCTAGAAGGAAGCGAGGTATGACCTACAATCACTACTCTCAGAAAGTGACTATGCGCAACAAATTACGATGTAGTGGTCTATGCGCAGTGAAAAACTAAGTCACGTCTCCTAGGCAGTGGTGACATATATAGGCACTAGGAGTTTCATTTGGAGAATTGTGAATGACGAACAAAAGAAAAAAAAAAACAGTTGTACAACATTACGGAGCAGTTCGCGTATGGCTTTCAGCGCTGAAAACTTCACTTGCATTTTCCGTCTTTCTCATTGCGCGTGTAGCCTTTTGCAGGACGTACACTGAATTGGGCAAATGAATACACTGCCACTCCGTTCACTTTATTCTGCAGCCGCTCAGTGCCAAGAGAGGGCTGTGATTTAGAAGGCGGTCGCTGAGCTACTTTCTCCGGCTCCCCCGAAAGCGATGTAAACAAATAAAGGAAGACGAAATGAGAAGAACCGAGGATGATCTACTGAAATAATAGTGCCGGTGTCTCTGACTTCTCAGTGAGGAGTGGAAGACAGCTCCCTTCTGACACCGCTGAGGTCTAGCGAATTGCCGAATGACCCTAGAAAATAGCACATAAAAGCGAGACAACGGGCGGTGAACGCCTCAGCCAGCTGACTATATACGGTGTTTAAGAGTCACTGTGCGCACTAAAAGCACATGCTGTCAGCCCTGGTCAGATGGATAAGATTCTCCCTTAGGAGTAGGCACATCTCCCGTGAGAAGCGAATGCATCTTTCCAGCCGAGGCACACCGCAAATCTAAATCTGCCATCGCGCAGTCTGTCTGGGTACGTGCCCCGAATGCTCACATATGCGACGGCAGGAGCAAATTACACCGCCCTTTGCGAAAAGTACTTATCATCTCCCAGCTGGAAACTGCAATTCTCACTGCTTCTGGTTGAGGGAGACGAGAATCTTATTTCTCAGGTCAGCCAGCAATACCTTCCTTTTGCTTTTGAGCGACTCTGTTAGCGTGAGACATAAGCTTCGTGCGTTTTTTTTTTTTTTTTGTTCTTGCGCTTTTCGTGAGCTGCAATATTAAACTCTAATTCTATTTCTGGACTGTGAGATAAATAATGATTTTCACCTTGACCGTCCTATGAAAAGACGAGACACAAATCTGATTTTGCCACGCAGGTGGCGCGGCCTAGTTACATTCAGTCGCGAGCATTGCTAGATTACGCAGTATGGCAGTCGAAAAAACTTCTGAACCGTGTCAGAAATACGACAAAATATTCTGTAATTTTGTCGTAAACGTCAGAATGTTTTGTATTTCTGTAGTATTTTTCTGTTGTGACCACTTATTAAGGAATTTCTGTTGTGACAACAGAAATTCCTTAATAAGTAGTCACAAGTTAACTGTCAGAAAGCGCACAGCAATTTTCTTCTGACTGCACAAATTTTTTTTCCTATTTTTTTTTCTATACTGGATCGGCACTCATGGCTAGGAAAGAACCCGAAGTGCATGGAAGTGTATATTTCACATGTATACTGTGACTGCTTCTTGATGATATGCAGTGGAGGGCCTTAATTATGTGACAGTGGCAATGCATCGACAAGTAAGCGTTGTCCCATGGAGCTCTCTTTCTATGGGGGAAGAAAGAAGAAAATGAATAAAAAATTTGCAAAAAGAAATGAAATATTCCCCTCCGACAACAGCTGTATCACGATTTATATTTCTCCGTAAGAGGATGACGAAAGAAACACAAATATATTGATGGGTGGAAATGTGTGTTCTCCGATACGATTCAAAAGTGGTTTATAAATTCGAGGATATACTGCCTTTTTAATACAGTGCAGCGGTGCATAATCATGAGCAGCCGCCATCAGCCAATCGCAGACGGATTTTGGTACGCTCGAACGACTTCCTTTTGGCTGTTGACGGTGCGCTTGGCCAGGCTCTGCCGTGGCAGAGAAATAGAAATTGGGCTCACTGAGTTTTTCGAAAACAGATCATGACTAGTCATGTTATGCTGGCTGTAGTATCCGCAGTACTGCACAGCTCTATAGGGATCCAGGGTACGGTAACGTTGGCCAAAGGTGTGCATATTTTATGTCCCGTATAACGCGAGAGCCGGTATCGCGCAACGTCTGGATCGCGAGTGGGGTTTCACAATGGAGCGACACAGTTGGATATGCGAGAGATGCACATCCGGAGGACCTCGACGCTGCAGATTCAGAGCCGTCATCGGAGACAGGGAAGCTGAGCGCTGTCGTCTCAATGGCGAGAAACGAGGACTCGAGCTATGGCTGCGTTACGTTTCCCGCCGCCAGAGGAACCGCCCTGTCGGAGTGGAGACTGATAGAAAGAATGAACTACGAGTGGGTACACACTGAATGGACAAACCTGTGAACTCGGGATATCGGAGCGGAACAATTTAAACACAAAAAGACATAGGTGCTGATAAAGGATAAGGTGGCGATGAATGCACAGTTTGAGTGAATTTTTCTTTATTTACTGAGACTTAACAAGAATGAGAGCGTGTTTTTTGTTTCTTTGGTTTGTTCGTTCGCTCATTTTTTTTCCCGTTCGTCTGTTTGTTAGCTCGTACTTTGGTCCCTTCGTTGTTTCATTCTTCCTTTTATTCTTTCGTTGTTTATTTATTTTCTCTTTCATTATTTGGTTCGTACATTCATTTGTTCACTCCTTCGGTAGTTCTTTGGTTCCTTCATTCTTTGGTTGGTTCCTTCGTTGGTTCCTTCGTTTGTTCCTTAGTTAATTCTTTAAAGAACTAAATAGACGATCAAATGAACCAATGAACGAGCTAACCAAAGAAACGAAAGTACCAACGAATGTGCGAACGAACAAATTAATCAACGAACGAAATAACAAATGAACCAACGAACGAAAGAATCAAGAATCCAGTGGATGTGTTAGTTCGCTCGCTCGCTTGTTTGTTACTGGTTGGTTGATTCGTTTAGCTCTGTCGTTCGTTCGTACGCGTATGCATTCCAGTCTCCGTAGCCATACATGCTTGCTGGCACCGCAGTTTCATCTGTAGATCTAAGCTTATATAATAAAAGAACATCACTCTACTGCGCAAGTAATACATCCTGTCAACCACCGTATGTACTAAAATCAGGACCATGCCTTTATTGCTCTTTTTGTTTGTTTTTTGTGCCACTTAGCCCATCCGTGCTGTGGAGACACACGTAGCGTGTGGGTTTTTCTGAGCGGCCGCTCGTTGAGATATGCAGTTAGTAGATGAGCCTGGTAAAGGAGGACTCCCCGCTCCACATGTTCTAAATTTGACTTCCAGGATTTTCCTAAAAGGTGTAATCCTGCAAAACTATATATGCAGTTACTTTTTGTTCGTTTCGTCACAACTAATGTGTTCGTGGGCTTAGATTAAAATATTGCACTCGAATATTTTTTCTTTTTTTTTAACAAGGCTTCGTTGAACAACTTAAAGCACTGGACTTTTACTTACCAGCTAAGTTTATGACTGCTTATTTCCTCACATATCTTAAATTGAAACATCTTCTCAGCAACAAGAGGCCGAATATGATGTTAATCGAAAAGTCATTCAAAACTGTGATGATTGCTGTCCTTATATATCTGCAAAGTGTCAAGGTACTTTCTACTTTGAAGGGGAAAATAAATGAGATTTTATTTGAAACTAGGGGTTTTTCTTTCACTATGCAGTTAAGTCGGCAGCGAGAAAAAAAAATAAAAGCAGCATTGGGTATGTTGTTCTAACATTGCGCTTAAACTAAAAGGAAGCAAACATAGCTATATACGAATAGCATTTCGTCTTGGTAAGCGGTGCATGTCTCTCAGACCACCATTTGTCACCGGCTATTTCAAGGCACCCGCTGCGAGCAGTGATGAAAAGCATGTATCTGCCTTGAATATGGCAGCTAAGTTGCAGGATTCAGAATACTGAAGAGATACACGTCTCTATGTGGTTTTGGCTTGAAGCGTGCTCGAAATGTTATACAATTTTATATTTCTCCCCGCTCACACGTGCTGCTTCTGTTTTTGGGTAGTTCGTTTCATAACCTTCGAAATATATCAACGGCTCTGCAAACAAAGAAAATGAGAACGGAAAGCGCGAAGAGCAGTACACAATAGTCGTTCTTGTAAATGGGATATGCGGCCAGGCAGGAATAAACCTTTAGAAGTGTTGTCACTGTGAACTGATTTAAATAAAATGCATTAACTCTTCACTTTAGTTAGAATGCATGTTTGCACTGAAAACTTGTAAGCAGTCACATTCGAAGAGTATTCTATCTTAATGCGAAAGCATTAGATGGCTAGGTTCGCGAAATTATGTCCATAAAATATGTCAATGGAAGTTTTTATATAGTGATGCCATCACTTGATAACATCATCAGTTATGTCTTCATGAGTCATGTAGTTTGCGATGCGTTAAAAAGTTCTGAATCACTGTAATAATCATGGATCACGTGACGTCGTAAGTGGATGACGTCATAAAGTAAGTGACGTAATGAGTGTATGAATGTGCCCTGTGCCCTGTGCGGAGTTTTGAGGGCTACCTTCGAGCGCAATCTTTCTCTGTGGAGAATTCCAGCCACTGGCCCACTACCATATGGCAGTAATTGAATTACAGTAATGAAATTGCTGTAATTTAATTACTTTCCTTGGTAATTTGTAATGTAATGAATTCCTTTTTCGGATTGGTAATTTAGTAATGTAATGAATTACTTTTTAGCAGTAATTTCGCAGCAAAAGTAATTAATTCCTTCCGAAATTACTTTTACAAAGTGCGCCACTACTCCTTTAATAGACAACGAAGTAGAGTGCCGCGAAAGCAGGAACGACGTGCGGCAAGCGAAGCCAGCGTAACGGATCGGCAAAGGGGGACAGCAGAACAGTGCGTCTGAGACCTCGTGTGTAGCAGGGGCAACCATTCTCTAAGCAGCAGGATACAAAACGTCAAGGGATGGTCGAAGAAGGCTGGAGCTGAAAACTAGTTGGGAGCGCGGCGCAGCGGTACTCCCTGTTGCGTCGGCTAGGGGGCACAGTGGTGCCTGGTTACACTCAACACCACGGGGCGAGGGAGGATTGGGGTTGGGGGAGATAGGCGGAAGGGTCCATGACGGGAGGCACCGTGGCTTGAGCATTACTGAGCAGTGAGCACAAATGTGCCTACGTCGATTCTTGGGACTGCGGAAGCAATAAATAACCTAGCTTCTTCGGGCCTTTCAAAAGGCGGAGACAGCTCCGGGCCAGCAAGACGCTGGGTTCGCCGGTCACTTCACGACCGTTCTACCACGTTTTTTTTTTTTTTTTCTTTTTTTTTTTTTTGTAATGTCACGTGCTGTAGGAGAGAGGGAAGGATTAACTCTCTGGGACCGAATTTGGCGGGAAGACGAAAGAATGTGTGTTCTTCGCGTCTGGAGAACAAGTTTTTGTTTTGTTTATTAGCTTTGCTTAGTTTTTGCATTGATGGAAACTAGAAAGTAATTTAAAAGTAATTTAATTACCGAGTAGAAGTAACTGTAATGTAATTTCATTACTTTTTAGGAACAGTAATGAGTAATGTAATTTAATTACTTTTCTGCGACTTACAGCAAAGTAATTAGTAATGTAATTTAATTCCTTTTCAAAAGTAATTTTGCCATGTATGCCCACTACGGCCTCACGGAGCCCGGGAGGCTCTGGAAGATCGCGATTCACTTCAGCTCGGACCCGAGCTCCCAGATTAGGCTGGGCGAATGGGCTGGAGCAGTCGCCGTAGGCATGAGGCTGACGGTCCTGTGCTAGCTGCATTCACTGACCCCTGCAAATTTATTAACCTCATCACCACCCACCTTATTTTCTTCCGCCCTTTGCCACGTTTTCCTTCCCTCAGAATCGATTTGTTTACATTTAGCGACCATCGGTCATCCTCTCTTCACATTACAAGTTTTTCGCAGTAACGTTTTAACCCCCACCATGAGTATGTGACATCAAAACCGGAGACGTTAGTAGTTTGATGACGCCATTGAGTTATCATAGTCATGCCATGTGACGTCATACATCGACGACGTCACGAGTACATGGCGTCACTACCAGTGGCGTGAGGGGTTTGATAACGTCACACGAAGCACGCTAATAAAATTGTGCAAATAGATTCCTCTGCCTAAAGGTTTTGCAATAAATATAGATGCTAACTGCAGGGAATGAAAAGGTAACAGATTGATTTTAGTTAAATAGAAGTCTACAATGCAAATGTTTTCAAAATTCGTTCCTGCCTGGCGGAATGTGCCATATACACAAATGATATTCATGCACTGCTCTTCGTACTTACAAAAAAAAAAATGCGGAAAGTGTAATTTTGAACACCCTGTATTTAAATAAGCTTAGGTAGATCATGATGTTAAAGCGCCTCGCCGGGAGGACACAGTGGTTACGGCGCTCATCTAATGTTCCCAAGGATGCGGGATCGAATCCTGGCATCAGCGGCCGCTTTCCGGTGAAGACGTAAAGCAAGACGCCCGTGTGCTATCCCAGGTGGCCGAAATTTCCGGAGCCCCCCACTACGGCATCTCTCATAGCCTTAATCGCTTTCGGACATAAACTCGCCAAACCAAATCACAAATCAAGCTGAAAGCTGTGCACGTCTTTGTCAAAAGTTATTTCTTCTCTTGCTAGGATGCGTTGAGAAGCTGCAGTTAGGAAATTGCAGCGAAGGTTCTGGATATAGGCGAGACGAAAGCCCGCCCACGAACTGTTGTTGACGCGCATGAAGGCCTCACTCTATGCGGCACGTATCCCGCAGCAGAGTGCATGCAAACCGCAGCACTGCCAGGCATATGTCCACTGCGTACCAACCTGTGCGTATGCGCTGCACACGAAAATATTAAGAACTTCCGCTAGCGTTACTCTACTCTCATTGTATACCTGCAGTGATGACGCCCGCATGTTGGGAGAGGGCGAGCCAGGGACAGAAGCGGTTCTGCGAACACTCGCTTCACGAGCGGTTGCCCCGGGGCGGCATGGAGCGCCTGTTTGGGCCTGCTGCGCGTACAGTCCACCTTTGCCGCTGCTGGGGCGTCTTTTATGCGTGTCACTCGAAGCGTGCCGCCCTCGGTCTGCTGCCAGAGGCGGTGGCACCCAGCGTCGCCGTGTATACACTGACCACCGGCCGTGAACTCACGGTGGCTGCGGCTTCTTTCGCGGAAGGTCATTGTGCCGACTAATCGCAAACAGTGAGGCCTTCAGTAATAAAAATACCTATATTTGCGAGCACGCGCGTAAAGCTGCTGCAGAAATTTACTCCAGTTGGCAGCTCCGTAACAGCCACATTTTATTTTTTCATGTACTTTATGTGTAAATAAATAAAAGGGCATGAACTGTACGCCCAAGTTGCTCCTGTGCCCTCGGATATCGGCACATATCCACCAGAGGCGAACGGTTATATATTTTGAATAGGCTATCTTGTTCTTTTACAGATAGTACTTCATCTTCTATACTTGATCTTCCTGTTCCTCCCATGTCATGCCGCCCGGGCATAACGGATTGCGTGCATATTATCTTTCAAAACCATATACACTGAACCACCTTTATACTTACTTAATAAATTCTAAATATGCTGTGACAGGTGAAAGCACTGTGGCAAAACACACCAGCCCATTGCGATGCGAACCTACAACACGTTTGTGGCAGGTTTAAACACCTCATGGCTCGCAGTGATCTTGAGCTGTCTGCTTTAGAGCGTTGTGTGACAGAAGTGCATAACAAAGTATACTCTTTTGGTGCATATTCCGCTTTGAAATCAGTTACCAACTTAAAATTCTTATGGTTCTAAAAATCACAAGCAAGCATACTGGGACGTGTCCACGATTTTTAGAACAGCCAATGCCTCTCGGTCGGCTTGCAAGTTTCTCTCTCTCTCTTCAGTGACTCAATTAAAGGAAGAGAAGGCCAGCCGAATGCTGTCATTTCATAAGTAAACTTACGACACATGCGGTTCTGAGCGCTGCAGTTGTTATCCTGTGAAAAAAAAAAAAAAAAAAGAAACGAAGTGAGAAAGAGCAAAACAAAAACATGGCAGGAGTTTCCTCTGTTAAACTGGTTACATGGCACGGGATGTTTTTCCTTTTACTTTTATTAACATCTCTGCAAATGTTTTCATACGATGCTGACCAGACACAAACTTCTTGTCGCTATGGTCCTGGTGCTCTGCAGTTCCAGCTGAACGTGTGACGTCATCCTGAAGCCGCTGCATCAAATGGCGGAAGTTTATCTGTGGCCTCCGCGATCAGCTCCGATGCATAGGCGCGATTAATCGCGGAGGCCACGGGTTTAGTCCTACTCATGGCGCGATCTGGGAGCCACTACGTTAAATGACGGAGTTTAACTCTACTTAAATCTTCTATGTAACGTGTGAAAGTCCCCGCCGCGGTGGTTCAGCGGTTTGAGAAGCTCGGCAACTGAGCTCAAGTACCTGGATTTGAACCCGACTGGTTCAAATCCAGGTACTTGAGTCATAGTGGATTTGAACCCGACTGGTTCAAATCCACTATGACTGTATTTTTTTCTTGCTTTTAGTGGGAAATCTCTAGAAGAGGTCAAGGTCAGTCATTCGTCACTAGTAGGCTTCACCACTCTCTCTGCTGGCTGTCGAACTTGAAAAACCTGTCGGGGAGACTCGTGCTTTGGAGCTGCTATACTGTACTCAGTTTGAATTACCCGCGTGCAACCACCTGTTTGTAACTTCCCAAAACAGCTTAACCAATCATATGGAAGGCACGAACAAGATCAGACAAGATTCATGGTCCGCACTAAAACAAAGAAACTCTTTGGTTCGTCTAGTTCAGAACTATGAAATCAAGCGGCAGCCTTAACAGGAGTCAGTTCTTGCTCCTTGGATTATTATTTTTTTATTTCTGAGCGTAAGTTGTCCCTGTACATTTAACATGGGGAGTGAAGAATTTCTTCTGCTGTGCCATTTTGCTTGCGCATATACACTACTTTGCAATGATTCGTTTCTCTCTCCATTCATTTGCATCCCTGGCTTTGGTGGTGGCCGTTTTTAAAGCTAGGGATGGTTGCTGGCAAGTAATGTCATACGCCAAATCTTGCAGCGAAAATGGGGCGCCGCCGAAGAACCAAGAAGAAAAAGTAAAATAAAAAAAAAAGAAGTTTTTGGAGAAAACAAAACCCCAGGTTTCTTTTCCTCTTTGTTATTGCTTTTCATTATCATCGCAGCGCGTACGACCGCTCTTTTGCTGGTAGTGTTGAATTATATTACTTCTTTCTGCCACATTCTGTCAGTAATAGCTAGCCAGCTGAGTGGTCAAAAAGCAAAACTGTGCATAATAGCTGACGATCTTGCATATGCTCACTCCTGCGGGCATCAGCGTTCTCCTCCGAAAGTCGCCAAATTGACAAGCTATGTATGTGCTTTACAGCAGATTTTCATCAACCGAATTATTTCCACAGTAGATCGCATATATGAGTACGAAGGTCCCAGTCACCGCCAGAAAGTCTTCAAAGCTACTCATGTCTATACTTTTCCCTCTTCAAACTCTCTTTCATCCTCATGTGTCGTCAATTTTACCACTGCGATCTTGTTCTCTCGCACGGGTAGTTTGCATCGGGAAACCTCCTATGCTCTGCTCCTTTACCCTACGCTCCGCTATTGCCTGACAACTACGTTTCGCATGCAGAGCTTTTGCAAGGGGCGGACTTATGGAAAAGGCCACCGCGATCTAACGCTGCTCAACGAGGTAACCTTCCGCGCTTGTGAGTCGCACGTTTGGCCTCAAAGCTGGCGCGTCGAGGACGTTCGGCTCCTGCGATAACTGCGGTACGACACGCAGATATAAACGAATGCATTAAGCGATCGTCGAACGTGAATGCTAATGTCAGGGGCCTTAACCTTCGAATGCGGCGGGTATTTTAGCGATATCGAATGAGTCGTTTGACTTGCTTCCTCAAGTCGTGGCCACCTATAAGGAACTCCACTAGCCGTGCTGTTATTCACAATACGCTTAGCTAAACAATTCAAGGTAAACGCTGGCTCGTATGCACGTAATTCACAGTGCTCTACGAGATCACGATGCGTAGATATTTCTTCGAGCCTATCGTGACAGTCTAGAGGCTACGTCGAACATGGGACTCAACAGGGTGCACGTTTATACCACTTTTTGCTCCAGCGATGGCTGGGTATTGCAAAGGACGCCCAGCAAACTAATGAGATTTCTAGAGGTGATGGGGAAAAGCAATGTATATCTTTATTGCAGCATTGCCTTTTAAATTTCTGCTGTCCTGCATCCATGCACGGCTTTTTAAACAGTTCGGTTTTCCGCCTAACAAAAGCCGTCAGGCCTATACGCTCCGCGCAAAGTGACGGTCACGCCACTGGTGGCGGTGTTGATAAGTAAATCCGGGATCGGAGTCAGCCACGTCATCTGCTAGCGGTGAGTTTCTATGTGGTCGTCGCGGCATGAATTCGTTTTCCCACGGCGTTTGCATCGTCGCATAAATAGAGTCCGCTGCCAGTGCACAGTTACACAAGCTATGGGGCATCCCCAGCAATAGTTTTTCCTTAGGTAAATGTTCGAAAGCTATAAAAAACGCATCGCAGATTGTGTTCAGTCGTCCCAGCTCGGCAAGGAATACAATCGAGCGCATACTGTTTGAGTTCAATTCGCTAGCCGCTTGTCATTCCTGCCTTATGTTTCGATGTGAAGACCTTGAAACAATGTCGGCGCGTCATCATGAATTTTATGACGATCGCTATGACTCGTCTTTAACTACAAGAAACAAAATATATTGGTTACTGGGTAAACCTGTAATAGTTCATTTATTTAGTGCAGTGCTGCATATTTTTGTGGCGCTTCATTTTTAAAGTAATTCTATAATTCATTAGTGCAAAGTAAAGACAAGTATAG
>NC_139349.1:21731932-22039432 GCF_055883805.1 Amblyomma maculatum | reverse complement strand
TGGATATTATTTATTATTATTATTGCTTTTTGGCCGAGCGAACTGTATACGATTCGCGTAAGGTGGTGGCGCAGCAGGACGCTTAATATATTAATATATTATTATCCACGTTAAAGATCCCCAGGTGGTCGAAATTACTCCGTAGCCCTCTACTACTGCTCCTTCCACTTTAAACTCCCACTTTCCTCCCTTCTCCTACGGTGCGGTTCAGGTGTCCACAGAGCAAGTGTGACAGATACTGCGCCTTTTCCTTCCCGTGAAACAATTAAAAAAAAAAGAGCTAAATGAGGCGAGAAGAGAAAGAAAAATGCAGCGCAATTCCCGTCGCCTACTTTGCATCAATTCAGAGCTGCGTTTTCAGCGATAACCAGAGTTCACTTTATTATCGGACTTGGTTTGAATAATTAAAAATTGCGTTAAGCCAGGCAAATACGAGAAAATGTGTCTAAAGTATAGCTTGGCAATGGCGTGACATGGTCCATAGGGTCACGAAGAGTCGGACACGACTGAACGCCTGAACTGAACTGTACAAACCTGAACCACTAGCACTCGACGGAAGAGTGCTGAACGCCTCGCATGTAGCTTTGCGGAGGTCGTTTAGTTCTGCAGCGGCGTTTTCAGTCAGTTAGCGGATGTTATTAACCATTTGATGCCTGTCATTACGATCAAATGAAAGGCTAAAAAAAAAAAAACAGAACATAGGCACTGATAGCAAGCCTAAGTGGCGTCACTGGTTTACGGCATCAAGCTCTATCCACCGTAACAACGCCGTGTTCTAAGGCCATTTTGCTCTTTAAATGACCGCAGTTGTATACAGTGGTTTATCAATAAGTCTATATATATATATATATATATATATATATATATATATATATATATATATATATATTTTATAGTTTTAGCTTGTGCATTATTTGCATTTTTTGCTGCGGCCGTTTTTCATTTCCCCTTGCGCACTGCGTTACTGTTTACGTTTTAATGAATATACTTTAGACACATTTTTATTTATTAAAGACTATTTCGTCGCGTATATAAATATGCGACGAAATAGTCTTTAATAAATAAAAAAAATAAATAAGTTACGCGCAGCTAGAGAGCACTTTGTAGTTGAAAGCTGCCGTTTCTGTTTTTCATGGGTTCGGATAAAAATGACCATGGAAAAAAATTCCCGAGAGTAAATTTCCTCGGAAAATTTGGTACCGGAAGAAACGTGCGCGGAAGGTCCCCATTTGCAAAATAGGAAAAAAATGTCCTCGAACGGTTGCAAACGTACCGCTACCTCAGGCTTTCGCCTCGCCTGATACCCGCGGCTGATCAGTGCTGTAAGTGCCGACATTCACTCATTATATTGTCACGCCTAGATATAACCTCAAGGAAGGCCTAAAGACAAAACGGTTTAATATTCAACCGTTAAGAGTCCTGCGTTGGAGCTTCCTACTCTTCAGCCTCGTGCTCGAAGTCTCAGTCGTCATTTTTGGCGTCTTCTTCTATGCAGCAATATATATATTCTATGGTTTTAGCTTGTGCATTATTTGCATTTTTTGCTGCGGCCGTTTTTCATTTCCCCTTGCGCACTGCGTTACTGTTTACGTTTTAATGAATATAAGAGCAAAAAGAAAAAAAGAAAAAGAAATGTATCCGCGATAGGAGGGCACGAAAAGTTAATACATCTGCATATAGAAGTTTACAATTCGCTGATACTTGCGCCCTTTCCTGCAATAGTGATTTATTGATTTACGGCAGAAATCCCATCGAACCCCAATTTGTCGCGGTATGCTTCCGATGATTTGGGCAAGAATGTCCTATTTACTGCTGATCGCTCTAAATACCACAGAAGAGCAGGGCCCCACCACGTATGCAGCGAAAACGATGCTCACAACGGCCTTTAAGTTTTTAGTTATATAATAAACCGTTTTTGAACCTGTGCGTCTATTTTTTTTTACTTCCTACATGCACGCCTGCCCGTGTTTACGCGTTGCAGCTTGGGACACGCACCAGGCACCAACGTAACATTTTTCCTTGCTCGTGAGTGTGTCGACGCGTGTGTTTTAAGTCGCACACTTCTTGTGCCTTATTGAATTGTTACAACCTAGCACCCTGTCTTGAATTTCTCTCTCTTTCTGTCCCCTAACTTCTCCTCTCCGATGTGAAGCAGAATCCATAATGTTCCTACAGACCCCCCCCCCCCCTCCACACACACGCTATTTTGCTTTCTTTCTTCTGCTTTGCTCTTTACTGCTTCTCTTTACGGAAGGAATATGGCTCACGTGAACATGTTAGGCAAGGTGGTGTCTCGCAGCGCCGTGACAAAGAATTTCCTTAGTTTCAGTTTGTACTGCGACAAATGCGGTCAATTTTAGTTATAGACGCTGCTCCAGGTGGCGCTGAAAAGCTTTATCCCAACTTGTTGCTTGGAGGTTCTGTAACATTGGAGGGGAAACATCTTTGCCCAATGTTACTAAATGTTGTTTCACTAGCGCAGGTAATGCTGCTTAGTGTGAGTTGTTCCACAGTACCGAAGGCGAACAAGTATACAGCCCACGCAGTTACACACGTGCAGTTCTGTTTATGAGGGAGAGAGAGGGCTTCCGTGCGGGTGCATGGCGCTCACACGTAAGAACAAGCAAGCGCGGTGGTGAACCGCAAATACATAGTTCGTCAACTCAGGCAAATAAGGGTAGCAAAAACCTAGAAAATAGAGAGGAGGAGAGAGAGAAGAGCGAAAGAAGAGAGAGAGCGTTGTGCGAAGGACAAGAATGTCTTTGACTCGACGAGAAGCGCCCTGAGGCGTAACGCTTTCCAGCTTGTGCTGCTCAGCGCTCGATGCTGCCGGTCGACGTCGTCGCCGTATTCGGTGCCGTCACGCAAGCGTGCATTCCGCAGCCAACGGTCGCTGAGGCTCGCTGTGGCTGCAGGTCCGCGAGATGAGACGCCGTGGACCTGTTTTCAGCCCTCTCTGCCTCCCCCCGCCCCTTCTACCTTTCTCGTGAAGTTCCTCTGGTGAACTACGCCCTCCAAGCTCTCTCTCCGGGTGACAGCAAGACGAGTTGTTCGGCTTCTGGGCAAGTAGCCGAAAGGTCGAGTGACCCACTGTGTTTCGGTGGAGTGAAGGCTACGGCATGTTTCGTTGTAGTGGCGGTCGAAACCTCTGCCTTCGCAATGAGCCGCAATGGACTGTAAGTGGTGCAGAGGCTAGCCCTTGGGAAGTAACTGCGTTGTCGCCCAAGACATGCGTCGTACCTACGACAACAACCTATCAATCTCCCACAGTTCAAATGCACAAGGATGACCAGCGCAGTTGGCTCTATGAACAAACCTTTCGTCTGGAGGTCTAGCCAGCCTAGTTTCGTCCGGTCTTGGAGCAGCACACGTGTATCTGGAGAACAACTAAATTTTTGAAAAGGCTTTGTTCTGCAGTGGACGGAAATGGATTGAGGTGGCAGAAGTTCGGAATGTAAAATTTTTTTTTATTTGTATTTATTTATTTATTTGAAAATACTGCAGCCCCTCAAGGGGCTATAGCAGGAGTGGGTACAAAAATGTGGAACAATTCCACGCATACAAAAGTACATACAAGCATTACAAATATAAACGCTAGAAAAGCAACATACAATGCTACGACTCAATTGCCGACGCAAAATCAGAGATTGATAGTGCACGAATGTTGCCATCCAAAGAATTCCAACACTCCACAGTGCGCGGAAAAAAACTGTATTTGAAAACGTTAGTGCGGGCAAAAAAAGGTTGGATATTAAGATCGTGATGGCTCCTGGTTGCAGATGGTTTTGAAAACGAGATATGCTTACCCTCTGAAAGGCAATTAGCAGAATGAACTATGGAGTGAAGAAGTTTTAAGGACTCAGTTTTTCGGCGGGATGCAAGCGGGCTTATGTTTAGGGAAGACATCGCAGATGAGGGTGAAAAATGAAAGTCGTAGCGGCGAAAAATAAATCTTACAGCTTTACGTTGCACAGATTCTATTTGATCGATTTCACATTGCTTGTATGGATTCCAGACATTAGAAGCGTATTCAAGAATAGGGCGAATTAGAGTTTTGTACATGAGCAATTTTGCTTCTTTAGGAGCATCCCGTACTGTGCGTCGTAAGTAACCTACCTTTTTAAGAGCTTTAGCTGTGATGTAATCGGTGTGTTTTGACCATTGCATATTGTGAGAAAAAACGACGCCAAGATATTTATATTCATGAACCCTTTGCAGTGATGCATAGTCGTAAATAGAAGGTGATAGGCGGTTGGTGAAAGACATGACAACTTTTTTGCTGAAATTGATGTTCATCTGCCACGTATTGCACCAGTCACGGAACATACCAAAAGACTCATTCAGAAGGAGGTGATCATTAACAGAGTTGATAGTGTGGTACAGGACGCAATCATCGGCGTATAGACGGATCTTGGAGGTTATACTGTCAGGTAAATCATTAATATAGAGCAAAAATAGCAAAGGGCCAAGGACAGAGCCTTGGGGAACACCTGAGGTAACATCGGCTAAAGAAGAATCGACGGAATTGAAGCGAACAGACTGGGAGCGGTGTGAGAGGAAATCGGCAATCCAATCAGCGAGTTGAGAGTTATTGAGAATTACTTTTAGTTTGCATAACAATTTAGAGTGAAGGACCGTTTTCACTCCAGGTCTTCATGCATGGCAGTTTCAGTGGGACAGTAAGTTATTTCGAACATTTTCAGCGTTAGGTTACATGAAACCCACAACTCAGTTAGTAGAGTACTTACTTGCGGAGGTGGTGAGTTCCCAAAACCTCGGGGGTGTTGGGCCCTTTCTTCTTCTTCTTTCTGATCGGTTGTCTTTCAGGTAAAAAAAAAGGGATTACACCACTTGTTTTGGCTAATACGCGCCACGAATAAAACATAAACCTGCCCTTATGCTTCCCTCAGTATCAGTGGCTGTCTCTTCATATTTCGTCATGACCCCTCACCTCTCTATGTGAGATGTACAGAATGGTCGGGTGTTCGTTAGTTGACAGTGTTGAAAATACAGGAATGAATATTTGTTATTTTCTAAACATTTATATTTTATACCTCTTCTTGATGAGGAGTGCTTATCACACGTATTTTCGAATCTTTATTTGCAATATGAGAGTGCCGCAGCATATTTGTTGTGTTTGTTTACAATATTTCACTAAGTGCCGCCTTGCTTGCTGCTAATTTAGGCTCAATTTCTTCATAATTTCTAGGAAGCGCGTCCGGACAGTTTCATAATTTTCGGATCCAATAAGGTATTACGTATCATCTATGAAATCAGTATATGCCAGTAATTATATCAAACTTGAACTTTAATCTGCTCTGAGATGGCGTGATTTCATAAGCACAAATATTTGCCTATTCAGTGTGCATCAGGCAAAAATGATCCGGAAACTGAGTGAGTGAGTGAGTGAGTGAGTGAGTGAGTGAGTGAGTGAGTGAGTGAGTGAGTGAGTGAGTGAGTGAGTGAGTGAGTGAGTGAGTGAGTGAGTGAGTGAGTGAGTGAGTGAGTGAGTGAGTGAGTGAGTGAGTGAGTGAGTGAGTGATAACTTTATTGAGGAAAGGGGTAATTCGCGCTGTTTTCCGGGTGTCCGGCCGCAGTCTAGCGCCCCAGTGGCGTCAGCATGCAACCACCCTTTCTCTCTGGAGCAGCCACCGTTGCTTCTGTAGGTTTGAGAGAGAGTATGAAATAATACACTTTATTTCAAGGTCAAGTCCAAGTCGCTTTATGATCTCAGTCCGAGCAACGGTTCAAGATCGTCAACACTTCCGGTAATCCCGGAAGCTCCCAATTAAAGTTATGAGGTAGTACTCAGACACAGCAGTAGTAAGCGCTAATTGACCTCGCATTTATCACGTGCATAGGAGACCGAAATCATGCGGGATATATAAAAAATGCATTATGCCTCGAAAGCTGACGGAGACCGCTTCCTCAACAACGTGCACCGCAGTTAAGTCTTTGCTTTATGTCTTTGTTCTTATTTTTCTCCGGACAGCTGTACTGTGGACTTTTCCGAGTATATGAAAAAAACATAAATTCCCAAAACAACATACATACAAAAGCAAACGCTATAATATGCGTCATAGCGATTAATCATGCTCATATGGAGGGACATGGAAAGCAACGTTTAATGCGAAGTGATCGATTTTTTTTTTTTTTTTTGGAACCCATAATTTTTGACGTGAGCTCACTTTTTCGTTGTTTGCACCTCCTTGGTGTGCCCCATTGCGATTTCGCATAGGCGCACCATTAGGGTAGGATTTCTGTTGGGATAAATAAAAATGTGGCGCCCGATAACATCGTGTAAACGTCATTGAGTAATTCGCTTTGCTTAGATTTTTTGAGGGTGTCGCCGTTATGTTCAGGTTTTTAATTTCCATCTGTGTGCACAATTCAGTAGCGAAGAGCTGCTTTGCTGAATTTCCAACAAGTACTAAGTTGCGTGTTGTTGGACAGACGAAGGACAAGCGAGTAGACGGGAACAGCGCTGTGTTTCGCTGTGTGTTTAAGAAATGTTGCACCAACTAGCTCAACTCTCCGTTTTATCCTCCCGCACATACAGCGCAGTGCCATCCCAGACAAGTGGCCGCGGTTTGTGATCATTGACAGAGCCCGAGACGCTGGTCTTTATTCAAACCGCTCCACTGCGAACAACCGACAGCCGTTGCGTCTCCCCAGAGCGGGGACCGGCTAGGGGTAGTGCGGGAGAGAGGAGTGAACCAACGGCGTATATAATTAGGCGCCCCCCCAACAAAGCCCTTTAAACGTCGCCCTGGACTTGACCCCATGCATGGCACATAAAGAAAACGTGCGTCCGCCGTCACGCCTCGCCGAGCAACGGCGTTCGCCGCCACTGGCGCTATCAGCTAACGCCCCGCTGAGGTTCCTCCATCGTCGCTGCGCGTTGGTTGCACGGCTCGACTGTTGTCGTGGCTCCCTGCGAGTGCACAACGGCTGCTCGGCGAGGCAGTTCTTTGTGCGACGCCATGTTCCGCGTTTAAGGAGGAAGAAGAAAAGTGTATCGGTGAGGACGGCAGTGAAACACACACTGGCGCAAACATACATGTGCAATTCCCTACCGCACGCATGCACGTACGCACAAACCACGCACACGCGCACCCACAATAGGAACAAGATGTAGATGGAATTTCGCGTCGAAGCAACAGGTTCAACGGTGCATTTAAAGGCTCAGCTTGCGCCAACGGTGGCAGTTAGTCCTCATGGAGGACTTTAGAAGTTTGAGATTTGAGCGCTCTGAACAAAAAAGAAGGTTCAATTCTTTTTAAAATTTTTTTTTTCTTTTTTATTTGAGCAACACCTTTTTTTGTGTGTGTGACAGGCCCACTATCTTCAGGGCTGCGCGAGAGAGAGAGCAGAACTTTTTATTGATTCCAGCGGATGAAGAGGCTCCGGCCCTCATTCTCGGGTTTTCGATGAATTCACATTACTGTAGGATGCAATTGAGTCTGTTGATCCTGAATTAGCACTCGACCAAAGAAAAGAAACGGCTTTGATAAGTTTAACCTTTCAATGCGATTTAAACTCTAACTGGCGCCATAGTGAAGTCCGGATTCTGACCTCTTCCATTTAGGGCATTTATGGTAATATTTAAACAAATCCTTATAGGTGGTATTTGTGAGTTTCCGAGTCAAACTTAAAATCTCGGCGCACACTTAATATGCATTTTTTTTAACGCTCCTGGCCACCGCTCTCGGTTAGGTGCCTCTATGTGGCGCTGGCCATCGAGGCACCCTGCAGTGGCTACCAGCCGATTATGGCATCTCACTGCGCGTTCGTATCTGCCTCCTGGTTTACGCCAACTAGCCTTTCAAGTAATTCTGATCACCTGGGGACCTTTAACGTGCACTTCGCACATCACACGGACGCCTCTCCATGAGCTGTAGCCCTCCACTAAAGTGTACTAGAAGAGGGAAGTGGGCTTACTCCCCACCACCGCTAGCGGTGGCGCCGCAGATGTCAATGAATTTTGATTCTTGGGGTGACCGCGTCGCGGCGCTGATGTCGACTTCACTGTAGCGCTGGGCTGGTACACTTTAGCTTGGCTGGATGGGCCGCGTCGACCGTATTGACACCTGTGAGCGCGTGCTCGTGTTAATTACCGCGTTTTCTTCAAATTCCGCAACTTTGATGCTCCTCTTTCTCTCTTTCCACTTTCACTCCCACCTTCCTCCCTTCCCTTACGGCGCGGTTAAGGTGTTCATAGAAAACAAGTGAGACAGCCACAGTTAGCGTGCCTTTCCCTTCCTATAAATCAATCAGGCAGATTGGGGCAAAACGAAGAGGCGTCCGTGTGCTGTGCGATGTCAGCGCACGTTAAAGATCCCCAGGTGGTCGAAATTACTCCGTAGCCCTCCACTACGGCCCCCCTTTCTCTCTATCCACTTTCACTCCCACCTTCCTCCCTTCCCTTACGGCGCGGTTCAGGTGTCCACAGAGCAAGTGTGACAGATACTGCGCCTTTCCCTTCCTATGAACCAACCAACCAACCAGTGGAGGTTGTTGTGGCTGTAGGAAGAAAGAAACGAAAATGCATGGGCCTGCTACTGGCTCCGTAGCTGAGCCACCTCCGCTGCCTCGTGCGGACAGAGAGAGAGAAAATAGACAAGAAAAAAAAGAATAGGGAAAGAAAGACGTGCGCCCCAACAACAGCCGTCGTCCACCACCACCGAAGCGGTGGCGGGTGCAATGACGGCCTACAACAGATAAAAGTCAGTGGCTGGCTAGCCCCGGCTGCAAGCGGCGGTGACCTACCTTTCCCAGCCACATCAGGGGAGTCAATCACTGTTCTGAAGCACTGCCTCCACGTCGTTTTCAGACATCACTTGACACTCGCTCAGCTGAACACCTCTGGCAAATACCTTGCAGTTGAGGACGGATGACGGGTGAAAAAATATGACGACCTTTTCTGACTTCTTCTCCTTTCGAGGTCAGAAATTATGTGCTGTATATGACACCATCGTGGCTGATGAATTTGTGAATGCTCCAATATTCCGATGGCATTTTCAGGCCGCTCAAAGACTCCAGACTGATTTCACTGTTTTCTGCACCTTCGTGTGCATGTGAATTTTTGTGAAGGTGGCTCAGCTATGCATGTGAAGGTGGCTCAGCTACAGAGCCAGTAGCAGGCCCGTGCATTTTCTTTTCCTTCTTCCTACAGCCACAACAACAACAACAACTGGCATCGCACAGCACACGGACGCCTCTTGTTTCGTGTGCTTTTATTTGTTGCGCCACATTTCTGGGCACTATGCAGCAGCAGCTCGCCCTTCAAGCAGGATATTTACACCAAGGTGATTGACAAGTATAGAACCCCGCGGAATCTCACGAATAAGTGGGACACTTCTCGCTTACGCACGGACGGGCGTGCTGAGGAGTCACAAACCGTTAAAAGGCTTCCGTCTTATAACTGATGCAGCTCAATTCGGTTAAGCCTGGATATGCGTATCGAAAACTACTAAACCAATTGTTCAAAATCCGACTCGAACGTTTTTGTCGCTTATGCACTGTCTCCAAAACATGTGATCGGCGAATAGGCGCGTCTTCTCGCCATTTTCCGAACCGATCGAATTCCGGCCTCGGCGGCCGCTTTTCGATGAAGGCGAAAAGCAAGGCACTCGTGTGCTGTGCGATGTCAGTGCACGTTAAAGAACCTCAGGTGGTCGAAATTTCCGGAGTCCTCCACTACAGCGTCTCTCATAGCCCGAGTCGCTTTGGGACGTTAAACCCCACAGACCAAACCAAACCTTCTTGGTCCTTGCCCCGCCGGCGTGGCGCAGTGGTTACAGCGCTCGACTACTGTTCCCAAGGAAGCGGGATCGAATCCTGGCCTCGGCGGCCGATTTTCGATGGATTCAAGAAGTAAAGTGCCCGTGTGCTGTGCGATGTCAGTGCCCGTTAAATAACCCCAGGTGGTCGAAATTTCCGGAGTCTTCCACTACGGCGTCTCTCATAGCCTGAGTCGCTTTGAGGCGTTAACCCCCCTCTTTCTTCTCTCCTTCCTTCTGTCCCCTTCGAACCTTTTCGTCGCTGGCGCGCTGGCTACAAACCATATGGTGTGATCGGCGATTCTGCTCGTCTTCTTGGCGTCTTCAGAACATTCTTGGTCCATTGCCCGGCTCTTCGTCTTCTCCTCCTTCTTCTCTCTGCCCTTCTGTCCGACTCGAACGTTCTCGTCGCTGATGCACTGGCTGAAAACCGTATATTGTGATCGGCGATTCTGCTCGTCTTCTTGACGTTTTCAGAATATTCTTGGTCCATTGCCAGGCTCTTCGTCTTGTCCTCCTTCTTCTCTCTGCCCTTCTGTCCGACTCGAACGTTCTCGTCGCTGATGCACTGGCTGAAAACCGTATGGTGTGATCGGCGAGTCTGCTCGTCTTCTTGACGTTTTCAGAATATTCGTGGTCCATTGCCCGGCTCTTCGTCTTGTCCTCCTTCTTCTCTCTGCCCTTCTGTCCGACTCGAACGTTCTCGTCGCTGATGCACTGGCTGAAAACCGTATGGTGTGATCGGCGATTCTGCTCGTCTTCTTGACGTTTTCAGAATATTCGTGGTTCATTGCCCGGCTCTTCGTCTTGTCCTCCTCTCTGCCCTTCTGTCCGACTCGAACGTTCTCGTCGCTGATGCACTGGCTGAAAACCGTATGGTCTGATCGGCGATTCTGCTCGTCTTCTTGACGTTTTCAGAATATTCGTGGTCCATTGCCCGGCTCTTCGTCTTGTCCTCTTTCTTCTCTCTGCCCTTATGTCCGACTCGAACGTTCTCGTAGCTGATGCACTGGCTGAAAACCATATGGTGTGATCGGCGATTCTACTCGTCTTCTTGACGTTTTCAGAATATTCGTGGTCCATTGCCCGGCTCTTCGTCTTGTCCTCCTTCTTCTCTCTGCCCGTCTGTCTGACTCGAACGTTCTCGTCGCTGATGCACTGGCTGAAAACCGTATGGTGTGATCGGCGATTCTGGTCGTCTTCTTGACGTTTTCAAAATATTCGTGGTCCATTGCCCGGCTCTTCGTCTTGTCCTCCTTCTCTCTGCCCTTCTGTCCGACTCGAACGTTCTCGTCGCTGATGCACTGGCTGAAAACCGTATGGTGTGATCGGCGATTCTGCTCGTCTTCTTGACGTTTTCAGAATATTCGTGGTCCATTGCCCGGCTCATCGTCTTGTCATCCTTCTTCTCTCTGCCCTTATGTCTGACTCGAACATTCTCGTCGCTGATGCACTGGCTGAAAACCCTATGGTGTGATCGGCGATTCTGCTTGTCGCAGAATATTCGTGGTCCATTGCCCGGCTCTTCGTCTTGTCCTTTTTCTTCTCTCTGCCCTTCTGTCCGACTCGAACGTTCTCGTCGCTGATGCACTGGCTGAAAACCGTATGGTGTGATCGGCGATTCTGCTCGTCTTCTTGACGTTTTCAGAATATTCGTGGTCCATTGCCCGGCTCTTCGTCTTGTCATCTTTCTTCTCTCTGCCCTTCTGTCCGACTCGAACGTTCTCGTCGCTGATGCACTAGCTGAAAACGGTATGGTGTGATCGGCGATCCGGCGCGCCTTCTTGGCGTCTTCCGAATTTTCTTGGTCCTCTGATCTTCTTCTCCTCCTTCTCCCTTCCCTTATGTCCGACTCGAACATTCTTGTCGCTGATGCACTGCCTGAAAATCGTATGGTGTGATTAAGGCGTGTGGAAAACCGTATGGTGTGATATAGCCAAAATATCAGAGCTGGTTCGTCGAAGGTCAAGCTGCCTGCCAGGTTGGCATTGGTTGGCGCATGCGCAGTGTTCACTCCAAAACAAAGTCGAGAGAACATGTCTCGAAAAATTTTTGCATTCTGAAATTTTTTAAGCACAGCATTTCCGAAATCGCATATGACATATCAAGATGTTGCTGGCTATCGCACGTGCGCAGTAATGCATTTCCGCAGAGAGAGAGAGAGAGAGAGATAGAGAGATCGAGAACTTTTATTTGTCAAAGAGAGTCTATCCCGCTCTTCGGGGGTTAGACCCGGAAGGTGGGACAGTCGCTTTAGTTGCAGGCCGGCAGTTCTTGGATTCCGGCGGCATCTTCGGCCAGTCGAACAATTTCTCTTTGGACTTTTGGGTCTGAGCTTCGGAGAAGGGTCTCCTGGGTGTCATTAGTTATATTTTAGCCCTGCCTGGTGACTTCGTACATTCCCATATTATGTGATCTGGTGATCCCCTTTCCTTACATAATAAACATAGGTCTGATCGTATTTCCGGCCTTATATGGCTGACTAGAACTGGGCTCTGGTATGTATTTCTCTGGAGCTTTCTCCATGCTACTGTTTCCTATTTGCCTAGCGAGGAGTCTTGTAGGGGTAGGATCCTCCTGCTCAGTCTGTAGTGCGTTGTTATTTCGCTATAGTTAATAAGGTCCTCTTGTTTGCCTTGCTCCGGTGGTACTTCTCCAGCCTGGTGCGTGAAATCTCGGGCTAGTGTGTGCCGCCTCGTTTCCGGGAACGCCTGCGTGGGCTGGCGTACAAACAAGGGTGACGTCTCTTTCTATTCGCTTTTGATCGAGGAATTCTACCTGTGATTGTCGCTATGACGTTTGCGGTGTAGCTCCTGATTGTGCTTTTGCTGTCACTGACAATGTATTTTGCCTAGGTCTGAGCTAGAGCCAGTGCTATTGCACCCTCTTCCGCTGTCTGTATCGATCTTGTTTTTATAGATATTATTGTAACCATTTCTCGCTTGCCATTGACTACGACTTCATTCATTTTTCCTTTGCCGCAGTATGCAGCGTCTACATATGCAATTCTACCTGGATTTTCTGCCTCGAATCTCTGTGCCTGTGTTTCTGCACTTTTCTCTCGTCTTTGCTTATTATATTCAGGGTGCATGTTCTTCGGTAACGGGGGACATAGATCCGTTTCCAGTCCTCCCCTCTCAGTTCCCCTGTCTTGTCTCAGTATTCCTTCTGTTGTATACCTATTTCCTTCAATATGTTCCTTCCAACCTTAGTTTTATATAGCCTTCTTTGTTGTGTAGTTAGTGTTTCGCCAATTATTTCATCCAATGTGTTGTGTATTCCCAGCGTCATTAACCTGTCCGTGGAGGTACTTTCCGGGAGGTGTAGTGCATTTTTAATGCATTTTCTGATCATGCTATCGATCCTATCTTTTTCGGCCTTCCTCAGGTCTAAGTATGGCATGGCATACCCGAGCCTGCTTATTACAAAAGTTTGTATGAGCCTTAATAGGTTACTTTTCTTAAGGCCTCCTTTTTTATTAGCTATTCTCCTTATAAAGTTTGCCGTTTGTGTGACCGGTCCTTCCAGTTTCTTTATCGCTTCTCCGTTGCATTACTTTGTTTGGAGGACCATTCCTAGCACCCTCATTTGCTCGACTTTCGGGACCGCTTGTCTCTCCCATTTTATATTTACGTCCCCTTGTTATTTTTGCCTTAGGTGTTTCGGATTGCATATAAATAACTCTGATTTTCCTGAAGAACATTTCATGCCCCTCTCTTTTGCATATTGTACAGTGTTGTTTGCCGCCTCTTGCAATTTGTGTTCGATTTCAGCATCGCTACCTTTGTTTGTCCAAATGGTTATGTCATCCGCATATAGGCTGAATTTTATGTCTTCTATTTTCCTTAGCTTTTCTGTGAGTCCACGCATGGCTATGTTGAAAAATGTGGGCGATAGCACCGCTCCTTGTGGTGTGCCCCTGCTCCGTAG
The DNA here is from genome assembly GCF_055883805.1 of Amblyomma maculatum. NCBI lineage: Eukaryota > Metazoa > Arthropoda > Arachnida > Ixodida > Ixodidae > Amblyomma > Amblyomma maculatum. Next base: position 22,025,720 of record NC_139349.1, on the reverse strand, counting down.
TTCGAATTTCTGAGATTCTGTCCTATCTTATTTTTGCTTTTCCGTCCGTTAGAAAGTTTCTTATATATTCATATATCCTTTCCCCTACATTTAGTTCCGTGAGGCCCTGTAAAATAGCATAGTGTTATACACTGTCAAATGCCTTCTTCAGGTGCAATCCTACGATAACTTTACCATCTTTTGATCTTGATTTGATAATATCTTTCGTACTAAGATTTTGCCTGAACCCGATGACCTCCCGGGGCCATAACTCATTTTCCTCCATGTATCTGGTCTGTCTTCTCTGAATCACCATGTTCTAATAGTTAACCTACTCATGATGTGAGCGATATTGGTCGCAAATTATCGACCGTCGGAGGTTTTCCGGGTTTAGATATTAGCACTATCTCAGCAAATTTCCATTGCTTTGGAATTTCCCCTGTTTCCCAGCATCTCTGCATGAAATTAGTTAGCTCCACTATCGAGTCGTTATCCAAGTTTCTTAGCATCTTGTTTGTTATCCCATCCGGCCATGGGGCTGATTACATCTTTAGTCTACGGATTTATGCCACCACTTCATCTACTGTTATGGGGGCATCTAGTCGATAGTTTAGGTGTCCTTTGGAATTTTCTAATTTATCTTTCCTTTCTTCTCCAATATGTTTGTCTTGAAGTTCTTTAAGGAAGTCATTTCCGCACCCCAAAGCAAAAACATTGACCTTGGCAAGAACGCCATAGTGCGTGGTCTTATCACTGGCACCGAGACATGTTACTTTGACTAGTTTCCGCTGTTTGCAGCGCCTTCCCCGGAGATAGTTGGCGATCGCGGCTGTGAACCGGCACAACGATAAAGCAGCAGGCAGCGTAATCAGTGTAGCGGAGCATGCTCCGATGCAGGCTACCTCAAACCAGGCGTTAAGAGCTAGATGTAGCGCGTGCGGTCATAAGCAGCCCCTTCGAGCGCTCTGGACAGACGTGCTAGCTGTGCGGGGCGCCATCCTTGGGGCTAGGAGGTACTAGAGGTGGGAATAACGCGAAACATGCGAGTGAACGTAGTACAGCTAACGGTCTAAAAATGTTTGCATTTGGTAGATGACTGGCTGAATACAGATTATTCGTGCACGCTTTCTAGTTTTGGAAAATAGTTTTAGTGGTGAATTTAATTATACAATGTGCACTGATATCACACAGTACACTCGTGGACATTGCTTTTCGACTGCATTGAAAAGCAGCAGCCGCAGCTCTGAATGCACTCGGGTTCCCTGAACGCATGCGTAAGCGCCGCGGAAACATGTCATGTTTTCATTACCGCTGCATTTAAGCAGCAGCTCCATCTCTGCAGGCAACACACTGGCCATGTAGTATCCCGTCCTAGCTCTCGTTCGCTCTAATGCACAGCCTTGAGAAAACATATGCAACATGCGCATTGAAATCAACTTAGAGTTTGTGGCACGGTCAAATCATTTAACGAGTACTTTGTTTACTGGTGATAGCACTTCCTTATACAAGCTATAGGGCAACCGTGATTTATTAGTAATTAATTACCATGTGCGCGTTATTTACTGCTAAACGAACTGCTGGCGCAGACGAAAAAAATTACAAGGGTTCAACGCTGCTGAACCAAATATTGAGCGAAAGTATTAGCTGCGGGTGACCGAGCGTTCTTCTTCTTCTCATTTTCTTCTTCCTCAGCCCACATATAAAGCCTGCTTTAACAAACCAATATGAACGTGCCTTAGTGGCCTATAGGAGTAGCGTGAAGGCCAGGGTCCTAGCAGGTTGATTCTGACATAACCATCCCATGTGAAACGAGAGACCCAAGTTGGCAGCTCCTGCCAGCCCGTGTGTCACGTGGGGTGTGACGTCACAGCGTCACGTGTGTAAGACGTAACTGCGGCTTGGTCACGCGAAGGCTTGAAAGTGCGAGTAACATTGCTTTCGCAATGAAAAGAAGTTTACAGACGACGAATGCGATGCGTACTATATAACACATGCCGCCGCTTAGTTTCTATTTATCATCGTGTGCAAAATTCAGCGGTCATAGGTCATATCCGTGTCTTTCGTTACACCCAAGTTTTCACTATATCCATGTCTTTTGTTATTCCATGTCTTTCAATATATCCGAGACTTTCGTTAAATCTGACTTTTTTGCCATACCATAGGGTCATCATCATCATCATCATCATCAGCCTGATTATACCCACTGCAGGGCGAAGGCCTCTCCCATATTTCTCCACTTAACCCGGTTCTGTGCTAGCTGCATCCACTTGACCCCTGCGAACTTCTTAATCTCATCCGCCCACCTAACTTTCTGCCTCCCCCTGAAGAAGATACCATAGGGTATCTTCTTCTTATTGCTAGGTTCTTCGACGCAGATGCCAAACAATGGTTACGTATGTCCTGAAAGGAAGAATCCAGTAAAAAGTCGTGTCATTGCTTTAGTAGAAAATTCAGGAAGGATTCATTCTTAGGATTATTTCTTCCTTTGGGGATGGTTTTTCCTATAGTGTCCGCTTTCTCAAAGGCCTTTCCTTCCGGGGGCGTTTTTTCTGGGGACGTATCTTCTGGGAACATTTTTTCCGGGGACGTTTCTACCTACACCTGTGTCTGCCACTCTGCAATTCAGAAGAATGTTTGGAACCACGACGCTGTTTGTTTTTCGCAGTGGCTTGCCAATACTGTGTCCGCTGATGCTGGCGGCTCTTCCTAGCGGTCTGTCACGGTCTGTACAAGCTTGTACAGACCGTGGCAGGTAACTGACGTGGCCCTTGCCACATTCCGGCTGGCAGAAGCTTCCGAATGATGGCGCTTCTTCGTAGCGGTGAGCATCTTGTATGGCCCTGCAATAAAAAGAGCACAAATTTTAAGGGCGTTTTTACCAGACTGAAATACGGGATAGCGTCTCCGAAAGAAACAGGTAGTTTATCCTTAAATATAATTAGCCAAAATAAGGCGGAAACTGTTTTGAAGTACATCCTGATTTTCGAAACAGAAAAAAAATATTCAACCCCGGCAGATAGCTCACGTTGAGCATCGAGGCCCATATCACGTTCGCATTGACCCATGTAGACCCGTTATCCAGTGCTCGATGTAGCATTGCCAGTATAACTTAGCCTATCGCCCTCAGCGCGTTCCCCATGACAGCCGCTGACATAGAACCAACAAACTTGGTTTCGACAACCTCGTCGGCTTTGCTGAACTGCACTCGCACCCATGTTAGCTCCGCAGAGGTGGCCGACCTCGTCCGGTTTTTCACCGAAGCCGCCGCACGATGATTCATCAGACGGCGATCGACGAAAGAGTCGAAGACACCCGTCACGGTTCCCTGGCTATTTCCTCGCCTCACGAAGGGGGCATGTTCGCCGGGTTTCGTGTATATTCCCCCAAGCGGCGCTCCTACAGGAATCGATGGGCAGCACCGCTCGGAACGTTTTTCAAGCTAGTCGACCTTTGTGCAGCACTCTATCTTGCCAATTTTGTGAAGCGCTGCCGTAGGGAAACAACCTCGCCTCTCTTCCCCTTGCCCTTTTAGTCTTTTTTTTTTTTATTTCATTAATCAGCTCTGCCTTTCAGTCATGGTACAGGAAAGAAGACATCGATATTTTAATCGCGTTTCCTTTTTTTTTATCATTCTATTGGAATTCTTCATTTTGGCTACAAGATTCAAAACCGGCCACAAACCACATTAATCAGACCAGTTTCGTCCCTTCCTCTCAGTCCCCGCCGTCGTGGCTTAGTGGTTATAAGGCCCTCTACTGCTGATCAGGTGTGCGAGTTGAATACCGACTACGGCAGCCGCTTTTCGATGGAGACGAAAGGGAAGGCGCTCGTGTGCTGTGTGATGCCGGTGCACGTTATAGAACACCAAGGGGTCGAAATTTCTAAGCTCTCCAACACGACCTATTAGCCTTAGTCACTTTGGGACGCTAAATCCCAGATGCTAAACCTTCCTCTGTGGTTCTGAAAACTGCCGCAGCCAACACCAGATTTACAAAAAAAGAAATGAGGGGGGGGGGACAGCGTTAACGGTTCCTGATTCCCTGCTCCCCTTACAGATTGTTGCGCACTCTTTGCTACTGTTTTAATCACTGCTCCATTGGTGTCTCGATTATCTAAAACTCACTTAGTACACAATCGTATGCAACTCTTTGCTCCATTCGTTTGCTACTCGTTCAGCCAATAATATTTTAGTTTATGTCCATATTATTCCATACATTACTCATTGCATACACGTAATGTACTACACACGGATAACCCCACTATAGGAAGACCATCTGACATATAGGTATAAATCAACGCTCTAACCAAGCCTTAAAGGGCCCCTGATAAGCTATTTACTAGAGTTATAAAACGTGCACTAGCAATAGGTATTCCATCAACGCTATCTGCAACGCAAAATTATTTAACCTAGCTTCCTTAGCACCGAACATATGGGCGATCGATATTGATGTTCCTCTTCTCCCCCCTGGACTTCTGCCGACGCTCGAGAAAAAAAGCAAAAGAAGAAAGAAAGTCGCGACGGAATCCCACTACGCTCCGTCCCGCTCGTCTAACCTGGGCGCGCCCAGCAGCTCCACTGAGGTGAGTGGAGAGGTTTACGCGCGGAGACAGTGCGTCGCCAAAATTGGCAGGAAGGGAAAGGCGCAGTAACTGTCACACTTGCTCTGTGGACACCCGAACCGCGCCGTAAGGGAAGGGAGGAAGGTGGGAATGAAAGTGGAAAGAGAGAAAGAGGAGCCGTAGTAGCCCTCCACTACGGCTCCTCTTTCTCTCTTTCCACTTTCATTCCCACCTTCCTCCCTTCCCTTACGGCGCGGTTCGGGTGTCCACAGAGCAAGTGTGACAGTTACTGCGCCTTTCCCTTCCTGTGAACCAATTTGATTTGAGGCGCTCGCCAGGACCACTTTTTCAAAATTATTTACATTTTATCGGCTCAATGTAGGGGTTTCTAATGTGACTCGAATGCTCACAAAGACAACCACTATGAATTAATTACTTACAATCGAATTTTACCACAAATAGCATTTCAGGGGCCCTTTAAGAATGTACATGCCTGTCCTACAGGCAACGTGTCGCCATCGAGATCTAAGGGTCCTTGAGGGCTGGATTCCCATGTCAACCTCCAATCCGCGAGGTCCGAGCTTGCAACATCTACTAAGTATAGGTCATGTCATGTGGTCTCATGACGTCATACAACGCGACTACCGGTCAGTGCACGGCCATGTCACCAACCATTTACTACCTGCCAGAGACGCACCCGTGATCTTCCGTTCCAACGGCACCACGCCAGATTTTGTCAAGAACGGGCCTTTAAAGTTGTCTAGTTAAATAAACGCTGGATGATAAAATGTGATGTTGCTTCCTTAGTCTTGATAACGCATTTCTACCAAAAAGACACTTTCTCGCAGGCAGCTATGCAATTCGGAGCAGGGGTCAACAGAAACGGTTTTTGTCGTCACTTGCAGCATCGACTTCTAAGCTCCAATGCGTCCAGACCGAATAGAGGTTACCGTCAACATTATGCGTGAATATAAGTGATGCCCTAATTAAATAACTAACGAAAGGAAAGAAATGCATTCGCTCCATATGGAAAGCTCAACAACTACTGTTAATCAGTTGTTGAGCCAGATGTGAGCATCATTTTACACTAATATTGCTCAAGGCGCCATTTCACACAAATCTCGGCTTAGGCGAGGCTTGCGAATAAAAGACCTTGAGCGTTTTCTGCAATATCTCATTAGGTTCCGTGACTAGCAATGCACTTCAGACCAAAAATAACTACTGCTGGAACTTGGCTCTACACTGACCTTGATATTGATATAGCTGCTTGACATTGACCGCCATAACGGAATGTTATAAGCACCTGCCACAAACGCCATTTACGAGGACATACGTTCAAGCCACACCGAGAGGGCAGCATACCTTTTCCTTGCATGTTTCTCTCGTCTACTCGCTGGACAAGTCGCAGCTCCTGCTTCCACGGTGGCACTGCACATAATTATTCCCAAACAACGTAATGCGTCGCGCTAAGTATCGGCGTTGGATTCTAGTTCATTTCCGCATGTCGTGAAGGGAATTTCAAGACTCTGTAGGCCAGTTTAAAAAAAAATATGTCCAAAAGATCACCAATAAATGGGCCTTGCATTGTTGCCCTTATACTTTTTACAAGCTCTTGTGTAGAGAACACTGATCCGTTATAATAATGCGCCATATTATTTTAGAAAGAAGCCGTCCAAAAATCATCAAAAAATTGGCTTCAATAGTCATTGTACTTTGTACGAAGTTTATATGTACAGAGCACTGTTCCATTGTAATATATACCACGTTGAAGAAGCAAAAAGTAATACTCTGGCGTAGTGGCCATATGCTGTTGCCACCAAAACTGACCTGCCATAACGTGTCTTATAACTATACTGCCATCTACCACACGCAGGGAGCGGTGAGACAGCGGCGAATTCACTGGATGAGGGCTCTAGTGCTAGGACACTAAAAACAACCACATGCAGCCAAACGGTCCCGAACCTGCGGCGGCTATCATTGGTTCGGTTTTGCTACGGTCGGTCTCAAGAGACGAGCGCGCTTCCCTCGAGACCGGCCGTAGCTCTATCAACTGACCTGTGGAGACGGCTGTCCGATGTTCTTATCTTGGAAGTATTCGTGTTTCATGTAATCTAACATTTGAGCGTTCACCGATGTCACCCTCGGACATAACAGCAGACGTACACCACAACCGCGAGTGTCTCGTCGAACGCGATTAAAAGGTGAAAGCAAGAGCCTCGCGAGGACTCTTCCATGCTGCCTGCGATATTAAGGCTCTGAGAGCCGAGGCTCTTGTTAAGCTATTGAGCAGACAAGTGTATGTAAATGAGGAGTAGTTATCATATGCACATTAAAGGGCAATTTGTGTTTTTAATTGAATTACATTCCTCGGCACATCCTCATTCCAACACAAAAAAAAAACGTTTTACAAAATTCCAATTCGAAGTATTTTTAAAAAAGAAAACCAGCAAATCGAAACCGAAACTGCTTTCACGGCCAGAAACGGCGTCCCAGTCGACGAAATGGTGACGTCACACTCAGTATTAGAAAAACACTCGTACGTGCGTTGGATGGTGAAAATAAAGTATGGAAATCATGGCGCACTGCATAAAATGTCTGAGGTAGTTCAATATAAGCCTCACAATTTCATAATCACGCGAGAAGTGGACATTAACGCCTGCATACTGTTCGTGACGTCAGAATCTCAGTGTTGCCCGCAGAAATACTCTCAACTTAAGCCATGAAAACGGCATATTTTAAAGCCGTACTGCTCGTGAATGGATTATCGTACGGCGGCCAAATTTTGTAGAATGCGTCAGGACGGAGGGAAGAACCTGTGGTAAAATTTTAACTGCAATATTCGAATGTCAAAAAAACCCCGGAGTTGCCCTTTAAGGCACATTATAACTTTGAGGAAGAAGATGAAGTGAATAAAACAAACGCCATTCTATAAGTGAAGATGTAAAACTGAGAAGTCCTAAATTTCTGAGCCCAAAACTAGATCGAATGCATTGTAAGGCGCCTAAAAGGCATTTTAGGCATGAGCTCAACCTGAGGCGTACTGCTAACGTTTACGTCATCATTCTTTAAACGTAACGTTTTTGAATCGAAGAACATGGAGCTTTTTCATCTGACGGAGGAATTCATGTATGCCGCTTTCTTTTAATCCTTTAACATAGCTACCTAAATTTCTCGCCAGTGTACAATAATCAGAGCCTTGCACCATGCTGTTTACCTCACGTTAGATCATGTGCATCAAACACAAGTTCATGGGCTTTGGGGTATTTCTTGCTGCTGCCCCGAAGGATTTTAGTAGATCATGGCCTCCTTCATGCTCTCTAAAGAAAGCTATGGGTAGATTCATTAGAGCACTCAACGTAAGCCTTCTGCGAAAAAGAACGAGTTCGACCTCTTGGCGGTTAAAATAAGCAAACGTATTTCTTTCGTAGTTCTATGCCAGCGACTTCCTAGAACCCAAGTGAGAATGAAACAAGCCCTTAATTCAAAGCCATAATTTCCTGTTCAAAAACGCGTGTTAGTGCGGTCCACGTCATGCAATAAGTAAAGGGTTCTACCCTAACTAGGAGACATTTAAGAACCGTCAACCAGGTAAGGCAAAAACTGAATAATTGTATTTATTTATTTATTTATTTATTTATTTATTTATTTATTTATTTATTTATTTATTTATTTATTTATTTATTTATTTATTTATTTATTTATTTATTTATTTATTTATTTATTTATTTATTTATATATGTTCATTTCATGGGGCCCATGTTACAGATCCAAGAAGAACAAATACATGAGTATATATTACACATATGTAATCAACAGGTGAATGAAATAGAATGGAGAGGCAGTCCGAATATATTGCTGTGGAGCTGCAGGTTAAATAAAGTGTCACAATTGTCGTAAGCACCACATCCGTATACGCGGGTTGCCTTACATGGCAGGAGCCTTCCACACACGCGTGCGCGCAGAATGTTTTTTTTTCTTTTTTTTTTTTTGCATTAAAAACTTCTCCGAGGGAACGTGGGCGCGCACGCACTTGTACCAGCCGTGCTTACTGGGTCCCCTTTGACAGCGTCGCCGTGCCGAGGCTTAGCTCCAGTGAGGCGTCGCGTTGCTAATCGAGGTGAGGCATGGCGGACTCCACTGCCGCGCGTCCATAGCGGCGACGGTCGTGGTGCATTCGTTTGCATGCTGTCATTCCTGCATGGGCGTTATCGACGTGGTCGCTGCATGGAGCAGCATCGGCTGCGAAGGGAGGGAGGTAGACTAGAGAGAGAGAGAAATGGGAGTGCGCACATTTCCTCGAGATGAAAGCCTTGCACAGATATTGAATAAACATCCGCGCCGCCGATGGCACAGAAAAGGTGGCAGCGTAGACTCACCATAGGGTGCCGGTACTGTACACGCGGCGGAGGTTTTCGACACGGATTTGCTCTGCTAGATGTTGGCGCTGCTTGACGTGACTATATTTAGCTGCAGGCTATGATTAGTCATTTGACCTAGCTATAAGGTGAACGTCACCAGGTACCTGTGCAAGAGGGAAGGAGCCGAAACAGACAAAAGTGGTTACCTGTCAGTGATATCTGTGTTCACAACATTCCATCTTTACTGCTGTAGCAGGTTATTTTACACACGCGGAAGTGCGTCATTCGGCAGTGCGAGAAGAAACATTATTGGTAACTACAGAGGTGCCACAGCACAACGCTAAACTTCCTGCTTAAGTTGTGTCTGTGGCAGGGAGGCATATCAACAGTGCGGGGAGGGAAAACGTATGACGATCTGCATGATGTAGTAACGAAGCACACAACCAACCTGCGCCAGTTCAGAAGTGTTCGTGAAAATGTATTTATTTATTTATTTTGTAAAGAAGAAGATGACACAGCGCCGATACAAACGATGGTGAACGCTGCTGGGTTCTTCTGGTTCGCACTGGAAGCCGGAGCAGTGTTGATCGGACGAGATTGCGCTCCACAATACGATCGTCTTGAGTCACCGGTTGCCGTCTCCAGTTCTCCGAACAACCCCAATAAATCCCTATTCATTTTATTTATTTATTTGTTTGTTTAGTTAGTTAGTTAGTTAGTTAGTTAGTTAGTTAGTTAGTTAGTTAGTTAGTTAGTTAGTTAGTTAGTTAGTTAGTTAGTTAGTTAGTTAGTTAGTTAGTTAGTTAGTTAGTTGGTTAGTTGGTTAGTTAGTTGGTTAGTTAGTTAGTTAGTTAGTTAGTTAGTTAGTTAGTTAGTTAGTGAGTTAGTTAGTTAGTGAGTTAGTTAGTTAGTTAGTTAGTTAGTTAGTTAGTTAGTTAGTTAGTTAGTTAGTTAGTTAGTTAGTTAGTTAGTTAGTTAGTTAGTTAGTTAGTTAGTTAGTTAGTTAGTTAGTTAGTTAGTTAGTTAGTTAGTTAGTTAGTTAGTTAGTTAGTTAGTTAGTTAGTTAGTTAGTTAGTTAGTTAGTTAGTTAGTTAGTTAGTTAGTTAGTTAGTTAGTTAGTTAGTTAGTTAGTTAGTTAGTTAGTTAGTTAGTTAGTTAGTTAGTTAGTTAGTTAGTTAGTTAGTTAGTTAGTTAGTTATACAAATACTTGACATGTTCAAACCCTAAACCTTCTGCGAGGGGGTGGAAGTTAAGATAAATTCGAGTCAAGGAATGGCACTGGGTCTGATAAAACCTATAGTTTGACGCATGTGAGATTAGTAGTATGTACACCGTGGAGCCTAACACAGCATGTCTTTTCAAACTATAGCTATGCGAAAATCCTTGATATAAAAGGACAAAAACTTGCTATTCATATCATTTTATGGCAATATCGACGGGACACAAGGGTACAGAGAAAAGCCGCGAGATGTAGGTTCTCCTCCCCTGGTCTTTCAGCAGAAATCAAGCATTGTGGGAAATGTTCGCTGAGTGTGTATAAATATAAGGTAAATTAATGTTTTCCACATTGAACAAGGCGTTTCGTTACGTAAAGAAGGTCAAGGTTGCTCACTATAGTGTGCCCTGAAACGACAGTAATCTATCGGACCACTTTTGGACGAGATTACTGCGTTCTGCAGAGCATTCGGAAAGCCGTATTGTCATACTTATAGTTTCATATTTTTTTTCTCTTCTCATTCTGGTTTCAGGCTCGTCCGTTCGTATCTGACACAGTACTAGGAAGCATGAAGGATGACCTGAACGATATTAAGTCACTAATGACAGAAGGTCATCTGCACCCGGTGCGCTGGCTACCGTATCACCCCCCATCCTCTTTTTCCTCCTCCTTCTCCTCCTCCATCCTTGAGTTTCGGTGTACGGCTCCATCGCCGAGCTCCACTGCAATTAGGAGCTTGCTTCATGTCATACATGAGATGATTCAGTAAAAAAATCCCATTGAAACCTACTTAGCGAATATATTTTCAAGTTCATATTTCATATTAGGAGCAGCAGAAAAAGTACCGGTGAGGAGGTTTTTGAACAAATCGGAGTAATGTCAAGATTAACTTAGCTCAGCAGTATTTTGTGACTTGGATGAAGGCGGCGATTGAAAGCTGTAATTAATGGAATCGAACACATTCCTTGAGTACTACACCACTCGAGGCTTCATAAGCCCAACCCACCCTCACCTGAACACCAATCGAAGTTACCTTACCGACGCCAAATCAACTCTTGCATTCGAACTGCAAGCTATCTTAAACGCCATAGAAGCGTTACCTGCCGACCCTACGTTTAAACAAGTACACATAATGACTCACTCTAAAGAAGCCTTAAAACATTTAAAGAAAGTCCATGGCACTCTTAGGGTCGCACAGACTATACATGCTGCTTGTCACCGTTACCCAGTGACTATAACCATTCACTGGGTTCAAGACAACAAAAATTTGAATACCATAACAGCAGACGTGCTTCTTCATGCAGAAGATGTGTCAGAACCTATTCATGATTCCTTGCCACCGGATCCACTCCTGACCCATTTGACATCATCAGCATCCCTCAGGCAGCGTACACGTGCTCTAATTCCCCCGTGTACGTACCCCCTTCCCCCCAATCTAACAAGGGTGGAGGAGGTATCTCTGAGACGGCTGAGGGTCGGAGTGGCTCTTACGCCTGCCATTCGACACCAGTGGCAAAGTACTACTATTCCAGTTCCCGACAAATGCCCACACTGCGAAGAACCGGCTTGCGACACCACTGTACGGCATCTAATATGGACATGCCCAGGAACTTCGCATATGCGCAACACCATTCTACAAAAAGCTGGACTTTCACCAAGTAATGACTCTCATTTCCACTTATGGACAACAAACAACATTTATGCACGCAGTTTGTGTGACTTCTTGCACATGGCTGCACTCCACACATTCCTGTGACGCTATACCACCACCTTTTATGGCGTGTGGCAAACTCAGCGCCATAAATAAATAAATAAATAACACAATCCTTGAGCCCTTAAATTTTCGCAACACGTGTAGCTAGCAAGAGCTGAAACGGGAATCGCAGCCAAGGACTACTCGAAAATATATAAATAAAAGCTGTATTGCAATGGCTACAAGGAAGTTGATAATCAGCTGATCCAGAAACTTTCCGACTAAATGGAAACGACCGTAGTGATTTTCTAGTAAATATCAAAGGCAGCTGCAGGGTCGATTCATGCAGGCTAATTCAGACATCTAGAAAACAATATATAGAGCAACACTGTGTTTACAAACAAAGGGGGCGCTCGCGGCGCCGCAGCCGACTGGGGGTGAGAAATAGGGTTAGCGTACATAGGAATACATAGAATCGAAATAATTCAAACCAGTTTTCTCATTTCACGGGGCACCTGTGATGTCGTTATTCGGTACAAAGCAACTATGAACATTATAGAACAGATCATGAAAATATCAAACCTCATTGGCGAGGCGAAGTATATTTAAAATACCGAGTATATTTAAAATACTCTACTAGCTCAGCAGTCATTACACTCACCCAGGCAATTAACAGTGCATTAGATAACAATGAGCTGGCCGCTGTTATATTTCTGGACATAAGAAAAGCCTTCGACACAGTGAACCACGGCATCATGCTTAATAAATTAAGAATATATGGATTTCGTGATAGGGTGCTCGACTTTTTTTCTAGTTACCTTACTGATCGCAAACAAGTTGTCTCAATGAATAACCTAACATCAAATGTGCGGTGCTTACACACAGGAGTACCGCAAGGTTCAACTCTCGGTCCGTTACTTTTCTCACTTTACGTCAACGATTTTCCTCAGGTATTATCCTCAGCCAGTGCTCTCATGTATGCCGATGACACTGCCATTATCGTTACTGCTTGTCATACTGCCGAACTAGAAAGCATCGCAAACACAGAATTGAAAAAAATTGCAGACTGGTATCTCGCGAACAAATTAACATTGAACACTAAGAAAACTAAATACATACTGTTCCATTCACGGAAAAAATCACTGGACTCGAGTGATATTAGATTAACTATCAGTCAGACCCAGCTTGAACCAACCACTGTCTTTACGTACCTTGGAGTGACCCTAGATAACCATTTACATTGGCAACATCAGATTGACTCCATTTGCACGAAGATTGCATCGGGTTGCTATGCTCTTCATCAATTTCGCCAATATTTTGATGTCAATATTCTGAGAGTCCTTTACTTCACATTAGTACATACTCACCTGTCATACTGCATTGAGTCGTGGGGTTGGACGTACAATACTTACCTAGAACCCATTAGACGTTCACAAAAGCGAGCACTTAGAATAATCTCGTTTTCAGACTACTCTAGACCCAGCAAACCACTATTTATTAAACTACGCGTGCTGCCTTTTGACCTGCTTCGTCAGAAAAACACTGCTGAATGTATCCACAAAATAGTAAGTAACAACCTCCCCTTCGATATATCTATATTTAACATCCCGTCACGTACAACCCGAAGCCACACTTACGGAAATTTTAATTTACCCATAAAAAGAAACGTTTATGGTGAGCGTATGCTGCAGTTTACGGGCGTCAAAATCTGGAATTCTCTACCCTGTGACGTAAAGCTTGCCAAGAATTTTTCCATTGCAATAAAAGAATACTACCTTAAAATGAATGAAACACTTTGAGTCCATACTTGCATTTGCCTACTGTAACCTTACATTGTTCGCCTGGTATTACCCATATAACCTCTACGTATACCTGTATTGTATCTGATGCGTTATTTCTCCGCGACATGTGACATTATGTATTGTTATAGTGTGGTGACATTATGCATTCATCTTTCTTTGCTTTATTTCTTGTATAAGTTCTACGCGCTTTTGTTTGATTTGTGAGGTTTTAGTTTATATTTTCTTCTCTTCATTGGTAGTTTTACGAATGTATAAGCGATAACTAACTTTGTTATGTTTATTGTAAAGTTACTACTTCTGATGTCTCTAACTTTGACGATTGGGTGCCTGCAACCTATGAACTTTTTCCATTGGACCCTTTACTAGCCGCTGGCTATGGGTTCAAGCAGTGTCTGCCTATTTTCCTGTAGCGCACCAAAAAACAATAAAAAAAAAAAAAAAAAAAAAAACATGTGGTGGTGCGAGTTGGGAAGGCGACCCGTAGAAATACATGTAAACACAACTTACCGGAACATTTTTCTCATTTAGAAAAGCATCAGAAGTGGTGACCGGTCGTTAAACGTTGACAAGCGCTTTGAAGAAGTGTGTGATAAAGTATGGTGTGTCGATGCTGAGGCAGTCTACTTTTAAAACCCCCCAATAACCTGTGTTATGAATGCAGACACCGCCAAAAGGCAAGCTGGGTGTAGCGAATCGCGCAGTTTTGCTTACAGTCTGATACGCTGCCGCATAGGGTAAATAAGCTTGATAATACTGTCGCTCCAGTGATACGTCATAGACAGAATTACATTTTTAAATGTAATTCTGTCTATGACGTATCACTATGACGTATCACTATGACGTATCACTATGACGTATAACTAGCTGTTGTAAAACGCCATACGACAATATGGACAGAATGAGATTAGCGCATTGCAGCAGACGACAGCGCAGCTAGCGATACCCACCGCGGCCGCCTCCAGCTCCGGAGCGTCTGCTAGCGAATGCGCCAGTGGTGCATGGTCGTCTGCAACTGTGCGCGTTCAGTTTATCGTGCTGTGAACGGTCCCGCAAGTCGTCAGACTTGCATTACTTGCAATAAAATGTAGTGTGTCGTGCAACATGACGTCGGGGCGTCGTACAAGACGTTCACCAAAAAATGAGAACGGTTCAACGCTGCTAAACTGAGCAAAATGTTGCGGTAAGTTATGTTTACATGTATTTTTAAGGGTCGCCCTCTCAACTCGCACCCCCATACGTATCGCAGTGTTTTAAAGATACTTCGCCTCGGTAATGAGATTTCATACTTTCACGATCTGTTCTAGGATGTTAATGGTTGCTCTGTGCTGAATAACGACATCATATGTGCCCTGTGAAATGAGAAAACTGCTTTGAAATCTTTCGGTTTCATGTATTCCTATGGGCGCTAACACTACTTTTCACCCCCAGTCGGCCCAGCCTGGCGACAGAAGCGCCACCGAATCGTGCTTACGTCACAGATCAGTGTTGGTCTATATAATATCCATAAGACCGATCAAGAGGCAGAGATAAATAACCAACCAATCAAGATTATTTACATATATATATTCGAAAACAACGAAATTATATGAACTAGTATTGTAATATACCAATGCCTATACAATGCAAAAAAAATAATAATAATAATGAACTTTCAGAGCTTCACTTGATACAAAGAGAGAGCTGTTCATTAAACGTTTACGCAATATGTTCTGTAGCTTGTTCAGGCCTCAGGTTGTCTGCGTAGATTGACGCATATCATGTCTAGACATAATATACAGTGGCAGTGAAGTCAGATTAAATTACTGGAAGTCAAAAGATGGCAAGCAAACTGAAGCGTAGAAAGAAAACATGAAGAAGAACTCGAACCTAATTTTTTATTCAACTCTCCTGATAGAAAAAAAAAAGGAATTTGTTGAGTGGATGATTGATTTGCTAGGCCATGATGCACATTCTAGTAATACCAAAGAGTACAGTTTTGGACGAGGCTCTTTAAACGTGGTGGGCGAACAGTGGAATATGATCCTCGTTTATAGGATAACCGGTTGAGGCGTCCTCTTGAGAAATTTGTAATAATGCGAAGACTAAGTTTTTAAAAATAATCTATTTCATAGTTTATGAACCATTAAATTTCAATAGGCATGTTTTCCTGTATCATTTACCATGTTTTATTGTGACATACGCCAGTTCGCGACTGGTGCCACGAATGTTGGGCAGAAGTTATGTCGCAAGCAACACAACCAAGTAAACTTAGATTAGCATAATATAAAGTCCGATGATGTGTATTGTCGAGCAATGGTTACGCATAATGAAAAATCAACCCACCGCTTCAATCCAAAGTTCAAAAAAGAAATCGTGCAATGCAAGTACGAATGTTACCAACTGTAAAGAAATTCCATACGCCAATTTAAGTAGGAGAGATTATAGGTACAGCTTTCTGGGATACAGCAGGCATTTTATAAACAAATTCTTGTCATTCAATGCAATCACTAGCTACACCCATGCTTCTTTAGTGAAGACACTACGTACGAATTCAAAGGGAAATGCTTTGGGAAGGGGGCAGAAAATGTGTGGCTGTTTTACGACAAGGCGTGAACTCAGAGGTCTCAAATATCACTAGGAATGCGGCTTCATAGAGCTCAACCATTCGCTTCGCAGTTCAAACCTGGATCTTGGTAACCATTTATTTTTTTTTTTTTTTCACTTATGAATGTTATTGCATGTGCAAATATTTCTTGGTGATAATGCGGAGTGATGACAGAGTCCTTGCAGAAGTAAGAAGTCTCCTTTTGTCGTGAGAGTAACCGTAAAGAGCGAAGTGGAATTATTGTGTTGACTTGGATAGGGAATAAATGAAAAGTAGGATGGTAAATCTCCTTCGAAAATTATGATTCCATATTCAATTAGCCACTTTATTAAATGTCCCTCATATTAATCCATCCAGCAACTAACTGATCGGAAAGCACTTCATGAACTGAATCATCAATTTGCATGTAGAGAGCAAGAAAAATAAACCGAAATTAAAATATCTTTCTCTCGCCATGAGGGCTGGAAAGCTGCTGACTGTTCCTTCAATTAAAATATTTTTTTCTCCTTTTCGCTTTTAAAGTCTACCACTCAAGGCCTGGCAACATAGAGAAGGAGGAGCAAAAATTTTTTGGTTGACAGGTAAGAGAGGAGAGGGGGGGGGGGGGGGATTTTCAAGTGTGGGGTCCCACACAGAGAGCGTATAATTGCATAGGTGTTGTTATCATAAATCTCGATCAATTTTCATAGGTTTCATATTGAACCGCCCGTACCTCCCTTCCCTCTGACTGCCGTATCATTCTCTCGCAGATAAGGAAATCATTACGAATATTTTTTAAAAAAGGAAAAAGTTTGTACGAGGCGAAAAAATCGCATTGAACGATGAATATGTCTAGTGCAATGGCGGCCGGCATTTGCAGCGTCACTGCCACGGTCACTGCGTCCCATTTTTCACGCCCTCCCATGCTTTGAGCTCGGTACACCCGATGTGGACTGTACCTTTTAATTCCTCGTAGTGACGCTTGATCACATCGGGCACCAAGACTATTCCGATGAACAGCCGGTAGGCACTGAGAAGCTCATCCTTACAGGCGCACAATATACCGCCTTGTACATCACACCACTATGCATTGCTGCGAGGCGGGTATAAGAGTCAGTCTTCCTTGGTCGTCTAGCGTGCACTTCAGACTCGTGGCCGGTCGCTCCGCCGTCGGGAGAACTTAGTTTGTGAGGGAGAGAGCAAGCGCTTACAGTCCGCAGGCTTTAAATTTCAATCCATCCAGATTCCCCATATAGGTATTAGATATTTCTTAAAAAACGTTTGACATCAATTCGGCATCCGCATTAGGGGAATGCGTAAGCATTCTTTGTGGAAGGAAGAAGACACACGGAAGAAGAGGCTTCTTGTTTGTGGCGTCACAGTGTGACGTAACATCCTATGGAAGTTGGGTACCACGTGACTACATTTGGACGTCGACATTACTCCCTTGACTATTTCGACGTCTGATTGATTTAATTGACTCTAATTAATTATTCCGCACGCACCAAAGTTTTGTCCCAGCAAGTTATTTTTTTTTTTCATCCTCTATGAAAAGTAATCATTCGTTTTCTTATAACTCGTTTCGTTCGAACGTAATCCTTTTGACAAATTTTTTCTGGTGACACGACCTTGTAAGCACACCAGACCTCTTACTGACTTAATTGGCTCTAATTGATTAACTAACTGTTCTGCATGCACCAAGTTTTTCACCCATTGAGATATATTTTTCATCCTCTATATAGTTCAATCTTGCGTTTTCACGTCATTGAAAACATACCCACTTAGTGTTTACGCATTAATAAATAGTAATCCAGAGCGAATGACTCAACAAAAAGGACAGCCCGACTATCACAAGGCGTTTTATTTCTACATATGTTACGCTAGTGCAAAAGGCCACAGCATGCAACCTTTTTCCGCCATGCAGTTTTTTTTTTCTTTTGTTTAATGTGTTTTCATACCGGCCTTTTAAATTGCGCTGCAGAATATAGTCATTATATTCAACAGCTGGTGTTCAATTCGGACCCCCTCAGGTACAGAAGCCAGTAAGATGAAACATATTATGTCCTTTTTACGATGAAAACAAAAATAACGGCGGAAAGCAACACGACGTGTTTTGCTCCCGTCCTCGCCACTCTCTCCTCTTCAAGGTCGGCGGCTCTCTCAGCCACGCGCACGTCGTGGTTCCAGGCTTACGCGCAGCAAGAAAGTTTCTCTTCTTTTCCGTACCTGCCTCGACAAAGGTCACACGCGGCCAACACGCCCCTGGGATTGCATGGCGAGTGGAAGTGACGGCAGATTCGTCCTTCGCGGCTTGGCATACCCACTGGAACACATTTGCAGTATACATAGCCGACAGAACAGGAATGTTTTTGCTTCCATTTCTTGGTTTATTTCTCATCGCTAACTCTCTATTCTGACAACCTCGTAGCAATCTTATCGTATCTAAGTCGATAATGGCGTCGCGCCCGTATCGCACGATCAGCGGTACAGCTTTTCCTCTCGATGACCTCCAGACGTGAATGCGCCGGCTAACCTCTGCTCCATATCGACCCCGAGAGCATTAAAGCGTTCGGTGACCTCGTCTGTCTCCTGGTCGGCGCGTTGCGCGCCAGATGATGAAATCAGATGACAGAACGCTGGTAACAAAAACAAAAATGTGGCAGACACGAAGGCGTTCATGTCTGCGGCCTCCGAACCGATATCGCACTTTCCCTGTCGTTCTTAAAGCGAGACACTACACATAAGGTCGATGCCGAGATATCTGATAAGATGATCCACTGCGCTCTCTTCGTGAACGTTGGTAGATTACCGCCCGTTAATGAGACGTAGCAGCGACAGCAAGCGCCACACGTACGAGTCCTTAGAAAGGTAAAAGTATCAGTGCGACTTCTTACGTACGTCAATACCTGTCTGCGAAAGCTCCTGCAAAAGATTGCGCGCGCAAGGAACTTCATTCAGAGATAGATGCGACATTAGGGAAGGGGCTGTCTGGGGTGATATCACTGCCTTGTGAGATAACATATTTTTTGTATCATTGGGGAAACTATATTGTGTATACTGTCGTCAATAGAAACCTTCCGCGCTGCCGACAGCATAAACAATGGGTCGAAAAATCATAAATTATGGATGCCTCGGCATAAAGGCACCTGAGGTTAACTTATGTTATGTGTCAGCGCCTTGCGCAATTTAGGATTTCAACGCCACTTTTCCCGACATTGTAATGGGCATACTAAGTTGTGCAAAATGTCAATCAGAACGAAAATATTTGAAAGATATCCAGAAGATTCTTATTTCAGAATCTATATAGCGTCACCGGCGCCACTATCCGTACATACACAGAATGTACATACATGACAAATGTGGATGAAGTACATAGGCATGTTTCAAACACTAGAGCGAAATAACGAGACGTGTACAATACTAAATACTAATATATATATATATATATATATATATATATATATATATATATATATATATATTGTAGGGGTGTGTTTATTCGGTGAACCCAGATGATTCCAGCCGCTCAGGGGAGACTCGCAGCGAAGCGTCAGGCGTGGCGAAAGAGCAAGGCAGCGAACAACTTCTTCGTCCTTGAGAGCGGCAGCACGCGACGCATGTCAGTGGTTATATCGATGAAGATTACCACACTACAGTTTCCCCCCGGGCAGAGAAGGAGCCATCCTGGCGACTCATGGTGCCGAAAGGACAGACGGATCGTAGTAGGGCTTGATTCGGTCCACATGAACTATTTCGCGTCCACGGCGACGCAAGTCCGCAGATGGCGTAACGGGCTCAACTACGTAGTTCACAGGAGATGTTTTTTGAAGGACTCGGTATGGACCGTGATACCGAGCAAGAAGCTTCTTTGACAGGCCGGCGGTTGTAGCAGGAACCCAGAGCCACACCAGGGAGTTGGGCGCATATGAAGGCGCCTCACCAGTGTCACGATGGTGTTTTTGTTGCCACTGATTTTCCTTTGTGAGCGAACGAGCGAGCTGACGGCATTCTTCTGCATACTGGGCGGCGTCCGAGAGTGGCGTCGATTCAGAAACATCAGGGCGGTAGGGAAAAAGCGCGTCCATTGTGCAGGTTGGCTCGCGCCCGTAAAGAAGAAAAAAGGGAGAGAATCCAGTGGTGGTCTGTATCGCAGTGTTGTACGCGTAGGTTACGAAGGGAAGAACGTGGTCCCAGTTGGAATGAGCGTCGTTGACGTACATGGCCAGCATGTCACTCAGAGTACGGTTGAAGCGTTCTGTCAGGCCATTCGTCTGAGGGTGGTAAGAAGTAGCGGTGCGATGAATGATGCGACATTCTTTCAGTAGGGCCTCGAGAGCGTCGCACAAGAAAACGCGTCCGCGGTCACTGAGCAGTTCCTTCGGAGTCCCGTGGCGAAGAATCAAGTTGTTGAGAATGAACAAAGCAACGTCTCTTGCAGAGGCAGAGGGTAACGGTGATGTTTCAGTGTAGCGAGTCAGATGGTCTACTGCCACAATAATCCACCGGTTTCCAGCAGGAGTAGTCGGAAGAGGGCCATAGAGATCTATGCCGACGCGGTCAAACGGACGAGCAGGGCAGGGTAACGGCTGCAACGAAACAGAGGACTTCTGAGGAGTTTTTCGGCGTTGACAAGATTCGCAAGCGCGCACGAAATGTCTTACGAAGCGGTACATTCCACGCCAGTAAAATCGCAGACGTAGGCGCGTGTAGGTTTTCAATACGCCACCGTGAGCACATTGTGGGTCACCATGGTACGCAGCACAAATGTCGGCGCGGAGATGACGCGGGATGACTAGAAGCCACTTCCGTCCATCAAGCAAATAATTGCGGCGATAGAGAAGACCGTCACGAATGGAGAAGTGGTGTGCTTGGCGGACGAGCGCTTTGGATGAATGACCGGGAGTAGGACTTGAGAGAAAATTCAAAAGTGCATTGATCCAGGGGTCATTCCGCTGCTCGGTAGCCATGTCGATAGTTGTAAGAGTCGACAAATCGTAGGCACAGACGTGGTCAGACGAATTATCTCTAGGCAATGGCGAGCGGGAAAGAGCATCCGCGTCCGTATGCTTCAGGCCTGATCGATAAATGACATGAATGTCAAACTCCTGGAGACGAAGAGCCCAGCGAGCAAGGCGACCGGATGGGTCTTTCAGAGAGGCAAGCCAGCACAAAGCGTGGTGATCGGTCACAACGTAAAACGGTCGACCATACACATAAGGACGAAATTTTCCGATAGCCCAAACAATGGTCAAACATTCCCTTTCTGTGACTGAATAATTAGATTCTGCCTTTGTCAATGTTCGGCTGGCGTATGCCACAACATACTCGCTGTAACCAGGCTTACGTTGGGTAAGGACGGCACCAAGCCCAATACCGCTGGCATCAGTGTGGATCTCCGTAGGCGCAGCCGGATCAAAGTGGCGTAGAATGGGCGGCGAAACCAAAAGGCGGCGTAAAGTGTCGAAGGCTTTATCGCAGGCTGGAGTCCAGGCGGAAAGGTCGGAGCTGCCGGCAAGGAGCTGGGTCAGAGGAGCGATGATAGAGGCGAAGTTCAAGATGAAACGTCGAAAGTAGGAGCAGAGGCCGATAAAGCTCCGAAGCTGCTTCAGGGAGGTTGGCTTCGGGAACTCTGCAACTGCGCGAAGTTTGGTGGGGTCGGGAAGAATGCCGTCCTTAGAAACTACGTGGCCTAAAATTGGGAGTTTTCGAGCGGCAAAGTGGCACTTCTTCAAATTCAACTGAAGCCCAGCGCCGGCGAGACACGTGAGGACATCCTTTAGGCGGAGAAGGTGAGAAGAAAAGTCGGCAGAAAAAACTACGATGTCGTCCAGATAACAGATGAAGACGTCTTATACACCATCGAGTTTATTGTACTGTCTCGCTGCTCACACGACATCATCCTGGGCTACGATTTCCTTTCCACTCATCATGCCGTTATTGACTGCGCCCGCGCGGAAGTTTCCTTTTTACCTCTTTGTGATACCGTCTTGTGTGACGTCCCTACCCAGCACCTCCACCAATTGTAGGGGTGTGTTTATTCGGTGAACCCAGATGATTCCAGCCGCTCAGGGGAGACTCGCAGCGAAGCGTCAGGCGTGGCGAAAGAGCAAGGCAGCGAACAACTTCTTCGTCCTTGAGAGCGGCAGCACGCGACGCATGTCAGTGGTTATATCGATGAAGATTACCACACTACAATATATATATATATATATATATATATATATATATATATATATATATATATATACATGCGTATACACCGCTACTGGCAAACGTCGATAAATCTTACCGCAACGTCCGCATCAATTGCCTGTTGAGCCTATACGTCAAGTGCATCACTGTTCTAATGTGAACGGTCATTTTGAGTCAAAATATGCCCAAGCTGAGAAATCGGCAGCTACAACTTCAATGACATCCCCTATTACACTGCTACAGCAACTGCCTCAGATGATAGCATCTGTTCTGCAAGCCAATGGCCACTGACCATATATCCTTTGTAATGCAATGGAACTGTAGGGGTTTCACTAATAAACTCCCGGAATTGAAGCTCCGTATTCAAGAAGGAAAACTAAAAGCCTGGTCTTTCCTTTTACACGAGCATAACGCTATTCCACCTCTACCTGGTTACTGCATATATCACTGCCCCCCGATACCCAACTGCTGCAGTGGTCTCGCTCCCGGTAAAGCGGCAATATATGTTCATTCATCGATTACTCATTCTCCTATAGATCTATCCCGTTGGTGCAACACCCGTCAAGAAGTGACAGCCATTAGTACTAAGCCCCAACGTACTCCAGTTATCTTAGTGTCATTTTGCGCACGACCGCTATCTAGTGTGCTCAACTTTGGATGGCTCACACATCTGCGCACCTCATATCCAGGTGTACCCATACTTGTTGGAGGAGATTTCAGTGGACCGTATATAGTCTGAGGATAGATTCAAGACTCTATACGTGGACGTCAAATTTACGACACATTTTTTGACCAGTCGTTTATGCTTCCCAACAGTTTGTCAAAATGTACCCGCCCGCGTGCACTGGCGTCGACTCCGGACCTTACGTGGTGGCTGGGCCCTGGAAATCCTGGCTGGATTTGCGAACCAGATACCTGGGGCAGTGACCACTCCCCCATTCTAATCGATTTTACCTCAAGTACATTACGTAAAATTTGCCGCAAAATTCACGTTGCTTCTTGGGATACTCTACGTACAGATGACCGCCTCATCTCAATAACTCCTGATTCGGCACTTTCTACTTTTATGCAAGTTCTAAATCACCACACTGTGTCTTCAACAATCAACGAAGACCAACCAAACCCTGACCTTCACCTCCTTAGCCTCTGGGCACGGCGCAAGCAAATGGACGTATACGTCAGTCAGCATCTGTCCAATAATATAGCCATAGCAGAACATAAACTAACCGCTGCAGCCCGTCGGTGACTCGGTATAGACCCCTTTCATAAATGTTAAGTCGGCTTCACCTCTATGCTGCATTCCCCACTAATGGCAGAACTGCAATGTATTGAAACATTGTATTATGGCCATAATTCATATGATTTATGCATCAGAACATATTCGCATAACTGCCCTATTACCACTAAATGCATCTGTGTAGAAGCAATATGCGATTTCAGGTCTATATCGCCGTTTTTCTGGCAGCCAGTAACGCCATGTTTGGGGAAAGAAGCAGCGTGGGAAAGCCTACTTAACGATTTTTGCAAGGGGTAAGCACCTTCTAGATAAATGTTGGACAGACTGGTGTACTCCGATGGGAAACCGCCACTTATGGCGTCTTTTTCATTCCATGGAACGAAAACCCTCAGTTAAAGACTACGCCGAGAGTATTCGAATAGCCCTGTGTCTTTCACCGCAAGAATTTGCCGAGCAAGCAGCTCTTCAGTTATTCCCTAATTACGACTGCCAACCTGCACCGCTTCCACTCAGCCTTGCCAACCATCACTCAGAAGATAAGATCACGAGCTCTTTCACCATGGCGGAGCTGATCGCCGCGATTAAAGATATCTGCACAATTCACACCACACCCGGTCATGATGGTGTGCCTTATACACTATTCCGCAATCTATAAGGTGAGTCATTGACCTCACTTCTCAAAATTGTCAATGAAATCTGGATTTCCAGTGAAATGCCACCAGATTGGAAATATTCTGTAGTAATTCCCATACCAAAGCCCGGAAAATCACCCACAACTCTACGCCCGATTTCTCTTACCCCATCTATCTGTAAGCTGTACGAAAAGCTGCTTGCCACTCGAATATCCAGGTGGCTTGACTGTCATTACAAATATTCGTCTTCACAAATTGGCTTTCGGCCTGGGTACAAATCTGAAGATGGTCTTCAACTTTTTGCCAATGAGGTAATGCATTGTTCATCTCACAGTCATCTCGTCCGCACAGTCATAGCAACAGATATCACGAAAGCCTACGACAACATCCTCCACACAGCGATCCTCGATACGATGTCATCACTTGGAATGCCCTTGCAGCATTGTTGTGCAATTCACGCTCCCCTCTCCAACCGAACGTTTGCTATGCGTGTAAATGGCAAACCAAGAGGACATTTCATTTTTAATCGGAGTACCGCAAGGCTCAGTTTCAGCCCCAACTTTGTTTGATATTTCATTTATTCCTCTCGTACAGGCACTTTTCACCCTTCCTAATATTAAAGTGCTAGCCTACGCAGATAATATCACTATGTGGTCTACAAACTACTCAGTCCAGGTGAAGCAATACTCCCTGCAAAATGCCATAAATCTCCTTCAAGATTTTCTCAACAACACTGGCCTATCCCTCAACCTCACCAAAGCATGCTATGTCCATGGGGGCAATTAGGCTGGCCGCCGAACTTTCAAAGCTAATTCATTCGCGCTGACAATTGACAATACACCCCTCAATGAAGTGGAATATACCAAGGTGTTGGGCCTCCATGTGCGTTCTTCAGGAAAAGGCACAGTCTCAAATGAGCGCTAAAGTGCCATGAACACACTTGGACTAATTCAAAGAATTGCAAATCGTTCTGATATGATGCCCGATCAGATACCGCTCGCCGACATGTTCGTGCTGTCTTTCAACCGCGGCTTCTATACCAGGCACAGTTTCAGAAACTGACAAAACGGCAATGGTCCACACTCGAGGCACTCAACCACGAGGTCATGCGAGTCATTACCGAACTGCCTTGGTCAACTCATATCCGTCTACTTCAGGAGAATGACCACCTTAACACGTTGGCAGAATTAATTGCTCAACGACAGACGCAGAGCAAGGAAAGCTTCCCTTCGTCCTGAGTTCGAGCACCAGCCACCTCCATGGGACTATTACCACCTTACTTCTAATAAGCTTCTACCCACCAAGAAGCCGCAGTTCTCATCATCGTTCCCAATAACTTCTTGCGCAACACCTGATGACTGTATTGTTTACATTTACACAGATGCAGCCGTAACCCCAACAGGTGGTTCAGTTGCTTTTATAAGCTCAACTCACCCTCACCTAAACACCACTCGAACCTACCTTACCGATACCAAATCAACCCTTGCCTTTGAACTGCAAGCTATCTGAAACGCCACAGAAGCGTTACCTGCCGACCCTACGTTTAAACAAGTACACATAATTACTCACTCCAAAAAAGCCCTAAAGCATTTAAAGAAAGTCCACGGGACTCTTAGCGTCGCACAGAATATACATGCTGCTTGCCACCGTTACCCGGCGACTATAATCATTCACTGGGTTCAAGACAACACAAATTTTATTACCATTGCAGCAGACGTGCCTTGTCATGCAGCAGATGTGTCACGACCTACTCCTGATTCCTTGCCGCCGGAACCACTCCTGACCCATTTAACGTACACCATCAGCATCCCTCAGGCAGCGTACACGTGCTCTAAATTCCACCGTGTACGTATCCCCTTCACCCCAATCTAACAATGGTGGAGGAAGTATCTCTGAGAGGCTGAGAGTCGGAGTAGCCCTTACACCCGCCATTCGACACCAGTGGCAAAGTCCTACAATTCCAGTTCCCGACAAATGTCCAGTCTGCGAAGAACGTATACTTGCGGCACAACTGTCCGGCATCTAATATGGGCATGCCCAGGAACTTCGCATATGCTCAACACCATTCTACAAAAAACTGGACATTCATCAACTAATGACTCTAGTTTCCACTCATAGATGACGAACAACATTTATGCACGCAACTTATGTGACTTCTTGCACATGGCTGCACACTACACATTTCTGTGACTCCACCACCACCTTTTATGCCGTGAGACAAACTCAGCGCCATAAATAAATAAATAATTATCTCAGAATCACAATAATCAATCAATTAATCATACGGGTTTGGTACTGCAGCACAAATAAGAGTAAAAGCAAATGTTCACGCAAGCTTTACAAACACAGATAGAAAATAAAAGAACAAAGGAAAAAAACAAATAACCTATGAATCGGAGTTTAGATATGATGAGTCACGCAGAGAATAAAATAAGTGAGGAACATGTATTGAAGATCCCCCCCCCCCCCCAAAAAAAAAAATTATTATTATAATTATAATAATAATAAGAAGAAGAAGAATAGTTTATTGCACAAAATTCCCTTATACCTTTACAATGAGCGGGCCTGTCAAAAAAAAAAAATGATATAGCATGCCCTCTCCAAAAGGCGTCCATCTTCTGAACTTTGATATACTCGCATACAAAACCTGCCCGCACTGGAGTACAACATTCGGTTACAAACATTCCCGCGCAGTGACATGCGGAAGATCATTGTTTGATGCATTCGCCCTCAAGCACTTCGCGCCTATGCAGTACTACATGGTCAGTACTTATCCCACCTTAGCCTTTCTTTTACTCCTGATCCTCAGTCGTGAGGGCTACAGATGAAGTCGAAATGCAAGATACCAGCGCATTGTGGGATGTATGTGGACGTCAAAGAACCGCAAGCGGTCGAGATAAATGCGAGATTCTCCACTGCAATGTATCCCGCATAACCCGCTCGTGCCACTTTAGGGCTTTCAAACCATTGACCCTATTAACGGGACGGCATTAAAGTAGCCGCTGACCAGAAAATCCTCTGTTGTTTGCTTCAGCGTTGTAAGGGGAAAAATCGCGCGTATTCCTCTGGCGATTGGTATACCTGCAAAAGCTGGCGGCGCTGGCCACTTGTTGGTCGTTAGACTGCAACGTTACTAAACCGCATGAGACGGCCGCTTTGGAAAGAGCTGAACGCTCGGGCTCCTTCTTTGGGCCAGGACGGTTGAAAATAAAATCCTGCGGTACCCTTGAATCCCGTCAGTCGGACACGTTGCCTTAAATCTACGCAGGCATGTTTAGAAAGTTTTGTTAAGGGGGCTATTGAGGCCGGGTGGTCTTTACACAACAAGCTTACGAAGAAATGCAAATGAATATGCGTGAGATAATGGAGAGAAAGAGAGGTGAGAATTACGAGCATATTCATAGAACGGGTTGCATGTACGCGAAAGGGAGTCGGCAACGAGAGCCTCAGAATGAGGGTCATCAACGCTGTCACGTGATACCTTTTGAAGGCAGAGCTTAAGTGTGTGCCCCTCCCCCCATCTTCCCGCCGCCCCTTCCCCGATGTTTGCTTTCGCTCCTCGATGTTAAGTTTTCTTTTTCTTTTTTCGGACAAAAAAAAAAAAAAAAAAAGAATGCCTCAAACCTCTACAAATGTTCCACCAAACATGACCTGGTAAATTCCGCATCTGGGAGGCTTGTACAGTGCAGCACAAGAAGTGACGCCATGCGCAAGCAGCAGTGCCGTAAAGCAAGTCGTGCACAGATTTCGAAGGCACAACTGGGCTCCCGCCTTTTACGGCGCCGGCTGGAGATGGAAGCTAGCGGTTATGATTACCCGCAGGGAAGGCGGTTCGAACAAAATCCAACTTCAAAGGGCGCCGCTTTTGGCGGCATGGTCGGTCACCCACGAGGAGCCATTCTTCTCCCCTGTTCACTTGCTGTTTTTTTGTGAAATATTCATGCCAGTCACGAGGTCATCAGGCTGTCGGCGGTGTACGCTGCATTCTTCTTTGGCAATAACGCCACCGCTAGCCATCTGCTTCGTGCTTCGCTGGCCAGACCAATTTGTTCTTTTGAGCCAAAGCTCGCTATAGATACCATGACCAGTTGTCCTCGAAAAACGTGTGTGCACGCAGATTTTATTGACCACACAGGTTTGTAACCTTCGACGTTACGGAAGCCAAGAACGCATGAAATGCGCAATATGGTAGTTGTGGTGGTGTAGTTGTAGTGGCTTGCTAAAAATAAACAAAAGGAAAAGAATGTTGCCGGCCGCAGAAGTTGCCGTCTAATATCATAAGCAGAAAAAGGATTGGCTCCGCATAATGCTGTCGGTCATTATACTGTATCATAGCGTCACGTGTACACTGAATTATGTTTGACAACTCACTTCACTGATCACTACCAACGTTCGCACACAGGCGTGCAGGAAAGTATCCAGCTACTGACGTCTTCCTTTCATAAAAGTAGCTACTGACGTCTTCCTTTCATAAAAGTAATTCAGTTTCATGAAATTGTTTGACAAAAGCCAGGATCTGTTCCTCCATTATCTGGCAGGATTGAGGATTTGGCGGGCCAATCGTGGTTCTTGGGTTCGCATGTCATTTGTAGGCTGTAACTATTTGGCATTCCCTTTGCTTGCATATATGTCTCGAAAGAGAGTCATTAGTGCTAGTAAAGTCGAAGAGTTAAGGAACCAATAATGGTGGCGCTTGTTGCAGTTTGATGTGACTCGAATGTGGGATGGGTCACGAGGCTTGAAAACTGCACCCGAGAGCTCAGTCGATCATACTGAGCTAGGGCTTGATTCTTCGGCTAGGCCGAGCTTGCCAAATTCATGATTTCTTTTGACTAACTTTGCTGTAAATACTGTAATGTTCTGCATATAAACTTCAGTTAAGCTCGTAGTTTTAACAAGCGTCGCTAACCACAATTCATCGTTTCTCATAGACGTCCCGAACGAGTCACGGAGGAAGCCGAAAAATTCACTCTGCTATTAATAATCTATTCTCTTCTGTTCCGGTTGAACTGCTTGTTTACAGTGTGCGACAACTCCAGGAAGGGCTGATTCGATCATCCTCCTGAGAAACACTTAGTAGCCATTTGCTGACGCTGCGTAGAGCTGATGCTTCTCGCTGATTCTCACTGCTTTCTTTGAAGATAATACTAATCTATTTATCCAGAAGCATCCTAGGTGGCCGTTCACCTTAAACTGATATGTCTGATTATTTGTTTACATACCAACGAGTAGCTTGTTAACTGTATGCGATATTGCGACGTGAGAACGGGTCGATTTCTGATTACTGATGTTAAAGCTATATTTGATGGCCATTTTCATTTTTTAAAGCTTGGGAATTCGCTCTCGACAATCAGTGAAACATCACACACGAACTTAGTGCACGTTAAAGAACCCCAGGTGGTCGAAATTTCCGGAGTCCTCCACTACGGCGTCTCTCATAGCTTGAGTTGCTTTGGGACGTTAAACCCCAGAAACCAACCAACCTAATACAGAGTCACTATAGTCCATATCCCTGCGTAAGATGCTGTCACCGATTAAATATTAAGAACATCGTCGATGAGCGTTAAAGTGTGCGCGTGTGAAATGTAGCCGCCTGATTGTCATTTATATCTGTTACGAGTAAGGTGAAGGCAAGCGCAGTTATCACGCCATTGCTTGATCAAAGAGGAAGTTTTTAATCAGACTCCGGTCTGTCGAGGACAGGAAGGGCGACCGTGTCGGTGTCGTCGGTCTGAAAAGCATGTAGGCTATACACTAATGTTCAGCTGTTCGCCGTGCTGCTGCCGATGTCGGTCTAGTGTGACCGCGGTGAACGCGGTCGTCGCTTCGTTGTACATGCTGAAAAAAAAAAAAAGAAGAAAAGCGTAGGTACAAAACTGAAACTTGACCGAAGCAGCATCGTATAAATGCTTAAGATTTCTGATGCTCTTGAAAATTTTTGTGTAGCACCACAAGAGGCCGTTGGGTCGGAATGGTATTCCACGTCTCGAATGCCATTCGACTACTCAGATGCCGTTTGAACTATACCAGTGTTACATAGGCGTAGGAAAGTGAACAGCTTGCATGGCGTTGCTGCCCAAAAGCAAAAGACCTCAGTTTGAGCGTGGGTCTTTCAAAAGTATATGGTTTGAGCGCGTACCTTCGCAGCGAGCAGATAGGCCGCTGGGTCCGGTGTTCCCCCGTGCGAGAACGTCTAGATGCTACCACCTGCGTCTGACATTGGTACCCCGTCAACCCGAGTTCACATTCTGTCCTCCATTGGTTTTGAAACAATAAGCGCTGCTCTCTCGAGAACCTCTCTTGGTCTCGAAGGCGCCTCTTGGTCTGTCGACGTGCACGCGGAATGACACGTCACTCACATGTAGATTTAATATGTCGAAAATTGGAGTTCTTGGTCCATATTTGTTAATGCAGAAGGGGAAACATAGAGCTTTAAATGTTGACATGCCGAGAAAGCAGCAATTCCTAAAGAGTAAGGTAAGATTACTACGTCGCGCTCCTGCACGGGTCCGGCACCAACGTCGCAGGTGTGCATATCGTGCTCTACTGGTAGCACAGTGTAAGTGCGTCTGGAAAACTACTCAGCCTAATGTAGACGTCAGCGTTAGGGATAGAAAGTCTATAGAGTCTATGTGAAGCGTGTCCTGTTTGGAAAAAAAAAACGAAAATATAAAAACGTGAGGACTGCAGAAATTATTTTACCTTACGTAGGCGTAGTAATTGTGCCTTGGATGTATATGTCTCTCCTCTCATCTTTGATCGTCATGACAACTATCAGGATTTTGCCTGAGTATCGTCACGTCTGTCCCTTTTTCTTCCACTATCCGTAACTCAGCTGGTGGCAGCAGCAGTAGTAGTAGTAGTAGTAGTAGCGGTAGTAGTAATAGTAGTAGTTCAGAAAAGCATTCTGTACCAAGTATAAAATCACCTGCACTCAGCACATTCCGCCCTATTGCCTTTAAAAGCACCAAATTCTCTCTCAAACACATCTTGTTTTAAAAATTAGCAATCTAGTTATATATCCTAACAAGAAACTGAAGAAATCATTGTTCTTAGAGATGCCCGTAGAGAACGCCTGCATACTCTCTCTCCTAACACATGTAACAAACATAAGATTCGAACAAACTACAGTACGCAAAAATTAACATTTTCCCTGACTTGTATAAGCACGGCTGTGGGAATCGTTACAGGCAGTAATCTCAGCGCTAGAATTAAAAAAAAAGAAAAAAAAAAGAAAGAAGAACTCATACTTTAAGTGCAAGTTTGTCTGTTTATTTTTCTTCAGGCTGCTAAGTAAGCCTCCGACATGGGTTACCTTATCCCTTTTATTGTTATTGTCTATCCTGTATTTTCTGCAGAAATATCTTTTTTTCTCCTTACTGTATATTTGTCGTGACAATATATTCAGTAGTGCTCACTGTCTTATCTTGATGCGTTACGATCACAGTGGTGGTTATTGTTGCAAAGTTGTCGAAAGCAATATGGCGTATAAATCCTCACACTGCTCTTGAGTTAAGTGTGTGGGATGGGAAAGAGGAAATGGGCCGACATAAGTCAGGTGTTGCCTTGTGCCTGATTCGTAGGTAATAGCTTCTCACTGAATAAAACTTTGGGCTATGGAACGAAAAATGGTAGCGGTAACATTAAGAGATAGGAAGCGTGCAGTGTGGGTCAGAGAAATAACTCAAGGTACTGACATTCTTGTGGAAATAAAGAAAAACAAATGGGCACGGGCAGGACACGTAGTGCGAAGAGAGGATAACCGATGGTCGCTTAGGGTAACAAACTGGATTACAAGGGAAGGAAAGCGTAGCAGAGGGTGGCAGAAAGTTAGGTGGGCGGGTGAGGTTAAGAAGTTCGCAGGGGTAAAGTGGATGCAGCTAGCACAGGACCGGGTTAATTGGAGAAATATGGGAGAGGCCTTCGCCCATGGGTATGGTCAGGCTGATGAATAAAACTTTGACTTGTATAGGTTGAACCAGCTTGAAAAGAGAAATACACCGCTCGCAGTCCTTCACCTCCAAATTCCAATATGAACATCACTACTTACCTATAGTTTTCTTTCCAACTCTATACCCCTTTTTGTGCGCAATCTAACCGGGAAAGGAATACGATGATGATCGCGATTTTGGCGTTGTGTTTCTGCTAAATAGAATATATGGCTCAAGATGCTGTGTGCAAAGCCACACTACCGCTGTTCGTGATCTACTTTCCCTTACCTACCTTTTAGTAGCGAAATACTAAAGGGCTCCTTCGAGCCTTAAGTGAGCCGTCTTTTTGTATTACTCAAGGTGAGATCAGGCAATATACTATAGTGATGTTCTAGGCATCCCCTAACCGAAAAATAGCTCATTTAGTCCCTAACGTCACTATTTCACGCCATTCTTTCATGCAGCACCTTAAAAACTTTAGGAATTTGGAGGGAGGGAAAAATGATGCTGTTTCGGCTCAAAGTAAAACTCTTTAAAAATTATATTTTCTCCAAATTGTACTGTTCCAATTCCCACTGAAGAAAGGAAAATTCCCCGACTGGAGCATATGCACTTACCATATGAGTCGTATACAGGCCACCAATGGTTAGCGTTATCGTGGTTAGCGTGGTTAGCCTGTGTTCGTTGACTCATTTACATAGTTCATAAATCTGGTAAATGATTATGACACATTAAAAGATGTGACTATAGCGAGTGGCTTTTATGCGTTGAAAAACGTTTATCTCTACCGACGTCGGTTCGAGTGCCGCGTGAAGCGATGGAATGACATGCAGTGTTGTTTGTCCACTGCCAGTGAAATTAAAATTTTTAGACATTCCAAAAAATTATCGCACCATTTCCGTTGTCACCTTCGCCACTGTTTTAGGAAGATATTCGTCCAGTTTGCCGAGAGTGGTAACTCAGTGCATCTCAAAAATAAAATTTGAAGCCGCGCTGGTCACCTGTCAACGAAATTCAGACTGCTGATGTGAAGCAAGTGCTGACACCCTATTAAGGATTGAAAACGTTGCATCTGGTGACCGTTTTAGCGATATGTGCTCATATCAGTTTCTTTTCTTTCCAACATTTGCAACGCAATATAAGAAGCAACTGCGCAGTTTTAAATGTGACGTCGGGTTCGATGCCAAAACAAGGGAGAGTTTCTACTCAGCTTCTAAGGTTTCAGAAAAAATGTTCAGCTTTGCTTACGGTCTCAATGCTCATGCAGTGTGACACGCTGGGATGCATCTTCGAGTCACAAGCTACTGCATCGTGTTCAAGCTCGACAGCCATTTTCTTTTATAATCGTTGACTTCCACTGATTAGCGCATTCGTATTGCTTTTGAGTAGACGACCTCAAAGACTGACTTAGTATTCTTACATGTGGTACACATCAAACTTCGCTCAACCGTGGTGGCGTAGTGGCTTTCGACTGCTGTTCCTAAGAATGAGGGATCGATTCCCGGCCATGGCGGACGCTTTTCGATGGAGGCGAAAAGCAAGGCGCCCGTTTTCTGTGCGATGTGAGAGCACGTTAATAAACCCTAGGTTGTCCAAAATTTTAGAGCCCTCCCCTACAGCGTCTCTCATAGCCTGAGCCGCTTGGGACGTTAAACCCCTCAAACCTAAACTAAGCCGCATCAAGTTCGTCGCTAGTTTAGAGTCAAATTTTGCTGTTAGCCTTGAAAAAGCGGTAACTTTCCACCGCAAACTTTGAAAAAGCAGTAGCTTTCCACAGCAGCCTTATGACTGCGTTCCATTGGCTGTTATCTGTAATTGATGGCTTTGTTCTTGTTTGCCTCGAGATGAATTTCAGGGTTACTCGTTCCATTGAGTACGTCATGCCCGGTGTACGGAGCCGACAGCGAGCAACGGCAATCATAGCAATCTCGCCCGCGGCGCGTCCAAGGGTGCCCTTGGCAGTGCAGAGCGGACCTGGCGACACGGCTAGGGCGTCCTTCCTTACGGGGAGTGCGTATACAGCGTAAGGCCACGCTGCGTACTGTGAGGTTCCATCGCACATCGTTAGGCCATGAGCCAAGTCGATACCGTTAATTATTGGCGCCAAATTATCCTGCCTGCTCGCATTAAAAACTCCTTTGTGCCGCGTGCCAAAAGACATCCTCTTGCTTATTAGGATGCTCAACTTGCGTAACGTGGCCGAAGCGGTTGCACTGTCTTGAGTTTGTGATACGCATGTACTCGCGCCTGCCCGAGTTCCAGAGTTTTGTGGACAATTTGGCATAACATATATGCAAGAAAATTGTGTTTCCCGTGAAAGGCTGCATTATAATCGGTGTTCATATATATGACGTCGTTTGACGATTACATTTAGTTGTCATTATTTAGTCCCGTTTGTTTAGTCCGAGGTGTTAGGCAAGGAGACACAATCTCCCCAGTACTACTCACAGCTTGTTTAGAGGAAGTATTCAGAGACTTGGAATGGGAGCAGTTAGGGATAAGGGTAGATGGAGAATACCTCAGTAATCTGCGATTTGCTGATGACATTGCCTTGCTAAGCAACTCGGGAGATGAACTGCAAATAATGATTGATGACCTAGACAGAAAAAGTAGAAAGGTAGGCTTGAAAATCAATATGCAGAAGACTAAGGTAATGTTCAACAGCCTCGGGAAGGAACAGCAGTTTACATTAGGTAGCGAAATACTGGAAGTAGTAGGCGAGTATGTCTACTTAGGACAGGTAGTAACCGCAGATCCGGACCATGAAAAGGAAATAACAAGAAGAATAAGATTGGGATGGAGCGCATTTGGCAAGCACTCGCAGATTATGACTAGCAGCTTACCGGTATCGCTCAAGAGGAAAGTATACAACAGTTGCATCTTGCCTGTACTCACCTATGGGGCTGAAACGTGGAGGCTAACCAAGAGAGTTCTACTTAAGTTGAGGAGAACAGGGCTATGGAACGAAGAATGGTAGGGGTAACATTAAGAAATAGAAAGCGTGCAGAGTGGGTCAGAGAAATAACTCAAGTTACCGACATCCTAGTGGAAATTAAGAAGAAGAAATGGACATGGGCAGGACATGTAGTGCGAAGAGAGGATAACCGATGGTCGCTGAGGGTAACAAACTGGATTCCAAGGGAAGGAAAGCGTAGCAGGGGGCGGCAGAAAGTTAGGTGGGCGGATGAGATTAAGAAGTTCGCAGGGGTCAAGTGGATGCAGCTAGCACAGAACCGGGTTAAGTGGAGAAATATGGGAGAGGCCTTCGCCCTGCAGTGGGTATAATCAGGCTGATGATGATGATGATTATGATGATGATTTAGTCCCGTGACGTTCGCTAATACCTCGTGGTGTGTGTGCGTTTACTCCCCTTTGGGGATTCATGCTTGCAAACTAAAGCTGCGCAGTATTGCCTAGTTAGTGTCGAATACTACCTATAGAATGAGGAATGGTTAAAGTAAGCCCTCTATAATTTTTCATGCCGCGAAGAAGTGTATGAAAGAATTATTTTGACGATATCCATGAATTAAACCGGATAATATAAGTCAGGGCCTGAAACTGCTAAGACTGTTGGGTGAACATGCTTGTGGTACCGATGTTAATACATGCCGGCCACTTTGATTCAGTTTATTTGGCACTCGAGTGTTGAGACGAAGTTCTTGGATGGTGTCCTGACACTGCACAGACTCGCCACCCAGTGGCAAAAGTTCATGTTTCCGCACTCTTTTTTTTTTTTTTTTTTTCATTAACTAAAGTCGCCTTTGAATCTCCTAGATTTCAACACTGCAAAACTGTGTCTAGTCAGGCCAAAGCTATCACTTGCAGCTGTGGGTTTCGTGGACCCTGAAAATCGCTTCGTGGACCCTGAAAATCGCCATGTTTTCAATCGGCGCCATGGCATGAACAAGGTATTCTGCAACTGGTGCAGGCTCTCGTCCACTCATGTCTCCTCTACCATTTCCCATATCACAAATTCACAATCTCCCTGGTTCAGAACTCGCACACATGGCCACCCTTCTCTACAATGGCGTAGAGTACACAACCTAGAGCACAGCCACAGCTGCCCGGCTGGATGAGCTAGGGGGAACAAACACGTTTGAGGAGCGTATTGCGGCCCATCAGGCACGGCACATAAAATCTGCGCTTCACACAGGAGGGCAGTTGCCTCATTCAAATTTTCAGCTACAGCAATTGCTCGACGGATTCAGCACCTCCAGTCTCTCTCTGAAAGTGCTGAAGCTCATGTCCAGTAAATGTTAAACTTCGTATATCGCACCATATTTAACGCGGATACTTTTCAGAATGCTGCTGTAATTAGAATAGAGAAATGTTTTTGTCAAAAGAGAACACATGCGCGACCAGCTTCAGGTAGTGGAAAAGTAATTACAAATACCATCGTTTACATTTCAAGGTCAGAAGAATATGCCACAGTGGGGCAGTGTGTACTAATGGCCAAACGTGTAAGTTTTATCTTTGACTAGAGTGCGTTGTTAAGCACGTCGTTGATATGACTTAGGTAATGTATTTGCAAAGTGTTACCAAGTAAGCCATAGTGCATGAGGTTGTTTGATTGCTGGTATAATCTCGGATTCCAGGGACTAGCATCCTGCCGCTACCACCAGTTGATGTGAGTCGGGTTCAAGGTCAGTCTTAACCGCAGCATGGTCAAGAGGGAACGCGACATCGTAGTAGAAGAGAGCTAGGGAAAAGATGCAAAGAAAAGGTTTATGTGCAACTTTTTGCATAGCGAGGTATCTACAAGCTGGCGGGGGAAAAACAGGGCTGCTGGTGTACACAATTCTCATTGCTTAAACACCGTTTTTTATCCACAGTTCCCTAGATGGTGAAATAAAATTATTTTTATGTTGTAGTGCTCACGACTTGCAAATCGTACAGGTCTGTATCTAGGCTGTCCGCGAATGCCGCAACGTCAATGGTCGTGGCCCTATTGGCCAACAGTTCTCGAATCCGTTGAATACCGCCAGTGCGCATTGCGGGGCATCCTTAGGACTACTCTAGACAAGCGTGGTCGACTCTGTGCGACGTTTTGCATAGTAAGGTATGTACAAGTTGAATGAGGAAATAGAGGAAAATATTCGAGACAATTTCCACTGCTTAAATATCGTTTGTTATTCCCATTTCCTTAGATGGTGAAATATGGTTTGTTTTGTGCAATCCAATCTGCGAGACACACGTGATCACTCGAGGTGTGACCCACTGCCGAAGGCATTACTTGAACCCCCTCGCACCTCTTCCGGTGGTGAGGATAAACTTTCCTGATGGCAATGGCGATCTTCTGCGTTCAGTTGGCTACGGATCTTCGGCATCAACCTGAAATAGTCTAAGATGGGAAGCCAGTATAGTTGGAAGTCATCAGTTAGGCCATTCTTACAACAGTACTCGAGGAAGGTCCGAACATCCGACCATGGAATTTCGCGAGCGAGGTTAACAGCCGTCCTTATTTACCACGGGGGAGATGCTTTGCCATGTCCCCCACCGTCAAAGCGTCTGACCGGCACCCTTGTTAAAGCGACAAAAGGGTTGAACCCTTCGCGGTCGCCACCATGTCCAATGGTGGGATTAAGACATGGATGGGCAGCTCCTTTCCGCCCTGACGAGATGGCTGGTCGCTGCAACACCATGTGAATTACATTCGCACTGCTATTGTCGCCGCCTCGGCGCTTTATTTTTTTTTTTTTGATGACCGTCGCTCGCCGGCGCCCGCTTAGCTATCTTCTGTTGTCAACTGCTGGAGGAGCCTCGTGAACCTCGACTAGACCGCTGATCGTAACACCACCGAAGAAAGTGGAATATTTACCTTCGACTGGCTGTCATCGTTAGGGTGACATAGGTCTTACACCTGTGAAGTAGCATCAGATGAGCTGCTTCTCAACCTTTCGGTATGCTCCACAATCATTATAGGGAGTATTCACGTGCGTCACAATGGCGGCCATTTTCTTTTGCACATAGCATGCATGGCGAAAGGCGAAAGGTTTGTTTTGGCTTGGTTTGTGGGGTTTAACGTCCCAAAGCGAATCAAGATTCAAGCACATCTCATCGTCTCATCATCACCTGCTCCGGTTTACACTGCTGAAGCTGCGCTCTGCACCCGAAATTGTGGAAAACCAGTTTCCTCCCCCTTCGCCGCGACCGACCACAACCACACCACCGAGCTTCATGGCTGCGCCGGCTCGGAGAGAAGGTAAATACCTCCCCTTCTGGGAAGGAGACCAGCGATGGGTGCGCCACCAAGACGTCTACGCGGGTTCCCGCGAGAAGACGAGAGGAAGATTCTGGATTCAGCCGACGACGAGAGCGGTCGTCTCCCGCCGCCTCTCCCGGCAAATGCCGGGGGATAGCGGGCACAGAGTACGCTGCGCACACGGGAGGACCCGTTGTGCACGACCGCCCTTCTTCTGGTTCCCAACGGCGAAGCGACCGGTAAATACCGCGCGCTCTCGCCGCCTCCCGCGGCAAACGCCGTGGTATGGCTTCGTCCGAAGAATGCGGCGCGCACGGGAGATCCCGGCCGCCATATTCACGGCGCGTTCAAATGTCCGCCGCCGAAATCGCACCCCACATTTCCCAGCCTGTGAGTCAAAAGTCCTTCTTACTTAGCCTTGCCCTTCCAAGGAAAACCTTGTTGATGTATAGCTAGCCGGCATGCTCTGTATTATTTGCAAGTGCAATAAATAGCATTCGAGTAGTAGCGATGTGTCGTGCCCGTCCTTTGTCCCCTTTGTTCCCTCCGCGGGTCGCTAGCGAGGACGCTGCACCTGCGGAGTAGGAGCGGGGCGGAAGACCGTTCCCCCCCTCTAAACCCCACAAAATGTAGGTCATGGCGTCATTTGCATACCTCCGAACAGCGTTATTACACGATACAATCAATAACCCTCTTTCTAGCCATGCCCACATGTCCGCGTAGCCGCTATGGCAAAGCATACATTGAAACATTACTTTTCAGTAGTTATTGGCATGTGCAGATTTCAAGACGGAAGAAGGAAGGGATTGATTGGAGGATTGAAACTAAAGTTTGCGTCATTACTTTGTCATTTTATTCACTTCCTTCTTCTTCTTTTTCCTTAAGCTGGAGTCTTGAACCTCGAATAGCATGCATGCCAAAGTGTGCATAACGTCATAGTGGCGCAAATGGACATTTCACAAATTTAACCTGACATTTCTCATTGGGACTTCCTCTTCAGACTGAAAACGAAAGGCTGTACTTTAGGTAAAATAAATTCTTTCTGGCCCCTTCTGTCGAAGGCAAACAGTCTGAAACGAGGTGCGCGCTTCTCTCACGAAAGCCACCGTTATTGTTCTGTCTTATGAATGCGGTTTTGCGGGGCCGCTAAGCACCCCCCCCCCCCCTCCCTCCTAGTAACTCAAAGAGAGAAACTAGAAATGAAATATCCCTGCTCGCGCCACGCGCAAAAACAATGAGAGAAGCCAAGACCACCGCATGCCTGAGCCAACGCGGCAACATCTAAATTGCGCCCAGGCAGCGTCGAGTTGCACAATATCACGGCAGCTGCATTGCAACGCCGGTCTAAAAACGTGGCGCTCTTCGTCAACTCGTGAAGGTCGACTTGCCCATGCGGGATGGTCTGACTTCAGTTGCGACAGGTACAACGAAATTGAAGGCTGAAACGAAAGTGTATTTGGTTGACTCGAGACGCCAGCAACGAAATGGGCTCGAAAATAGTTTAGTAAACATGCAGTGAACATTGCCCTTCACAAGGAATATAGAATAGAATTGAAAACTGCGCAAGGCATGCGAACGCAATCTCATCCCTCTTACTCACGCACTGTTTATAAGAGGGTATACCGAGGACCAAAAATAAGGCGAGCAATGAGTATAGGCTGGAATACTGCATGCAGTAAGCTCTATGACAAATTGAGTTGTCAGTGAAATGCGCCTACAAAATGAAACCGCGTACTCCGAAAAGCATCATGATGCATTGAATTTGATGATTACAAGGTAAATTTACGATTTCGGCGAAGGAAGAAGTCGTTTCGAGTGAAATGTTTTGAACACATGTCCATGGTCGCGGTTATTTTCCGTTTAAGCTACTCCTTTTTAATCACAACACACTTCAGGGCGCGTTGTCTGCTTACCTACGGAAACGACAAAATATACTGTGCGAGCTGTTTACCAAAAGACACCTAAAAGGGAACACCGCAGAGTTCTGACTTTTCCCTTTTCGTTTTCTTACCTTCACGCGGCGGCATTAGGACGAGTCAGAATCAGAGTGGCACGAGCGGAGTTGGTGGCTGCACCAATGGGGTCCCGGATTCCCGGACCATTATCAACCATTATCAAACCATTATCTCGTAGGAGCACTCGAGCAGACCACGCTTTGGCACTTGATTTTTTTTTAGTAGCGCCACATGGCGACAAATAGTGTATACATTGTATAAAACGAATAAGATCGCATTTAAAGGCCACCGTTCCCGTCGTTTTGGTGGCGCAAATTTCACAATCTCGATTAACGAAGTTTGCCTATGATAATCCTGAGTGGTTGCCAAAGGTAGAACCTCTGATGGATCTAAGGTAATTTTAGAATGACGAAGCCAGCCCCTGGCATACTTATTATATCAATGCCTTGTGTGTGTCTGTGTTGTCTTGCAAAAGTCAGGCAATAAAGAAAAGAAATGTTTTGGTGGTGCAATGGATCAATATCACCCATCTATGCACTGATGCCACTTAAACATCTGTTCGACTCCTGGGTTGTAAATTTTTTTCTGAATATTTCTTTTTGCAATCGCCTTCACCCCAATTATTACCTGCCTTAAGTGAGTGTATGAGGTTGCATTCAGAGAGACTTTCAGCAACAATCGGCATGACAACAGTTACACTAAGCAATTACATTCTCCATTATCACTTCCTGCTTCAGTGAGCGTATGTTACCTTAAGGTTGCGTTTAGAGACATCTTTCAGCAACAATCGCCATTTACAGTGAGTTATGTTACCTTTAGGTTGCGTTTTGAGAGACCTTTTAGCAGCAATCGCCGTTTAACTCGCTGAGAGCGTCGTCTGCTCCAGTGCATCTACGGGATATGGTTTGGCAATACGCCCGGCGTAGAAGCTCCACCAGGGAGGCCCATACGTATCGACAATAAACTTGTTTATTCATCCTCCTCCTCCTCAGAATCGTTTCACAAACCACGAGTAAGATTTATTTATCACTTGTTATGGCACCGACCCTGCTTCAGAGGTTCCTCGCAGAGGCCGTTATGTGGCGAGGAATGATTGGGAATCGCGAATAAAAACGATTAGGAGAGTTACCTCAAGTTTTAGAAACTTTAATCCTAGGTTCTCAATTCCGGTACCACTGTGTACGTGTCCTTTGGTGCCACTCGCACCCGTCTCGGCCCCAGAAGGTCCCACCCCATAAGGAACAAAGGTAGTCTGTGCGAATCCCTCGCATGTATTATAGGATTGAGGTCGCAAAACAATTCCGTGCGCCATATGGTGTCAATTCCTTTCTCCACACAAATCTACGTTTCTCAAACGGGTTGGCCACAATTTTGCCATTAATGGTGATTGTATGTAGCGACTATAGACACCCTTGGATTCCCAGATCTGTTAATAGTATACAAAGAATCATGACGCCACGCATGGTGGAGCAATTGATGAACTCCAATATATGGGTGGTCACGTGGTAACTAAGAAACTATTTTCTATGCAGTTGTTTCCCCTTCAGGTGGCCAGGTATGGAAGCACTTGATGGCATCGATGTTGTTGATAACTTGAAGAATCAGACTCGCAACAATCACGTTACTTGATGGCACGACAGAGAGATTAACTATTTATTTACACACAAATAAAACAAGAAGACACAAGCAAGGAGAAAACTGTTTA
This sequence comes from Amblyomma maculatum, assembly GCF_055883805.1. Taxonomy (NCBI): domain Eukaryota; kingdom Metazoa; phylum Arthropoda; class Arachnida; order Ixodida; family Ixodidae; genus Amblyomma; species Amblyomma maculatum. The sequence continues at coordinate 21,983,695 of NC_139349.1, read as the reverse complement.
CATGACTAACCCGTTGGTCGGAAGAAATCAGCCCCGGCTTAATCCAAAGCGCTTACTTTTAAGCCATCTGTCTCCGCCCTTGGCGGGGACAGCAACCAATAACCGATAAGGCAACTTTTCTCACCGATCAAAAACTGGGGAAAGGATATTAACTAACAAACACTTGGGAAAGGAGAGGTCCCAAGTAAACATATGAAAGGCACTGAGGTCACTGCATTCCGAACCTCTGCCTTCCCTTGTTTTCCTTCGCACACGTGCATGCGGGACCAACGTATCTCGCGTTAACAACACCTGTGGCTCAATGACCCATTGCGCCTCATCGCGCGCTGGTCAGCCACCGCACACCTGCTACCCCACAAAGGCAGTACGCACATGAGCAGAGGGAAAGACGCGCACGTAGCAATACGAGAATGCATACAAAAGAAAACTTTCACGGGTCCCGGATATAAAATTCAACACTGAACACGGCACAAAGAGAAGGAGCGCTCTGCGCTGGCGACAATAGAGCTGCCACCGCGCCTCCGTCGTGCGTCGTGGTTCCACCAATTTCGTAACCCTTCGACCGGGGACAGGTGCACATTTCGAAGTATGTACCTCGGTTCGTAGGCTTCATTGCGAGGAACCGAATGGTACGAAAGTTCACCGAACTTCACAAATGCTCATCATGAAAAATAGCGCAAAAAGTACACGAAGGACGGAAGGACCACACGGACAAGGGCAAACTCGCAACTGGGGTTTGTTGCTGAAGTCTTTCGTTTATTTTTTGCGCTATTTTCCATCATGAACGTTCACCGACTCGCCCAACTTTCGGCATTGCTTATTTGCAATGCTGTAGCTACAATCACGTGACTTAATTGACCGCCATCTTGAATCTGGGAGTGACGGAGAAACGGACGAGAAACTTGCAAATGTAAGTGGCAAGAGATAACGCTCGAGACACGGAGGGAGACGAAGACAGCGAAAGAAAGGAGACGTCCGCCTGGGGGATCACCGCGCGTCTTGGCTTTCTCGAGTTTCCTACAAGGGAATGAAGTATTGTCTGTGGCGAGCACATCCCTGCATAGTCAATATGTATACGTTCACCCTTGCTTTGCGAGACTGAAGTTGTGTGTTAGATCAGTGTTCCCAGTACGAAGGCGAGATAAAATCGCTTTTATAAAGCGTTCTTGATGACCACATGACTTCCGTTCCTCGATGATCGGCTAAACTAGGTGCATGTCAGTGTTCACTTTACTTTTCCTCCAGGTCTGCCGTTTTGCTCTCTTTTTACTCTGTTTCATCCAAGATTCGACTTTATTTGCTTTATTAAAGAAATGCTGCAGCAAGTTTATCAGCTTACCCGTTGCTCCTCCTTTCATACAAGGTGATAAGAAACCTAGAAGAGCATATAGCTTTGTGGCATTTTGTTTTAGCGGTTGCTACATTATGTATGATACTGCTGGCATATTCGGAGTGTAGCACTGTCATCACACTAAGCAATCCAGTGTAGACGATGCAGCTTTTAGTCTAATACTGGTCTTATTTTTCAACCTCCGAAACCGCGTAACATTCAGCCCTGCAAACGAATGCGCATCGAGGCAGTCTTGTTTTGTCCCATTTGTCTAGTAATGCTGAACTTCCGACGTAAACCGTTGTTTTGGTACCATCTGTGTAGACAGCTGTGTAATTTCCGTATATATTTCATTTAGCGCGAAGAACTTCTGCCTGATATATCACTGTAGGGTTCACTTTGTTTGAGTGTGCGTTAAATTAGACAGAGCAACGGATAAGCTATACCGATGCGGAAAGTGATTAACTTTCTCCGCGCAATATCGGAAAGGGCATCCTGTATATATTTACTATATCTATTTCTTGGCAGTTAGATAAAGCAGAAGAGCAGTGGTCTGATTAGGGAATGTTTTTTTTTTTTTTTTCTTTTTTTAATATCATCCCGGTAGGTGGCTTTATAACAACGGGGTGAAATAGGTGTTCCCATGCTGAACGGGCGTTAAGGACGTGTTGGCCATGGTTCTGCTGACTACAAGTGGTGGTTTATAGATGTTTACCTAAACCCGTCATATGGGTGATGTCCTGTATGTGACAGTTTAAAGGCGCAGATATAAGTTGTGTACAGCATGGGATCAGCCATTTCGAGTATGAAGCAAGTTATACCGTACACCCGCACACTGAAATGTAGCGTAAACGACGGAGCGATATATATGCAAAACAGGAGTGTTATCGTAACTGGAGAGTGTTAAAGCGATTTGAGGGCCTTAAGGGTTCGAAAACTTTTGATCTTTAAGCCATGTCGTAACATGGCCCGAAGGCCGAAGTCAAGAAGCAGCGAAACAGCAATCAGTCCAATCAGGCACAATTTTTTGACGCGGTCAGAGAAACGCAAAGGTTAAACTGAAATAACAAAAACAAGAATAACGCAGCCAAGTCCGTGCACACGTGTACCAAGAACCAAAACGGCCGAAAACGTTAGACATTGCTTACTCATTTGAATAAACCGGGTAGAAGTTAGCCCGAGCTCATTTATCAACGCTTGCTGGCCAGCTGGGGTCTATAGCCCCCGGCGGAGCGCACGTATGCGAGCGATATGGAATCAGTCTGGTTCCTCCGTTCCCCGGACTTGATGGTGCAATCAGGCCGGATAAATGACGCTCACTGTTAAATGCGAGTTGATCAAAGCCAGATCTACAGCAGGACAAAGAAAGTGCATATCTGATGTGCGTGATCAAAGCGTATACAAATACGCGTTTGTACAGTCTTGCACACAGAGTTCCTGTAGACGCGCTGAGATGCTAGGCTTCCGCGCGTAGGAAATTCATATCGCGCAGGCAACCGTGATACCGATAAGCTCCTTTTTATGACTGCAGATACAATGTCACTTCAACTCATTTATAACTATCGATTCTCAGTATTTCTGTTTGTCGATTCTATAGGAGCCAAGGATATCTCTCGAAGCAAATTCCATCCATATGCGAAGTCAAGATACAATAGTGATTTATAGTAAGAAGTTCTGTCACGGAAAGTTGTTCATCTCTTGAAGATTTTCGAACTGTGCCTTGATTCTCTGTGTAAAGTATAGCGTATGCTTGAGTCCTATTAAAGTTATTTAGTAACCGAAATACCACTGTCAGTTGCCTTCTTTCAATAGGTTCCTTTCAAGCGCTTATTAGTACGTTTATTTCAGTTCTTCCACAGATGTCAGAGCGGGTGGATGCTTTCTGATAACTCTGTAAGTTCTATAACTCGTCTTATTTTATAAACTGACCAACTGCGCCAAACTGGTATCTTGTTTACGAGAAGATTATGGCGATGCTTGATAATAAAAAAAAAAAAGACATGTGGAGGTTTAAGGAACTATAGTTATAGAGCGAAAACTGAGTGTTTCAGAGATAGCCTCTTTAGCACCACCGCTTCAATCCACGGTTAGTTTAATAACTTTTATTTAAATTAGGTTTTGGGGAAAGGAATAAGCCTTATACTTTTGATGGTTTGGTTTGGTTTTTGGGGTTTAACGTCCCAAAGCAACTCAGGCTAGGAGACACGCCGTAGTGGAGGACTCCGGAAATTTCGACCACCTGGGGTTCTTTAACGTGCACTGGCATCGCACAGCACAGTGGACTCCGCGTAATTGTGGACACCTAACCTAACCAGGTCAAGATCAAGTTTTCATGTTTCTTCTTACATATTGGTTGGTTTGGTATGTGGGTTTAACGTCTCAACGCGACTCAGGCTATGGGAGATGTCGTAGTGAAAGATTTCGGAAATTTCGACCACCTGGGGTTCTTTCGTCTCCATCGAAAAGCGGCCGCCAAGTCTTGTATATTGCATATTGGTTTAGCCCCGCCGGGGTGGTGCAGTGGTAAGGCGCCCGACTACTGTGCCGGAGTTCCCGGGTTCGAACCCGACCGCGGCGGCTGCGTTTCGATGGAAGCGAAACGAAGGGGCGTCCGTGTGCTGTGCGATGTCAGCGCAAGTTAAAGATCCCAAGGTGGTCGAAATTACTGCGTAGCCCTCCACTACGGCTCTTCTTTCTCTCTTTCCACTTTCATTCCCACCCTCCTCCCTTTCCTTACGGCGCGGTTCGGGTGTCCACAGAGCAAGTGTGTAGATAGATAGATAGGTGGATTTATTGAAAGGAAAAGGCAGAGAGGTTGGCCCGAATAATTCAAATCTGGCCTGCTACTCTGCACTGGGGAAGGGGAAGGAGAGAAGAAAGAAGGTCATGATGGGTGACGATGTAGGAGAAGGCATATGAAATATATATACAGACACAGCAGCTTGCTTTACAAGCGCGAATCAAGTCCGCTGGCGCTCAAATAACGGCAAAGAGCACGCACTGCCTGGACGCCCTTCCACTTGTCCTGCCAAGCGCCCAGCAGCAGTTCCTCCGACAGAGGCCTCTTGTCTAAACGCTTCAAGGAAGCAGCTAGCACATTTCTTTCGTTCGCATACTCTGGGCACACCAATAATACATGGTCCACAGTCTCTGGGATGCCACAAGTTGAACATTCCGGGGAGTCCATCTGTCCAATTAAATGTAAGTACTTGCGCGTGAAAGCCACGTTTAAACGAAGTCTATGTCAAGCATGCCTGATGACGCGGAATATCACGCGGAACATTAAATTTAAATGTTCGATCGAGCCTTCTGAGACGGATGTGTCGGGCGTCTGGTTGAGCCCAGTAAGCTGCTGTAGCAATATTCATACAACTCTTTAGAAGACACGTCGTATCCGCTCTTGAAAAAGGCACAGCTGTTTGGAAGCCATTGATTAGTGCGCTTTTCGCTTCAACATCGGCCTGCTCATTCCCATGGAGGTCGCAGTGGGCAGGGATCCATTGAAACATTATCATGTGGCCTTGCAGCTGAGCAGATGTGATGAGCTCCATAATGTTTAGTGCCAGGGACTGATAGGCAGTGTGGCGTAAGAAGTTTTCCAAAATTTGTAATGCAGTCTTCGAGTCCGTGAATATACACCATTTTTGAGGTGGTTCCCCACATGTATAACGAATAGATTCCCGAATGGCTACAAGTTCGGCAGCGGTTGATGTAGAGGTATGTCCCAAAAGGAAATGCAGAGTCGTTTTCTGAGCTGACATGACCACAGCTGCAGCGGATGCCTGTGCTGACACAGATCCATCGGTGTATACGTGAATATAACTGGGATATTCTGACCAGATGTGTGCCAGAGTAAGTTGTTTGAGTCCACTAATTGGTACCATTGATTTCTTTAGTATTCCGGGAACACGAAGGTGCACCAAAGCTTTATCCATCGTCCATGGTGGTTGGGTGGGACGATATGGGAGGGCATATCCTGTCGGTACTTGCGACTGATGGCAGCGGAGTGCACTTGTAAAACTGCAGTTCGGCCTCTCATCCAGAATCTTGCTGAGTGGGTGAAAACGGTGTCTTGTAAGTGCTCGTAAATATACACTAAGTGGTTCGTGTGACAAGTATATGGACATTGGGCGAGCGTGTGCCTCTTCAATTGTGCCTTTGTTAGAGGTGCATCTGGACAGTCCAAGGCATATTTTCAGTGCCTGCGCTTGCACGCTCTCTAAAGTCCGCAAGCAGGAAATGCTCATACTAGAGAGTACTGGGAGACTGTACCGGATGTAGCCAACAAACAGAGCCTCGTAAAGCCGTATTAAGGAGCGCTCAGTTGGACCCCATTTGATGCCAGCTATGTAACGAAGTACATGGCAAAAATTAATTGCCCTTTTCTTCACCATAACAATATGTTTCGACGAAGATAGTCGGTGGTCAATAATTACTCTTAAGAATCTGTGCCTGGAGACGTATGGTATTACGACTCCATGAAGGGTAATCGGGTAGCGGCTGACACATTTTCCTGTAAACGCGATCACTGCACACTTTTCTGGCGCTAAAAATAAACCTTGACGCCGTAAGTACATCGATGTTGATGACACAGCTCGTTGCAGTCTCGCACGTAGTTGTGGGCGCGTCGAACCAGATGCCCAGATGCAGATGTCGTCAGCATATGCACGTATGTGGATGTTAGTTGGCAGTTCACTCACCAGGCCAATTAGCGCAACGTTAAATAAAGTTGGGCTGAGAACTCCTCCCTGTAGAACTCCACGACCGATCTGAAAGCGGGTAGTATCTCCTTCAGGCGTAGTCATGTAAACAGAGCGGCCACTGCGATAGCTTACAATCCACAAGTACAGCCGGCCACCAACTCCCACGTCGTCAAGTCCATCAAGAATAGCTTCATGGAGGACGTTGTCGTATGCTCCCTTTATATCTAAAAATGCAGCAGCTACTAGTCGACGGTGACGCTTTTCGTGCTCTACTGTCGCCACAGGGTCGATGACGCTGTCAATGGAAGAGCGTCCGCGGCGAAATCCAGTCATCATATTCGGATAAAGATCATTACTCTCTATATACCACTCAAGTCTTGCCAGCCCCATGCGCTCCATAACTTTTCCAATACAGCTTGCTAGGGCAACTGGCCGGTATGAGGTAAGTTCGAGAGGAGGCTTTCCAGGCTTCAAAAGAGCAACCAGGCGGCTAATTTTCCAGTGTTCAGGAACAGTACTAGAAGCCCATATATCATTGAAATAATTAAGTAGTGCAGTTCTACCATCCTTGTCTAGGTTTGATAAGGTTGAATAAGTAATCCCGTCAGGACCAGGTGCAGATGAATGCCGACAAGAAGCAAGAGCGGCGTCTAATTCAGCTATTAAGGGCACGTCGTATTGATATTGGTTCAATAAGAAGAAAGGCGCTGCATCCGACAGACTTGGGAGAAGGAAGAAAAAGGTGAAAGCGGAGAAAAAGAGGCCCGTGGGTGGAAGGCTACAGAGTAACTCGGTCATGTGAGCCTTTAACGTGCACGGACATCGCACAACTCAGGTCTCTGCCTCTCTGCGTAAGTTAGAACTTGGGGAAAGGAAGGTGCGGTATACATTTGGGTGAACACCTCGAAATCGTGGACACCCACACTTTATTAAGTCACTGCCACTTGAAAGGCAAACTTAGTGTCACACGAAGACCTGCAATACATAGCGTAGTGACGCTTTCGCTTCCATTGTAAATTAGTTTATAAGAAAGGAAAGGCACAGTACCTGTCTAGGTCACTTGAAGATGAAAACCTCTGTGACGCTGACGGCTCGAAAAACTGGCGTAGTGAAGCTTTCGCTTCAAAAACTGTGCTTGCTTTCCGCAGTCTCTAATGCCCTTGAATTTCGGAGTAAATAAAGCCAGACGCCTGCATGTTTTTGGGCAGGGACAAAAGCCCTTCCATTTTTTAGTTGGCGACCGATAGAGCGGCTTCTTTAGGAGGCAACCATGTGCGATCTTAAGAGGGAGCACTTCGACCACTATTCCTATCGAATGCGTCTGTTGCTATCGACAGCCCCGAAGGGATAAATAATAATCGATCATACGGAAAGGTTTATGCTGCCTTTCTTGTACAGTCGCTTCTAAATCTCCTACACACACACACACACACACACACACACACACACACACACACACACACACACACACACACACACACACACACACACACACACACACACACACACACACACACACACACACACACACACACACACACACACACACACACACACACACACACACAACGTGCATGCATATATACAAGCGGTTGTGGTTTTTGGGGTTTAACGTCCCAAAGCAACTCAGGCTATGAGAGACGCCGTAGTGGAGGACTCCGGAAATTTAGACCACCTGGGGTTCTTTACGTGCACTGACATCGCACAGCACACGCGCATCTTGCTTTTCGCCTCCATCGAAAAGCGGCCGCCGAGGCCGGGATTCGATCCCGCGTCCTTGGGAACAGTAGTCGAGCGCCGTAACCACTGCGCCACCCCGGCGGGGTGCATATATACAAGCATGTCCCAGCTAACATGGACTAAGATTTAAAAATGACTTGGGTATCTTTCCATCCGAAATCAGGCAATAGTATCGTCATGTGAACTACCTACTGGCATTTTGTAGCGGTTTCACTACTATAGGTAAAGCCAATATCACCATGGCCGCGAGTGTGACCTTCGAATGTCCTTCTAATGTGATGACCTTAAGTCCACGATTCCGTGGTGTCCATCCAAAAGTTTACTGCGCCTTAGTTTATTTCCATTTTTGAAGAATCAAAGAAGAACAACGATGCCTGAACACATAGTTTTATAGGGTTCGTGTTCCCCAGGTTCCCTATGTGAAGGGCGGGCTCGTCGTGGAGAGAGTGTCCTTATCAGTTCAATATCACTCACATGAACACACTATCACTCCTGAAGACACTCCCTCTAAAGGGTTTGGAGTTGGTGGTGAGGAGGAAGCCGTTGAGGCGTTGCAGATGGGGGCACAAGAGGAGCTCGGTGACTGCAGGCGGCTCATGGGCATGCACCTGGGTCAAAAGGGCCGCCGGCGCCATCGGCAAGAGGAATCGAAGTGTAGCCGGAGACGACCCCTTCTGTCACTCCGTTCGACTTCTCAGAAGAGATGTCTGTGCGGCCGCCTTGAGAGTGCGCCGACGCATGCGGGAGCCACTTGAACCTTTTTTTTTCCCAATGGCCCGTCGCCGACTGCTGTTGATGACCTGCTAAATAATCCCGCGTTCCTTTCCGGCTTTTCTTTTTTTTTTTTTTTTCTTGGTGGCCATTCCAAGTCGCGTCTCGCCGTCGCCGTTCTTGACCGCTCCCTCTCTTTCGGTCGGGACTTCCTGCCTCTGCTGTCCAAAGCGTCAGCTCCCGTGTCTCACTCGTTGTCGCCATACTTAACTATGGGTAAGGCGCCGGATTAGTGCGCCGGAACACCCGGATTCGATCCCCACCGCCGACGGTTGCGTTTTTACTTCGGAGCCCTTCGCTACGGCATCACTTTCACTCGTTTCGCTTTCACTCCAACCTTCCTTCCTTTCCTCACGGCGCGGTTTAGTTGTCCGCAAAACAGACAGACACTGTGTATTTCCTTTATATAAATAAATTTACAAAAAAAATGAAAACGTGACCTTGACCTGATTAGGTGTAGGATGTCCACAGTGGCGTCGCACCCGGAGGTGCGGCGCCCCCCCCCCCCCCTCTCCCGTGCCATCATTTTAGGCACTGAATCACAACTTTATTTCTACTTCCTCTTTCCTTAAGGTTTCCGTTGTAGTTAAATTTGCCCTGCACTCAATCACGCAGTGCGAGTGAAGTAGAATATTTTTTCTTTGCAAGTCTAGGACGCAGCGATCGCGCCCAACGACTGGTAATTCAGATATACATCACATCAAAAGCCCATATTTCCGAGAAATGTGGTGGGTGACTGCAGGCTCATTTTCTCAACCCTTTCTAATTTTAACAATGACATTGCATTTTTCAGAGAGAAAAAAAAAGGCAAGAACCGCATATGCACTGCGTGAACACACTTGGATACATTCACTCTCAAGTCCCTTTTAAAGCACCTGGCCTTTCCAAAGGTGTCCTCATTATTATCATTTTTTTTTTTTTTCCAGTCGGCGAGTGGTGTTCACACCGATTGCTATTCCATTGAGCAACAGGCATATCCCGTGCCTTTCGGCGTTCTGAAAGTGCGAGACATGCGAGACTGGGCCGAGGAGCGAGAAAGGTATAGGAGATAAATGAACAAGACAAAAGACTGCCGCAGAGATACTGCAGCAGTCATCGCTTGGGAAAGGAGAGTGAACTGCACATACACAGAGGCGATGCTGCGGCACGGACGCTGACGGGTGTCGTCTAACACGCTCCTGCGCAGGTGTTTGCGATAGGTATCGGGTTAATGCTGGTGTTTCTAGGGTACACGCACGTACACAGGCCCGGTCCAACCTCAAAATATTGTGTGGAGTCTCTGGCCTAAACTAAGGCATGCGTTTTCATGCCGGGAGAATTCCCTTTGTCTGAATAAAGTTTTTCATTCACTCATTCATTCAACCGTTCACAACAGAGTGATTCTTTCTACGAGGAGATCACACTTGCAGTCAGTGGCACCGATGCGCGCCTTTTCGCATCTTTCCACAACAATTCATCTCGCCCCCCGCCCCTTCCTCCCTCTCACTGCCAAGTTGCACCTCCCTGAGCGTTGCACCCGGTGCTGACCCTACCCCACCCTACCCCCAGCACCCCCTCACGACGCCACTGGAAGTCAACCATCAGTGGTATCCAAACAAAAGAATAAGACGCCTTCCTTTGCCCAAATCTTCTTAAGGAAAAGTAATAAAAAACTGAGGATGGAAAAGGTGGTGTAAAATAGGCTATCACTGCAATAATCGCTGTTTTCGCTCTACCACTAGTTTCAAGCCATACTTTAATCCCCACAGTTTTTTTCCTTATCGGTATAGAAACGCGGCCTCCGATCCCCTAAACCCCACTGCCTTAAGAAAAGTCCGTTTGCGATGGGTGGAGCCCTCTTGTGAAGATCTTCTCCGGCCATAAACTGCGTCAGGGCCCCGGCCGACTTGAGGCAATAACATAAGCAACCTTTATTCATATGCCGGTAAAGAAGAGGTCCTTGCATGGCATCCGTGGAAGCGCTTGCGCAGGGCAAGATGTTTGGCACACTACAGGTCACATGTGTTCGTAATAACAAGACGAAAATATATAGCGGGCTCAGTTCGGTATCTTAATGTATTGTACATTGCCAGAAAAGCAAGTTTACAAATTTAAGAGGTGTAAATGCATCGAAAAATCTTGGTCCCTGCAAAAGTTGTCCATAAATTGCTACTGCCTGTAATAACGAAGCCCATATTAACGAGGTACGACTACCATCCTTCGTTAACATGCGTATTCGTGCCGTTCGTAAAAAGTTACAGCCTGACATGGTCTGTTTTCACCGCCTGGAATCTATAGGCGCTTTTCGAGAATGAACTTGGTGGCAGGGACAAGTAAGTCGTAAACTCTCTTTATGTAGAACAGAGAAGGATGAGTATAAGCAGCAAAATCGAATGGCATTGCAAACGGGCAGGTCTTATCAGACCCGAAACATTAGACCGACCTGCAGCACACGCGTTTTTACAAGAAATCTAATACTGTAGACGCGGCTGCATTATTTGCCCTATGCGGGACGTTCGCTCGTTTCCGGTTTGGTATAAATATCGCACTTAATCTCCGCTCTGCCCCTCCCCCCCCCCCCCCCCCCCCCTCCCCCCAATGGCCGCATAGTTTTCCATTTGAGGTATGCATAGATAAAACCTCTCTTTCCTTGCAACTGTCCATCTGGAAGGGGGGGAGATGGTTTGGTTAATAGTTTATGAGGTTTAACGTACCAAGGCAACTATCAGGTGGATGCTTATCGCGGTTTGCTTTTGCGGATGAGCTTCATTACTAATCTGGGTATGCACTGCCCGATAAGGGAAGATGAAAGTGATCGCAATGCACAACTTAGACCAACGCCATTACCCTTGGTTCCAGCTACTGCAGGAAGGAGAATTTTGACATATCCCATGGTGTGAGCACAAGTGCCTATAGGCATTCTTGTTCTCGCATCAGACTGTCATTTTTACAGGGATGGTGACTGTAACGACAACTAACCATACCCTTCGCCCCACCACAGCCCGCACATGTCGGCTGCTGACTCCTTTAGGATGACAGAAACATATAGCACTGGCATCGTTCCATTATACAGCAATCCTTGACGAAGAGCAAGCTTCGTTTGACTATAATTGATGCTCCAGAACTGAACAGCTTTTGTCGGTTAATTTCTTTTGTAGCGCCACCGGACAAATAAAGTATACAACTACTTCGTTCATCATTAATTTTCACGAAAATTGAAAACTTCCTGGATCCCCGTTTGTTTCGTGTGTGTCTACTTTGCGTACCGGTTGAAGCGTGATACCGACAGATGTTTTTTCCTATTGAAAACTCCTTGCTTTGCTAGATAAAGGTTCTGCGTGCTCAGTTGAAAAAAGAACAAGTGAGAGAGAGAAGGGTAAATGATAAAAATTGTCTCCCAACGTGAGCAAATGAGAAAGCATTGCGAGTTCCGGGCGTAGTTCTTTTATGAGCTCGTTCTGTGTTTGGTTATTTTTCCGAACTGTGGAAGTTTGCTTTGTGATGTCCCAGTTATAGAACTCTTTTCGGGGTGGAGAGTAGGAATCACACACGAAATAGGGCCAGCAGATTTAATCAGACCTGGATGCCCCCCGCTTACCCGACGGTCTTGAGGTTGCGTCTGGACGCCACTGCGATGATCCGGTGCTTGAGGTGGGAGATGATAGCCATAGCTGCAGGCAGCGCTGATGGTGACGGTGTACACGGTGTTACGTTTCTCCACCGAGAAGTGGGACATCTGACGCGGCCACCGCATAGCAACAGGCAGAACCGCGAGCGGATCGGCCATTTCGACGCCGTTCATCGGCCGCGCAACGCTTCCTCCCGCCGACAAGACTCAGCGTGTTCCTGTGCGTGCGTGTGTGTGCAAAAGCTGGTCAAGCCTGGAGCTCGAGGGAAAGTGCGTCGCCCTCTCCTGTCTGCAGGAGGTGGAGGAGATGAGGTCGGAACACCTGCGATTGAGTCATTCGTCGTGAACCAACATGTTTGGCTCTCCCTTTCCTGTGAGGGTTTACCCTTTCCCTGTGAACTGGAAAAACTATAAAAAGCAGCGGCCGACTCCGCTGAGAGAGAGACTACTTTGACGCGCCGTTGTTACGACGTTAGACACCAGCTGTGTGAGAGTGTCTGTAATCTCTCCGGGTCAGCTTCACTGCCCGTTTCTTCCCGATGTTGTAGTAAAGGTTGTTTCGTTAAAAGACGCCTCGTCTTTGCTGGCACCTTTCATGCCGTCCGCCGTCCACGGAGCCGCCAGGCCAACGCTACCGAGAGGCCGCGCGCCGCAGCGGTACGCTACCCCGGCACTCGCGACCCAAACCTAACAACGGCGAGCTCAATAGGCGCGCCGCCAGGACTAGCGAGCCGTCTTCGTATCTTCAGGCTGTCGTCCCTCGGGAGACGAGGCTGGATTGACTGGCTCTATCGTCTCTCGTTCCTCTCTGCCCCACCGTCCATTCTGTTGCTTTCCTTGTCACCTCGGGCCCTTTGTTCCGATTCCCGGAACCCTCGCCATCCCCGCAACAGCGCACGTGTAGCCGTCATTAGCGCGTCTTCCCAGCATTCCAGCGTGCCGTTCAGCGACCCTTCTCGTATCCAGTTTTCGGGCAAAAGGCGACACCAGCAGGCAAAATTGTGGAGGTGGGTGGTTCCCAAACATACGCGAAACCCGATCCCAAATTCCGGCGCAGGCAATTTAGCCATCACAACTTTACTTGTTTTAATTTGTTTGTTCAAGTTATTTTATTATTTTGTTTCGTTTTTATTTTTGTTTTTATTCTTCGTTTTCTTGGATATTGTGCTTTTTTGGCAAATTTCATTATTAGGATATTTTTTTGTTTGTCTCCCTCAACGCCTTCCAGCATACTCATAGGGGGATTATGATCACGTTCGCACAAGATCGAACTGCAGGAACAGCACAGCACCTCCTTTTATTGATATGCTCTGCATTACCTCTTGTTTAGAGCTTGGTTGACTTGGTATGTCACTTCTGCGCATCGTGTTGATATATCACTGTTCTTCTAATGATCTGCACATAGCTCGTCTATACATGCAACAAGGTTTCAGTGTAATAAATACCATACAGAAGAAAAATAAAGTCGTGACAGAGATAGTTAGTGCGCTTGGCTGGAACACTGAGGGATGGGGTTAATTCGACTCCTTACCAAGTTACCAAACACATGAGGGAGCCAAGATTGATGCTGCAGCCGCGACTGCGGCAGTATCGATCTTGGCTGCGAACCAACGTTCGTGAAGCTGGTTCAAAAATAACTGAACATCTACAATGTTTTCTTAATGATTGACAGCAAAATGTGGAGATGCTTTGTCCACACGTCGTGTTCACAGCTCATGGGAACACCCGACCGGGTCATTAGGAAAGAAAGGTTTTCGCCTTAAAAAATTAACAACTGTATTTTGTTTATTATTTATATATTTATATTTTATTTATTATTTATATCTAGAACTTTTTTTTTTGGTAGCACAACTAAGAGCCACTTGAAGCAAGTATAATCCACACTGGCAGCGAGTGCAGAAAGGAACTACTTGGATATGAGAGGAACACTGATGAAAGGCCAGTGCGACGAGACGTGGCGCATTAAAAACGTTAGTGATTGCCGAGCCAAAAGGCTGAAAATAATTTTTCGAAGTGCTGGCTGAAGCGCAGTTAGCCATTCTGAACATCCGTAAGTATGCCGTGGTATACGCAAAACGTACTAATCCAAATAAAATGACTGCGCCATAATTAGGCGTCCTGTATACTTAGAAGTTTCTTCACGTGACTTCAGTCTCAAATATAGACATGTAAAGAACTTGGTGACACCGAACAATTCCAGCTTCTAGAGGAAATAAAATCGTCGGACTGACCACTCGTTTTGCTAGTACGCAGGGATGAGAACGCGGAGAGTGTAAGGGGACTACGAAATGGAGCAGAGAGATGGCAACAGTCATGCGACAACTCTTCTTTCTTGACGTGATAATTATTTACCGATATCTAATGGGTAGCCGGTCCAAGTAAGCACTGTTGTGCACGTTTTAATGGTGAATTTATTGATTATAGTAAAGGCAAATCATGTGTTCCTTCGTCTCTAGCCTTGTAAAACTGTGGTCACATCCTGCTCATAAAAAAAAAAAAAGAAAATCTGATGGATCTTTCTTCTGCGCCTTACTCGGTACTGAACCCATTGTTGCATGCGCTAGCACATTCTATGGCAAAATATAAGGCTGTTCCGAAATCCATCGACGATTGAGAGAGCTTCCACATCCGCCGCTGCTGGTGTTATAACGTGACCAAAAAACGTAGAACGACAAGGGCAGTCGCGAAGTACGCGCCCGGTGTAAAGGTTTGCATCTAAGGCGCGCCAACTTCAGAAACAATGCGCCGTTCGCGAGTGAGACAACGAGACTGCTCTGTAGCTGCGTTTTCATGACACGTCAACCGCGGCTGCCCTGTTATTTGCTCTTCCCTGCGACGGAGCGCCGAAGCGTCCGGAGCCGTAATTCCTTTCTCATTTTTCTTCTGCTCGCACGGCCGGAAGGCTCTGAGCTGCATTGTGCGGGGCAGCATTATGATGCGTTCGTGATCAAACAGTTTTCAAGCATCCGTCCACAAGAACGCCGAAGAACTGTGTACGAGTTTCATTCATGTCTTCGATGGCGTTCTACGATCGCGAGCGGGAGCTTTCGGCTGAGGAGAAGGAAACCTCGATGCAGAAGCGAAAAAAAGAGAGAAAAGCACACGCCGTACCCGAATGCTCGCGGACTCCTCGCAAAGAGAGAGACAATATATAAAAAAGAAAGAAGACTGGTCATTCCCGCGCCTTCCTGACCCATTCCTTTAACAGACAAACAGCCGCTCAGAAAGTAAAGAAAGCCGGCAAATATAAGACACTGCAGTGTGTTCCGAAAATACTCTCCCTTCGTGCACAACGGCGGGCCGCCCGCATCACGCTTTCTGGCGCTCTCGCGAGAAAACCAACCCTAGAAGCTGTTCGTTTCATTTTGCCTTCGTATTTTCTCTTTCTCTTCTTTAACGCGTCTCGGCTTCTCCGCTTCGCACGAAGCACCGGTGATGATGATCCCGCACGCTCCCCCTCTCTGGCGACGCTCCTCCGAAGAAGAGGAGCCGCGGACGACGCATCAGCCGGCGCGGCTTGCTTTCCCAACTGATTCTGCGAAGTGGCTCGTCGTCGTCCCGTGACGTTGAGCGTGACGTCGCCGTTCAACTGCCGTCAGAGCCAATGGACTCCGCCGTGGCGTAGCTTCATTCACAAGCCGGCGGGCTCGGTGATCACCAGCGCCCTCGAGCGTCGACGCGCGCCGCCGGCTGCTTCCTCTCTCTCTCGTGCGTGCTCTTGAAGCTCCCCTCTCTGTCCCTCTATCTCATGTTCGTGGCCTCCTCTTTCACCGATTCCAGTACGGGACGTTCGGTCGCTCCCCTCTCCTTGCGCGAGCGTCCCATCGCTAGCAGCTCCACTTGATCGTCGCAGTTGGTTTCGGCTTATCTCCAGGCGGGCAACTCGCCGGCTTTTTCTTCTTCTCCAACGGGAGAGAGAGAAGAAAAAAAATTGCACAGAGCAGAAACAGAGAAGTAAGAAAAATTTTGTGGCTCCAAAAGTTACCGTACATTACACACGCAGCACGAGAGGCGACTGTTTTGCTGTTCGGTTCCCGGAGAGTAGGAGAGCGGGTGCCGCGTCTGTGGAAAGGAGGATAGCGGTGCTGCCCTTTGGCGCGTCGAGTGAACGAGCGCCGCTGACGGTCCGGCGCGCATACACTTTCTTCCCAAGCTTCAGTCGAGCGGGGTGCCCTCCCTCAGTCTGACGTGGTGCCGTCGTGCGTGCGTTGTGCCTTTTTCGCCCGTGTTCGTCTTCTACTACGCCGGGCGTGTTGTGCCTTCTCGTTCACGGAGAGAGAGGCCCGCCCGCGATCCGTCGCTGCTGCCTTTTGGTCCAGTTCGTTCTCGTTGCCCGGGCGTGTTTCTCTGACAGCGCCACAGCTGGAGGAGTTACTGTCCTACCGTACAAGCCCAGGGTCCGAACTCTGGATGAGTGCCGTCACGGATTGACAAGTGTCTCGGTCGCCGCGGTTACGTGTCACCGGGTGACGGGCGAACGTTTGTGGTGAAGAAGGGAGAAGGCGCGCCCTGCGGCGCATCTGTCTGTGTGTGTGTGTTGCGAACGACCGGCGGCGAGACGTCCCGGCCCGGCTGTCTGCTTCGGGGGTTTAAGCCTAAAGCAGGGTTGGGTGGCCCCGGGCTAGCAACGTACAAGTTGCTAGGTGAGTTTCATTTTCTTGTTAATTGTTGTATAACCTGCCGATCATCTTTTATCAGTTTTCGTGTGATGATTTTGTGTGGAACAATAGGCCAGCTTTGTGTAGTGTGGCCGTAGACGTCGAACTTACCTTCACTGGTTCGTTCAGGACGAACGGAATGAACTGCTTTGTTCAGAAAGGTTGTCGCCAACAACAGGTGTCACAGACCATCATCGTGTAACAGGTGACATGCTTATGACAGGTTGTAAAATGTGAGTGATATGGCAAGCATGTGAGTAAGCCACCACTGACAGTCGATGCATTGAGGGAGTTTGGAAGACGGTACACATCGAGGAGTGCACGCAGGTTTGTCAGCACACACACGAACAGGATTTTTTGAGTATTCTGTTTCCATCCATATACCGTATTCAAGTTGTGAGCTGAAATTTGCAGTTCCTGCATCGTGGATATAGAGAATTCATTGTGTTTTGAAAGCACTCTACGTCTCAGTTTTCAGGTGCAGAGCTCGACCTTCCATAAGAATGCAGGGAAATGACGTACATACTTCGTGCTAAAATATTTCTACTTGGCGCCTTTCGCCAGTTGGCTACAGTTGGGAAGTATAGCTGTCCCAAAGCTCTGACTACTCGGATGCTGCTCGTCTTCTCTCTCAATCGTTATTGGCGCAGTATCCTCAACGTCAGTGGATGTGTGCACACTGTATATTCAACTGTAATTTCAAATGGCTCCTTACCTAGATTTCCGGCGCCGGCTTTGTAAGCGAAAAATCAATCACGGCCAACGCCTTCCTCCTCCTCCTCGGTATTGGCGCAACAGGTGCAAGCACGGAACGCTTGATCGCAGGGTTTCCTTTTGACCTCAACGACGCCGCGGTTCTTCGAGGTTAGTTCAGCCACTGGCCGTTCGATAGTGTATTGTTAATCGACATACGTGTTTCTTCATTGACGACCATCTTTTGTTGGTGCCTCGTTCCTCGCTCATTTGGCGAGCGGCATTTTGAGCTGTTGCTCTGGCTGTTAGATCAATTTGGAGCACGGTGTAAGCTACTTCTTACACCGTGACTTGGAGTAACTGCAATATATGTTATATGTGAGTTCGATACATTTCACGCGGATAAGTGCAAAAAAAAAAAAAAGAAATATGGGAATCTCTTTATGAGAGTGTAAATCTCCTGTTTTATTTTTCATACGTATCGGTATCTAGTAAACTTCGAGTAGGGTGGCTACGTCTGAGGCAAGAAAGCAGCTTTTAAACTTCAAGGTGCGGTGCGCTTGTTCTGCAGCCATCATAATTTGTTCATTAGTTCAGATAACATGCCATTTCACTTCGCAGTACGTGGTCCACATAAGTTTGTCAGGCTACAATGCGTTAATCTACTACGGGTCACAAAGCACCCAAACTAAAGGCACAGACACGGATCGACACATAAGCACTCGAACCATGCAAATAAGGAAAACAAAAAGGCTCCGGACTCTGTACCCAGACCAAGGACCGAAACCAGGGACACAAGCTAGGGATTCAGAACAGGGAGTGTACTGTTTGTTGCTTGCTTCCAATCCGCTCGTGGTGTATGGCCATATGCGAATACCGTCAGCCGTCGTCCTTACCGCGGCTGAGAAACACAGGCGCACCGTGGCAGCAGCTCCGGTCCCAATCGCTATCTGCGCCCTCGTTGCTGGCGTTATCAGCGTCATTCTTTCCACATCTGCGGCCATTGCAGCGCTGGGTGACTTTTGCAATCGGGGCGCAAGCCCGCGGCAGTGCGGTGTTTTTATGCGGCGCTTGGGCCCGCGGCGATGCTCGCCGCTTGCACCTGGCACGAGGCCCACTGGGGCCGTTTCGATCGCGATGGGCAACGCCGCCGCGAGGGCGGTGGCGGCGCAGGTGACTCCGCGACGTCCACTCGCTCGGGGCACGCGTCTAGGCAGCCGTCTAATCCGGTTCTTCCCCCGTGACTTCTCTTAGCATGAATTCGATCGAGACGCAGGTTGTTTTCCTCACTTAAAAAAGCAGAACGCTGTCGGCGGACGCCGGTACACGGCTGCTGCCAGCAGCAAAAGGTGGGTCATGTGTCGGGCTTCAGCATCCCTGAGTTGCGCGTTGGCTATTAGTATCCTTCCAGGGACGAAGTAAAGGGGACGGTGATGATAATGATGAACAGCATTTATTGATACAAAAGTGAAAGGGCAGAGCCTGTAGGGCCCCGCGGAACGTAATCTATACAAAAGCTCGTTACATATAAATACTGAAGCGTCCTTTAAAATTCTGCCTATTCCTCTTTATCCTCATCCATGGCCATGAGCCTTTCTATTCAATAAAGGACGTTCAATCAATCAACTCACAAATACGTCATATAATACTTCATTGCTTGCTGCTCATACTTTTCTGAAGACATCTTTGTGTTTGGCATCACATATGGTAGTCAAACGCGCATTGCGCTGCCTGTGTTATACGCATTGGCCATCTACTTCTAAATATGCTTACGAGTCTTTTAGCTGGTTATCCATAGCACTTCAGAGCACAGTAAAATACCACTTGAACGAACGACATTGAACGAAGTATTCCGTTGTATGAATTTTCTTGAATCCCCTCGCTTCCTTCCCCCCGCAGAAGCTCCATTGAATGCTACGCAGGCGCCCTTCATTTTATTGAATTTCAGTGTATTGCTGACTTCAGTTCTACGAACATCTTCCGCGGCGTCGTCCTTTGTCTCGCAGGTTATACTGAGCACTGCAAACAATCCAACCGGTAATTTTTGTCGCTTCTTTTTTTTTTCTTTTTTTCTTTTTTTTTTCTCGTTGAGAACCACGCTTCGTTACCATGTGACGAAAAGTGACCGTCGTTTAGCTTGAGAATGAAATGGCTATCTAAATAAGCTTGTAGCCAGCCGAATCCATAGCTGGCTTTGTACGCTCAGTTGGCTCCACAGCCATGAGCCATAGCCAGACATTTAGCCCTATACTAGGCCTTTTAGCTCCAGGAAACTCGTACGCATGCGTGCTGGTTAGCCATGATTAGTTGAAGCAATGATCACTTTGGAGAAACTGAAGACGTTTTCTTCCCAGCAGGCCATTGTGCCAGCCAAGGTTTGCGAGAGGTTGGAGACGGTGACTGCAGTTCAAAACCACTGCAGTCCTATAGTTCAAATGTGCTGCAAAAGGTTACTGAATTTATCGCTTGCGAATGAACGCAGTGACAAGGAGATGTGATTCGAACACCCGATGTTTCTTGTAGGTTGCAGCTCCGAATCTGGATCTAGGTAACTTCGTGTGTCCTCTTATGTGTTCGGCTGGCAGATTTTGGTTGATTATAGTACAGGAGAGGCCAGTCCAAAGTCGGTCATTTTGAGGGTGTCACTACTTGACATTCTTCGCAGACGTTTGCTCTCATGTCAGCGGCCGCTTTAACAGGACCCAATACATGCACGTTTCTCATCCTGCTGCCTGGTTGACTGGTTTATATATGGATGAGCGTCCCAAAACGACTGAATCCGGCTTTTAGGGGTGCCGTAGTGGAAGGCCCCGGGTTATTTCGATCACCTGGGGCTCTTAACGTGCACTGACGTCACACAAAACACGGGCGCAGTACTTTCCGTGAACCTGCGTCCAATTGGCACCAGCAGTCAAGCACCCTAACCACTGTGCCACCGCTGCGATGCCAACCTTACGAGGATAACAATTGCGTGTTCTGGCGCTTTAGTAACACGCATCTTTCGGAAGTTTATTTAGAATGGAATTTCCAGCGATCGCGTTTTACCTCGGCGACTCGCAGAAATTGCTCTTCGGTGCCACCTCGATTCACTTCGAGTCGGTCGCTTGTTGTGGATATTGCAACCTAGATTCCTTCTGCTCCTTCTCGTCGCTTTTACTTTTTGCAGAACTGCTCGTCCCAGAAACGATATGACGTGACCAGGTCCACTTCTTATTCACGTATTTCTTCTGAATTATTGCAGAAAACTGACGGTATACATTTGGCTGATTCGCTGCCGGTACTTGGTGCGTCTCGAAAGTATTCGTGGAGGTATTTTAACTCTACTCGGCGGGCGTCGTCTCGCGCTCAGGCCGCCGCACGTCCTTGGCCTGTAATGAATGCAGCTGTCAAGCTGACGCCCTGTACGCTTTCAGAGTCACGCCACCCTTAGTAATGGTGCGGGGCATTGTTGTGGCCAGGGAGGTCAGCTGGTTCGTTATCGGTCAGAACCTGTCCGGGCTTCATTTTATTCGCGTTGCGGGGTCATCCTTGCTTTATTTGCCGATTTCTTCAAAAGCACGCCTCCTGGTAGCTACACCAGTTCGAGCTGGTAATAAAGCAGTTTCAGAACGCAGTGCTTTTAAGTTCTGTCGTCAGTAGGGATGTAATAATGAAGCTGGTTGCTTTTTTTATTTATTTTTTATTGGCGCAAGTGCAGCTCTACGAAATGTAGCGCCAAAGACCAATTTTCCTGGCACTGGGACACTTGTAGAAGTATAGAGGAAGGCGCGGTTCTGACGCAGCCTATTCCGTTTCAAAGGGTATGGCCCTGAGCATCATCATCATCATCATGAAGCTGAATCGCTTGTCTCAGGAATTAATTCAGTTGTTACCTGCCTCTCAAACATTTCCTGCCACGCGCTTCTGGAGTGTACTACGCAGTTATTTATGCCAGTCCTCAGATGGTAAGGGAACTTTTGATCGCGGACAGTTGAAATCCAGTGGTCATTGCTTTGTGTGGCCCGACGGTGGTAAAAACATTTACAGGTGCCCTGGAGCAACGTGCATCCTCCCAAATCCTTCTCGGCGCCGCCAACGCTGAGTGGGCGCGCCTTGTCCGGCGGCTGCAACAGCGAGCGTGAGTGCAGTGCCGGCGCGACCGAGTCGGCGTGCGTCGTGCCGATGGCAGCCGCCGCACTTGACCCGCAAGGCACGCGCGCTGCTGCTCACCTGAAGAGTGAAGGGGGCCGGCAGACTTTCACGGCCGCTCGGTGGGGGCTGACATTGGGCCGGAGGTCGGCGAGACGCGCGTGGCCTGCTCTGGCCTGCCGGAGGTCTTTCGCCGCTCCCCGCGGGCCTCACGCGCGGCATAACGATACGCCCCGAGATCACGGCGCTAGCGCCGGGGCCTCGTACGGCCGCGGTGGCCTTCGTGTGTGCCTGGCAATGCGCATTTTGCACGTGCACAAGGGCCCAGCTGAGAGGTCACTTGCGTGCAAGGAGTCGCGGATGCTATTGGACTGTTCCTGTTTGCGAAAGCGATTTGCGAATGTACTTATCCATGCAATGTGTAATACCTTTTTGTGGAAATCCGAAACGTCTTCTTGCAATCAAACAGTCACCAGTGGTTCGTGAGCACTGGCGAGGGTGGTAGCTTGTCAGAAAAAGGAAGTAAGCATAGTCAACTATATTGAATATTATGCGAGAGCATACACAACTCTTTCGGTCCAAATACCGTTCCCGTACCCAAGTATCGGCTCGGGTGTCGTCGGGAGTTGTCGGTATGAAAGGAACGTAGCGGGAGAGTTTTCGGCAAGGATGCCTGTAGTAAAGGAGGTGTCCCTTAGTGTCCCCTTATGGCGTGGGTCAGGTGGCCACCGAGGATTATGACACACCGCCTTTTCCACAAAACAGTTGAGCTTTCGCGTTTACTCTTAAGGCGCAGATTGATCCTCCCCCTATCTTTTTTCCTCCGGTTCGGACATAAGTTCGAAAAATTTCCATCCCATCTCCTCTCGCTCTGCTAAGGGAGGGGATGCAAAGGACAGGAGGTCACCTTGTAACGAAGCATCTCTCTAACAGCTCACTGCTAAGTAAGACTTAGGCCCAGTCAGGATTCCAGCACCAGGCATGCGCCTGGCTTTCAGGTGCAGTACATGGACCTACCCTGATGTTCGCTGAAAATTGGATTGTTGTCAAATGTTTTCGTACCGCGTATTTAACGGAAAACCGAAGAGGGCCTAGCAACCGGACGTCATAACTACCCCAACCTCGGTGAGGTTACGCGAATTTTTATTCTGTGAGTCTGGCTTTCGAATTTTCCCACCATTTGATTTTTTTTTTTTTACACAGGGCAACGTTTATTACTTCAATATAGTTCTGATATTATTTTACTTTTTAATGCTGAAATTGTTTCCACGAGGTTGTAAACCACGAATGTCCGTAGACAAATAAGCACTCAATAGCTTTATGGCTATCTTATGTATCGAAGCATCTCGAAAGGATATACTGCACCTGTCGCAGCGCAGTACTCTGCAGTTTGCAATGAATGACGTAGGCGTGGTAAAACAAAATGGGAAGAAGCAAGAGTCTGAGGAAGAGAAGGGAAGCTGCCACAGGTAAATACGAGGAAAAGGCTGCTTCCCGCAAAAATACTCTGTGTAGCTAATAAGGAAATGCATCGGAAACATTCTCAGAAAAAAAGGCAACGCGTAGCTCCATAAAATTGTCACACAAGTGCGTAATGCCAGTTCCTATGCGCTTTTTCCAACCAGTCTCATATCTACAACTGATAGAAGTCGAACTCGTGCAAGTGCTTTCCTGGGCTGTTAGCAACAGCGAAGCCCTGCTCTGCTTACTTGAAGTCCGGCCTAGCAGCTTAAAGTAGAGCGACGGAGACTAACATTTGAAAAAGTATAAGAGGCCGGAATAAAGCATTCAAAGGCGCGTGTATCACGCACTGGGCTTCTTTTGTGCAAAGCGGAAACACATGCAGCAGGCTCACAAAGCAGGGTGTAAATATAGATTCCTGTTTCAGTGCCACTTCAGCATTCAATACTTCCCTATGAGGAAAAGTCACCAGTACGCCAACATTTCGTCGGAGTTCGCGCATTTATCTAATGCGTCATACAGGCTCGGGTTAGGCTTGACTGACGAAAACAAGTCTCGCAATAGTCGGGCACAAATGGAACAACTACCGCTTCTTGACGAAAGCACACACTGGAGCGCATGTCCTTTGTCGTTTGTTTTTTAATTGCTCAATGCAAACTGCCTTTCTTTGCAGTGTGACATAAGCGCAATTGCGCACAACTCCGTAGTAAAATTGAAGCGGTAGCTTTATCACGGTGGGCTTCTTCTAGCTTTCGGAAATACGTTTAGAAATTAATTATCTCAACAGAACAGAAAGCATTTGTATTATGATCAGTTGCTACATTAATTCGATACTAATCTTAAAGGAAGAAATCAAAGCTCCGATTACTTGCTTTTCAGAACCACACACTTGTCGAAAAAACACTCTGCAGTCATAGAGAAACGTAATATATCTAGACAGCTTCGACCATCATTATTGACCACTGCGCGTAGTATGTCTTGCTTTCGTCTTTCCGGCGAAAACGAAGAGATCAAACACTAGAGCCGACAACTACAGGCACACCGATTCTGCCTGCCTATCACAACTATCCAGCGCACCAGCTTCACCTGCGCACTGAACGCAGCCAGGTGCCAGGCATTTCAATTCAGTCGTCAAACCCCGCTTTATTTTTATTTTCTTTTTCTCTCTGTCGCATTTACGGTACGATCGAATGAGGCTTTGTTCAGAAATTCAGCGTTCGAGAGCGCATGGTCACCGTGGTATGTTTAAAAATATTTCTCGCGCTTTCTTTTCAATGCGGAAAATACTGGTTTGCAGCATACATGAGTAAAGATTAGATGAATTAGATGTTCCTTTATTTTTCGTTTTTCGTGGTTAGGTGAAGAGAACACTATGGTTTGACACCAGAGTTTTCACGAGAAAGCAATAGTTGAAAAGTCTCTTTATTTATGTTTTTTTTTTGTTCATTTAAAGAAGATAGAAAATACGCTCAAGAAGTAGTTTGGCTTGGGCTAGTTGGTTCATAGCTGATGTCCCTTCTGCGCCGTCCTCAGAATCAACATCAGATGGAAAATACTCTGACTTCCTACATAAGTGGTCTCACACCGTTGTTGAATTTGTCTCCGAAACTTATTTTGTTCAGTTATGTTTTGAATATTTGGCTAACGTTGGCTGGGGCACTAGGCTTTCTTCGGTGACCATGAAACAATAGCTGTGCAATGTGGAACTTGAATAAGCTCGCTTGTACGCCGGACTCAAGGTCGAAAGAGTGCTACACTATTCCAGCAAACTTTTTTTGTTTTTCAACGCATTTGCCACCACCTGCTCATGCATCCGCGACTGTTCAGAGTGCGGGCCATGGGAGCGAACTCTCGTCTCTCCAGCTCAAAGGCTGCAGTCTGGCTTCACTTTATTACGTTGCTTTTCGCTGACGGTGGCTTTTGCTGCCGTTTGGACGCCTTTCTCGCTGATTCCACGTGCGTCGAGAAGCTAACGAGTCATGCTTCCCTATCGTGGAAGTCTACCGGCGCAGTACGGTGTAGAAACTTTGTACCTCTACATGGGTGAGCTTATTAACCTTGAGAATATTGCCTTTTCTGTGCGCAGTATTTTGACTAAAGAAATTCCTCGGTGACTGTGTTCGAAGGTGGGAAATTAGGTATCTTGTAATCGGCATATTGTAGCACAAATGAGTTGAACGTTAATAACGGGATCCAAGATAATTACGCTTACGATTCCTTAACTTCGCACCATGGTGCTTAGTAATGTCTCTTAAGTGGCCGTATAGATAAACTATAATAATAATTAGGGAACGTGCAAACAAAAATGATGAAATCGTTGTTGCGCAGATCGTAGGCATATATTATAATGGCGGGAGCGTAAGAAAATTTAAATACTATTAGATTCTCCAAAGTGCAGAATTGGAGCGCCGCTATTTCTTATTTCTTTCTTTATTTATTCATTTACAGATACTGCAATATGCAAGAGATTTTAACGTAGTGAGAAAGTAACAAGACACGAAAATAATCCCAGGCAACAAAACAAAACGAAGGCAAAGTACACGGTCAAGTCAACAAAAAAACAAATAACGATATTCTTCAACGCAACGCACTGCTAAAAAGAAAAAAGAAAAAAAAAAGGCATATCTGAGCTTTTGCGCCATCAGAAGATCGATGCTGGCGGTAAAAGGGAAGGTTGAGCCACTGTCGTATTATTTAAGTTATTTCAAGCAGTTACGCTGCTAGGATTTAAGTGTTTTCGCGATATATTGAGGAAGGGGATTTGAAAGATGTGTGTATGTATGAGTAGTCACAAAAGAATCTATATTTCTCTCGAGCAAAAGATAATTTCTCAAAAGAATATAAAGAAGAGCCTGAGCTCTGATCCACTCTCTCGTGGTTCTTCTTTTTTCTTTCTCTCAGAAATGATCTTTGGTTGTGACTTTCTTTCGCTCGGTGGTAAAGAAAATTTGCTCCCATAAAACGGCGATGCAGCCCAACCGCCGAACGGGCCCCTAAGAGCTGCATTGTAATATCATCTGGGTGTGAAACTGCACGTTGGGTTGCTGCAGCAACAGATTCCCCAAGATACTTTGTGACGATGCCAGACAGTACTTCTACAAAAGGCATGCTAAAAATACCCATCGTGTTATTTTTTTTATTATTATAATTTTTTTTTTCACTAAGCCGTTTCTTGTATGGCAGCGATTTGCATTTAAGCCGATATTCGTTTATTGTAACAGCAGTGCTGATTAGCAAAATGATAGTTCAGGCAAGGGAAATAGCGAACCAATATCGTGTATTTGCAGGAACAGAGACTGAAAGGATCGCTCACGCAGACGTTACGAGGCGGAGCGCCCTTCGCAACGCTAAGTTTAGCGCAAACCCGGGGCACCCGAGACCCATTCGTCACGCCCTAACACACCACCGCTGTACAATGCGATCTTCTCTCATTGCGAACACGCTGCAGAACTGGCTCTCCTCTGTGCCAACAAACATTCTTGGTGGGATGTTACTCGGCAGTCAGTGTCCTTCACACGGCAGGCCGGCCCTGTCGTCTTTCGTTTTATTATTTTTGTTAAAGATGAGATTGTTTAACCGCTCACGCAGAAGGAATATAAAAAGAAAGACAAACAAACGAATACTGGTATCAACTTACGCGAGCATCATTTGCGCCACTGCTCGTTTCGGGTTTGTTCTTACTTTGTTTCTTTTCCACAATATGCAGCCTGTTTTTCAGGCTTGCGCTGGCCGCTTGCCTTGCAGCTGACCTCTTGGAGAGTCGATCTTCTCTGTTGAGGCGTTTCTTCGTGTAGGTGTTTAACGACACAAAACAATCTGCTGCTGATTATTTGCAGAAATGTCGCCTGTGTGTGTGTGTGTGTGTGTGTGTGTGTGTGTGTGTGTGTGTGTGTGTGTGTGTGTGTGTGTGTGTGTGTGTGTGTGTGTGTGTGTGTGTGTGTGTGTGTGTGTGTGTGTGTGTGTGTGTGTGTGTGTGTGTGTGTGTGTGTGTGTGTGTGTGTGTGTGTGTGTGTGTGTGTGTGTGTGTGTGTGTGTGTGTGTGTGTGTGTGCGTGCGTGCGTGCGTGCGTGCGTGCGTGCGTGCGTGCGTGCGTGCGTGCGTGCGTGCGTGCGTGCGTGCGTGCGTGCGTGCGTGCGTGCGTGCGTGCGTGCGTGCGTGCGTGCGTGCGTGCGTGCGTGCGTGCGTGCGTGCGTGCGTGCGTGCGTGCGTGCGTGCGTGCGTGTGTGTGTGTGTGTGTGTGTGTGTGTGTGTGTGTGTGTGTGTGTGTGTGTGTGTGTGTGTGTGTGTGTGTGTGTGTGTGTGTGTGTGTGTGTGTGTGTGTGTGTGTGTGTGTGTGTGTGTGTGTGTGTGTGTGTGTGTGTGTGTGTGTGTGTGTGTGTGTGTGTGTGTGTGTCAGTCAGCAGCTGCCAGTTTCATCGCTAGTGGAATCCTGCCAGCTCGGCCACTACCAGAATCATGTGTACTGGGCTTTAATGTCCTGCCTCCTGCTCGTTGCTATTGATGCTGAGCCTGCGCTGAGTCAAGTCCGGTATAGACCTGCGGCCTTCAATGTTTCACAGAGGTGCTCCAGCGTCCTTGCTGCTTCGACCTTATTGTAACGTCGGTTATTTTATAGGCACGCTTAGGTCCATTTAAATGAGGTGATCGTAGGCGCTAAGATTCATTGATGTCTAGGAGAGAAAGAACAAGCTGAACAAGCACTAGACGGAATTCTTAGTTCGATGGTTGACCGAAACTTCCATGCCCGATAGCCATATGGGTCTGGTCTCAGCTAAGC
Organism: Amblyomma maculatum; assembly: GCF_055883805.1. Lineage (NCBI taxonomy): Eukaryota > Metazoa > Arthropoda > Arachnida > Ixodida > Ixodidae > Amblyomma > Amblyomma maculatum. The sequence goes on along the minus strand of NC_139349.1, from coordinate 21,955,827 downwards.
AAAGCGAGATTTTTCTCAGGGCCACATCCAAACAAGCGCAGCTTCGACACGAGCTCGTACGGGGCTGGAGTGGTAGGACGCTATCTGCGCAGCATTTGCGCCGCCGACTGCGGGACCTGCTGGGAGGCGAGGCGCAGGCTATTGGCAGCAGGGCCACGTGTGTGTACCTCTTTCTCGCGTTCGGCCGATAACTGCAGCCCGTCGCTGCAGGCTCTTATCTGCGATCGTAAAAGCGACCCGAGAGATGACCCTACCAGACTCTCGCGGGAACACACATACACACGCACGCAGGCGTATACGTATACACGATCCTTGCCAGTCAGACGCCTTTTGACGCGGGGGCGTCCTGCACTGACAGCGACGTGCGCCTGGGCTGCGCGGCATGAAAAAGCACGTCTTCTCCGGATATACGTGTGGCCTGCCTCGCACGCTTTCGCCAGCGAGACGAAACGAGGGCGACGCGGCCGTGGTCTTTTCAAACGCCCGCGCTTCAAAACGTGAAGCGCCTCGCGCGTTGGGTAGCGTGCTGAAGGTAGTCTAATAGAGACGGCTTACTCGCTAAATCTATTATATCGTCTCTCACAAAACCATGCAGTGCATAGAGGTTAGAGCTAATGCCGAAGCATTGGAGGCAATATTTGCCAATGATTTTCCGGATTCATATACCTCTTCTTTCATCGGCATCTGCGACCTCGAAGCATCTAATGGCAGACAGGACCTCTCCCGAGTCTCGCAGACTTTGCAGATATGTACTTCGATTTGTGATTAGGTAACTCTGGCTCTGAGGTATACACAGTAAGGCCGGATCCCACACTGAGATCGTTGCCTAAGCAGCTCGACTGCATTTGTGCGTAGACATTGTTCGCCTTCGTACGCGTGCTGATATTTGTTGGCGGCAGCAAGACAGAGTGTAGTTGAGTCTAATTGGAGTAGACTCCCCGCACTACTAATGTATCGCGGGTAAGCGGTAGCAAGACAGAGTGTAGTTGAGTCTAATTGGAGTAGACTCCCCGCACCACTAATGTATCGCGGGTAGCGGTAGCAAGACAGTCGGAGTGGTTCCGGTCGCATGGATGCTTTGAGCATGTGCCACCTGCACCTTAAGCCATCGCCTCAAGCCATCACAGTCAGTAGCCATTGCAATGCGATATTTTCAAACTCGCTCGCTGTCAGATGCTGTCTAATCGTCCTCAGCCGTTGACGACGTGCGCTGCGCTTTCGAACGGTTCTGTTCAAGCGGGTTTGTTTGTTTGTTTTACCTCCCCCGTAGAACGACACAAGGTCGCAAGAGCCTTGGTACCATATGCCGCGCGAGCGTCGGGTACACTGCGTATTTCGGGAATAGAACAGAACGGAGACGTCCGAGGCCAGCCGCGAGTACGGCGTCCTCGCTTCTTCTGACAGCACACCCTGCTGCTGCGAGGCTCAGGAGAAGAGCTGCTGTGGACGCGTGGGAGTCTGCGGTGGTGCTTACGGCTGCCTGTCGACGCTGCAAGCGGAGGCGGTTTGCGCGCGCCGCCTTCTGGGGCAGAGATGTTACGGGCGATGCCCCGACGTTTTCTTCGGAACTCAGGGTGCTTGCCTGCCTGACAGTCCTGACTTAATGCACGCTTGGTAGTAGCTGAAACAGCGCTAGCTGCTGTCAGCGTACGCTACGGGCACTGGTCTCGGGTTGCTGGGCGCTTAACAGAGCCAACGAGATAACATCGCCCCGCAGTGTGAGATATGGGTTATCTTTGCTTCTCTGAGCGCAGGTCGTTTACTTGCTGCAGATCAGCCATAGACATGCGTCCTCTGAACTCCGAAAGTGAGGTGCACTTTGAAATGAGAACTCGGCACCGCTTCTCTTTGTATTTGAAGGACGGCCACTTCGACCGACTTAAGCAAATCTTTCAGTCGTTTTCGCTTTGTAAATGGTACATTTTCATTGCGTTTTTTTTTCCTGCCTCCACTTAAAAAAAAAAAAAAAAAGGTTTTGCTTTTCCTGGTATCTTCTCATAAGTATTTGAACTATGGAATTCATTTTTGACCTCGCAACTGCAACTGCATTTCGAAGCATGGGTTGGCTGATGCGTGGTATAGTAATTTGAACCGGAACACCACTTTACACCTCTGCTATTCAACGCCCTCATCAGACAAAAGTAATTTCATAATCATTCCCCTGCCTGTGTCGGAATTCCGCTTGGCTGACGTCAAAAGTGTGACCCTTGTTGCGCCTATTCAGCGACAGATGACTGTGTAAAAAAAAAAAAAAAAAAAAAAAAAAAAGAGAGAGAGAGAGAGAGAGAAAATAAACCCTTGAGCTTCAGTATCCAACTTTTCACTCAAAGTCGGAAACATGTGAGCCCCAATAAAGGCCAAGCTGAGAGCACACCTTCGAGTGCACATTTACGCAGAACCACGTTATCATCATTAGCACACAGGTGGCAGTTCAACGCTAAGGGCTTGGATGCCGATAACATTGACGTAGTGCATTCCCACCAACTGCGCCGTACTTTTCCATGCCGTTTACGCTTTGATTTACCGAATGCCTGGATGTTTGTTTTTTCTTTTTTTTTTCCTCTCACGCTTATGTGCTGCAGGCGCACATGCCTCATGAAAAACGTCGTTTGAGCGCACTCAATGGGCCGAACAAACTATCAAAACACAGCCAGCGTGCGACCGGGCGGGTCGGTTCCACACAAGGCAAAAAACTACACTCTTATCTGGTACCACATAGGGGACAAAAAGTTCCAGATATAAACGGAACTTTCACTAATAACTGCAACTTTTTTAACACGTATATGGAACCAGATTAAGAGTGCAGCTATGCACATTCGCAGTGCGCTGACGTTCTCTTGTCCAGGTTTCGTCACCACTCACTAGCTTATATACTTGTGTGAGAGCTGCCGCCGCTGAGTGCGAACATGTTTTTCTCTACGCAGCGGTTTTCAAAGCCTGTAGATTACACAGCTCGTCAGCAAGAGTTAAAGCGGTTGCCGGCGTGAGGCAAACATATATCTCTTTCTGTTTCACATTTTTTGTTTTGTTTTATTTTCTACACAGCCCCCTTGCATACAGCTGAGCCCAACGTCGTGTGCATGTGGTGAGCGGCAGGGGAGAATCAGCCGTGCCTATACCCGCGCGCTCTCCTGCGGGCAACTAGTATCCACTTGCAACGCGCGCTTGCCGTCACCCAAACAACTGCGCTGTGTTTTGTCTAGGAGGCTTCTCCCAACCATTCCGCGGAGGAGGGTCTTTGCGCGTCTCGACTCTGCAGGCTTCTCTGCCCACGTCGCCATTAGTGTCTGCGCGTGCGCGCCTTTCGTCGGCGTTGTTTATCTGTCTGCTTTTCTTGCGTTGCCTTTCCTTTCTTCTGGGCACGAAATGACGCACGAAAGGGATCTACTCTTTCCGATTCTCTTCTTCGCTCACTCTTCGTTTCTTGATTGGGTTGCACTGTCAGTGCTGTATATAGGCCGCTCGTGCTCGCGGGCTCTTGAGCCTTAAGCACTGAGAATGCCAGTTTTAACTTTTAGCTGATGTTCTCACAGCAGCTCATCTTTCTTTCCTTATTTCTTTATCCTAGTGTTCTTGCAAACACGTCTTCCTTTTCACAGCTCTTGGCAGATCGTCTTTATAGTCACTCTGAGGACATTCGTGTACAAGAGGTTACAGGTTGCAAATGAAGAAATACGAAAGAAAGTATTAAAAATAATGTATAGGCCATTGTGTTACCGAGAAATGTGTATTTGCAGTGCTTGTACCGTCAGACAACGTAGGTCTCTTTCGCACTGTTTTAAGGTTTCTCCCTTAGAATAAACAGAGAGGTCACTGAACCGCCTTCGAAGAATAACATGATGCATGAATAGACATATAAGAAGCGCAAATAAAAACACGAAACTCAGTGACAGATCTTTCCTTCGAAGCACATGTTGGTTGATCAAATATCACGGAAGTTTCATTCCTAAGCAGTCATTTTAAGTGAATAACTCATGTTTGCCCAGCCGTCGCAGGAGGCCGGTTTGAGCAAATCAACAAACGTATATATATATAAAAAAAAAACAATGAAGAGGTCAGTGCACGTAAGCAAGCGAGCGAGGAGCGGAATAAACTCAATGGGGCAAACTCGTCGCTGTTTAGTCTGCACGCCGAACAGCGCTATAGGCGACAGCTGTCTCCATGGTGCTGTGTGTTACCGGGAATCGCTTGCCTTATATAGAGACATAAGGAGGGGGGGGGGGGGGGGGGGGGGGGTACAAGTCGTCTGCGACAACCGTTGCGAACAAACGCCACCACGGGCTTCACCACCACCACGTGGAGTGTCTCGTCTATGCGTAGAGGCGGCTGCTGCGATATGTATACTCAGCCCCGCTGTTTAAATACCCGGTCTCGCAGTCGGGGGAAAGATAGGAGGCGCTCGCTACAAATGCGTGGCCTGCTGGACAGGGCGGGAGTCATCGACCACCGGCACTCTGATTGATCAGCGCAATCCGCTTGACTGATGCAGAGAGAGGCAGGCGCGCCTACTCTTTTCTTTTTTCAGCTTGCTCCTGTTCGTGCTCTACGTGTCATGAGCTTTTCGAAGGTGTGAACGTGATTGTGACTGGCTGAACTTTTTCAGTGTGATTGGGCCATAGTAACTGACCGCAAAAGCTAAAGTTGAAGGCTTTCTCGAAACGTGCGGCGTGCTCGTGCAAACTTAGCTGCTTGTCGTTTATATACTCCACGGAGAAGCCGAACTCTTCCGAAGGGCATTAGCATTGCGTTTGTGAACTGCGAATGAAAGTAATTAGTGCTTTCTCCATCGTGCACTGTGGCGGAGAAAAAGGAAACGAAAAACAGTATCCCGTGGACTTGCCCCAAAGCTCGGCGCACACGTGGCATGGATGGCGTCATAGCGCACCCTTGGTGGTAAGGTTACCAGCGTTTTCCGGCAGAAGAAGACATTAGCTCAGCCTGGCTTTTGTTAGGAAGGCGAACTTCAAAATAATCTTATTTTGTAAATGCCTCTACAGCATTCTCATTTTCATGCTTAACATATGCCTTTTTTTTTTTTTTTGACAGACACATGAATGCTTGTTGTTACGACCTTGGTGTTCTACCTGCTCTTTCGCACTTCATCAATCCTGCTTTCTTTCTGCGTCATCACAGTCATACTGGAACCTCCCCTTCAGCCAGTATAGCTGTTCCGTGTATTGTCATCAGGTGTACACGGAATTAAGCACACAGACGAGTATAGCCTGAGTCAAACCTCGCAGGCGTATCCTCTCTCACCTTTTGGCCATGAAGGGCACACATTGTAAAGAAAATAAACGGTTTTTTGCTCTCTTATTCTTCTCCCTCCCGCTCCGAACTTCCATAACATTGTTTTTTTATCTGCCAGCATAACTCTTGTCCTTGACCGCTTAAGGTAAACGCTAGCCAGCAGCAAACCAGTGACCTCAGATATGCAGCCTGTGAGAGTTTCCCAATGCGTCCTATAGCGCCTGCGCGTTCTCGATTCGCTCGTCGTTAGAGCGGGAGTCTTGCTCCCTCGACCGTCGCAGGATCGGCGCCAGCCTCGCTTCGTTGCCTTCACGGTTCGACACGTTTGTGTACTCTCTGCCCGCGCAACCGGTGGGTTTGCCGTGGGTGGGCGCTGTTCGGTTGGCGTGTGCACTAAGTTCTCCGCCATCACTACGCCGTGAAAGGTCGATTTCTCGGCGGGCTCTTCGCTAACCCCTCCCCGGACAACAGGTGTCAAAACCCACTGGGGTTGTCTCCTAAGCGTAGGGGGCACCAGCTTAGATCTCTCCCCGCTGAGGCAGCGAAAAGGGATCGGAAGAGCATGTACCGTTACGAATCCGCATGGGGCGGATTCACACAGCGATTCGTTCGTTTTTGTAGCAAACTTTATTCCTTGACTGGTGAGCATGCGGTCGGCTAACCGTAACTAATGTGGTCATAGCTAAGGCAGGTGTTCTCATTCTTCCATTGCTCTCGATAGTCGCGGTCGTCAGTTAGAAGGTGCGGTGTTATCGCGCCGTTATTTTGTATGCGAATGTGTATCAGCAGCTTCGTGAATCGGAAAAGTCTAGCAACTCTAGAAGGTTGCAAGATACTTTTATGCATCTGTGGAGAAAAATGGCCTTGTTTTCGGTGCGTGCCAAACATTTGCTTTAAATACTTTTTATTTTCCTCCCGCAGCGAGTAGTTACAACTACCATGAAGAACCGAATGGTGCGTTTTTTAAACTAATTATGAGGCAACTGTGAATTATTTAATATACCTTTATGAACATGTTGAAATATATGACCTAAACTACCGGTGCGTAGCAAATGAGGTTTATCTAGCTTCTCTATAGCGAGTAATTAGACTGTAGGAGATTTTTTGAATGCAGCAATTTCTAATAGATAGTAAACACAGACAACCCTGTAAAGAGGATGCGCGGAGATTTTGAAACTCTCTCCCGGAATAAATAGAAAATTTCTGGATATGTAAACATTTCTCTTGCGTCAAGCAGCCGAGTCGCACTGGGTGCCTCATTTGTGCTAGAATTCATAATAGCGAGTCACTGAAAATGATGGCTGCCTATATAACGAAGCGAATTGCGCGGGAGAGGCATTTTTTCTTTTTTAATGGTTTCTAGCCTGATATTTTGCGTGCGCAGAACAACCTTTATGCACTGGGAATGCACCACTGGTTAGATCTTCTAACCTGTGGACTGCGCACATCGTTCACACATGGCAAGCGTTGATTCGCGTATATAGACGTCGTCGAAAGCGCAGTAAAGCAGACTGCCCTTCTAGTCAGCTTTCGGGTAGCTGTCGTTTCCTTCTGAGAGGAGCAGTGCGTGCATCCATCGTTCGCTTGGGTCGCAGTTCTTGTGTCACCAACAGCGGGAGCGTCTAACTGTACCTGTCGTTAGGTCGTTGAGGTTGCATTTTGTTGAGCGGTGTGCTCATTAAGCACGAGCCGATTCACTACGGACATGTGCTCTGCTATTTTTTCCCTTTTTTACTTTTGTTTCTTATCCGTTTGCAGCTTGTAAGCGCACCACTGCAAAGAGCCGCTTGCGAGGTTGAGTAATTTATGGGGACATTATTCTTTTTACAATGGCAACAACCTCGTGTCGATGGGAATAAAAGATAATGCTGTTCTTTCACGGTTGAGAACGCCATTGCTTTTTAATCCGCAACAGCTGCTAAATAATAGCACACTGCAGTCGTCTGTTATTGATGCTCACTATCTTTAGAACTGACAGTTATAAAATGGATCGAATCAATTCACCACGAGTTGTGTTTTGTGTCCTCACTAAAGAAAGCATTGCACTGTTAACTGTCAGTGTACTAAGCCAAAAATGATAGGTGTACAAACCGTTATTTAGTATTGTTATTGTCACGAGGGTGGTATGGATCAGGACGGCGAAGGATTTGAGTCTGACATGATTCGGTATACTGATGTCGAAGAATAATCTCTCTATAGTCAGTCGGAAGAAGCAAAGATGCGCTAGTGCGGTCTGTACATTTGTGAGAAGTACTAATGATGGCGTCTAGTGCTCACACAAGAAGCGCTTTCTAATTATTTGCAGTAAAAGCAAAAAATCACAGACATTAAGTTGCATGCTATATACGCGAATGGCCCGACAAAGAGCGATTATAGAGAGACAACTCTTTTTTTTTTTTTTTCCTCCTGTGTCAGCGAACAATGCCTCGCGGCGGCGGCGGCTTCTTATATACACGCCACTCGCCGTGGTGCACTCTCTCCTATCTCAGAGGGAACATTAGAGACAGGGATTGAAAATAGCCCGCTTTCTTGTTGCTCTTGTGGCGTTGATGACACCCACTTCCCTCGAAGGACGAGCGCGGTGCTCTTGAACTCCTCCGCTCTGTTCCTGCGCGCCACTTTCTTCGTCCTTTCTCTTTTTATGCGCACTCCTTCTCGGCCTCCTTTATACCGCGTCGTCCGGGGTGCCATCAAGGTATGTCTGGAGGTTTGCGGGGAAGAGGGACCTTGCCAGAAAAATGACGCAACTATTGCTAGATGTACGTAGACTTGTAGAACACTGCCTCATCCGGCGGGGATCTCCCTGACAGATGGCCTCTCGTCCTGGGCTGAAGGAGACGGCTAAAATTTGGGCCATACCTTTCTTCTGGCCATTCGACTCCGTGAGATGGGCAGCTTAATCATTCCGCGTGCCATTGAACGTTTCTGCCGGCACACTGGATAGGTGTCCTTGCCGAAACGAGGAAGCCGGCACAGTGGTTCGGAGGTGGTTTTTCGCTGCTCAGCGTGGCGCTGGCGTTCCTCAAAGCAACGGCGTGATTTCGAGGCTCGGCGTCGGGGCCAGCCGTTCCGATACGAAATGGACTCCTGAACAAATTAGTTTTTGTAGAAGTCGGTTTGCATTTATTGACTACGGTATGTAAAGAACCCGGCTGGAACATTAGGCGGGCAAAACCACTAGCTTGCCTGCTGGTTTTACTAATCATTAAGAGCTTTTTTTTTTTTTTTTTTTTTTTTTTTTTTTTTTTTTTTTTTTAGTGCCTTGACAGAGTTGGCACGGATAATCCAACACTGAAAGTGATCTCTTTGCGGATATTCGGCTTCGAAATTTGTCTTTGTCCGCGACGTGGAAAAGGTGCTGATAAAAGCTGGAACAAATCGTGTTTTGCCCGCTCGAAGTGAGAGAACGCCGTCGTCGTGGAGAGCTTGGCGATAATGAACAGAATAATAATGCGCGAAAGTGGAGCAGAAACTGAAAACATCCCCTCAAAGCACGCGCACAAAGAAAACAGAAACAAAATAAATAAATAAAGTTAAGTTGGTTCACAGGAAGGGAAAGGCGCAGTAACTGTCACACTTGCTCTGTGGACACCCGAACCGCGCCGTAAGGGAAGGGAGGAGGGTGGGAATGAAAGTGGAAAGAGAGAAAGAGGAGCCGTAGTGGAGGGCTACGGAGTAATTTCGACCGGAAAACAGATACGCCGAAAGTCCGGAAAGCTGGATAGTATTCCTCTAAGTGAGAGCATACAGATAAAGACAGCGCCGTATTTGTCAATGCGGACACTCGCTGCTCTTTTACCCCTAACACATCTAAAAGTGTCCAGCGCGTGCATTGCTAGTTAGGAGTCGCAACGCGTCATAACCCCTGTGATGCGGCTCCTCAAAGCAGCAGAGCGCCGCCACTGTCTTCGTCATGTCTCGCAGCCGTGGGTGGAACAAAATAAAGTCCCGGAGGAGCCCTACGCGGCTGCTGCTGGGGCGGAGTGCGGTGCGTGTCGACCGCAGTTGACACCCGCGCGAGCAGACGCGGAGTAAATTTGGCCCTCACCCGCACAGCGCGCGCTGTCTTCGAGGACACGCGGCGCCGCTGCAGCGCGCGACTGTTTCAACAGGGCGTCTATCTTGTGCATGAGTAAGCAGTCCACTTAACGACCACGGCCGCTGGTTATGTGTGCAACTTTAGAGGGCATAGAGACGCGTGCCAACGAAGAAGAGTACTGGCAGTGGTTAGGTTTGGTATACCGCTCCTCTGCCTGACGCACCTTTCCCGATATGGAACAAGCCCTTTGTTCCGCGAGAATGAAGGTCTCTCTCCGCATTCGAGGGGCGTTGCATTATTAATCATCTGGCTTTGGAACGGAGATTGGAGAGCTTAATTGATACGTCTGATATGACATATCGATTCGATTCCCAATTCTATTCCTTTCCTCCTTTCATCATCGCCTAATTAAAACCCCTCTTATCCTTTGTTATCGCGAGGATCAACGAGTCTACGAGCGGGTGCACAACATTACAGCGGAATCGAGTGAACCGAATGGCACAGGTATTTCTCGGACGTGTTTAACGACGTAATGTAATGCCCAGGTGACGACCCTGTTCACTTTTGTTTCCATAAAGGCAAATGAAGTCATCTGCGCAGCAACCATTTCGGTCTTCACGCTTTAAAATCCGTCCTGACCGATATGCTAGCCCGGGGTCGAGCAGTTTATATATTTTTTTAACTTTAAAGTGTGTGCTTACATATGAGCAAATCGTCAAAACACTGTACGACTTAAACGTGATCACTCGCAGGACCAAGCGCTGCGTTCAGTGGATTGTCTCTCCTGCATGCAGTGCGTGTTTATCCAAGTTGCTCGTTGTCGTTCATAAGCTTTAAGCAACTTCCCTGATTACAGCTTTCGTTCAGTACTTCTTAATTGCTCATCCCAAATTATATCGTAACAAGCCTTTTATTCATGAACACGGTGGTCGATAATTAGTGTCATCTAAGTTTTTCCTTTGTTATCTTATTTATTTATTTATTTATTTATTTATTTATTTATTTATTTATTTATTTATTTATTTATTTATTTATTTATTTATTTTACCATCAGGGCTTACAAAAGCATTGTAGAGGGGAGAGGCAAAATACAAAAATGTACACTCAGACTTCAATACAAGAAATTAAACAAGGAAACGGAAAAGGGAATGGCAACACTTATTCAAAACACTCAGAAATATTTCAAAATTCGCAGTTGGCTATAACAGGGCAGTGCATATCAAGCAAACTGCAAAAAAAAAAAAAAAAAAAAAAAAAATCGCTCGAAGGCAAACAGAATGAACGCCAAACACAAGCAAGAAAAAGAGAAAAAGAATAATTAAAAGATATTTGTAAGTGCTGTACGAAAGCGGGAGTTATCGCTGATAGGGACCAGGGCAATTGGTTAAAGTCACGGCTTGTTTTCGTTAGAAATAAATGTGCATACGTCACTCTGTTTTGGCGAGGGACGGCAGCTTGGTAAGGATGGTCGATACGCGTATAAACGAAAGTGTGATAAGGCGCGATTTGAGTTGGTTGTTATGATGTAGATGCTATGAGAAAGACAGAACCGAGAACATTCACGCCGGACAGCCAAGGAGGGCAGATTCAGACTTTGTTTCATATTAGTGACGCTTGCAGTGCGCTGGTAGTTACTCAGAATAAAACGAACCGAACGATTTTGTACGCTTGCATGGGTGTTAATCAAAGATCCAAGGCCGGCATCCCATGTAGAACATGCATACTCATGACTGGGTCGGGCATAAGTAGTAGACAATTGCTTTTTTGTTTTGATTTTTTAATAATGACAGTGCAAGTGCGAAGGTCCGTTTTAGATAGCCAAGAGTGCGATTGGCTTTAGCTGCAATGTAATTAATGTGAGTCTTCCAGGAAAGGTTAGTCCTAATATGCACTCCAAGGTACTTATGGGTTGAAGCGGAGTCAAGCGGATAATGATTAATAACCCAGTCGGAAAAAAGTACAGAAAATTTTCTGTCGTCATGACAGAATTTCTGTGCGGTTTTTGACGGGAAACCTGTTGTGACCACAGAATGTTCTATAGTAACATCAGAAATTTCTGTAGTTACAACAGAAAACAGAAAACGGTGCTACAGAACTACGGACAACAGAAGTATACTACAGAAAAGTACTACAGAACTACAGCAAAACCTGACGCTTACGACAGAACTACAGAGTATTTTGTCGTATTTTAACATGGTTCTGTAGTTTTTTCGACTGGGAAATTAGTTAGGAGAGGGTAATTGGTTGGTATATCTGATTCATAATGGAAAACAATACCATAAACCTCATCATGCATCGCTGCGAAGCAGGCAGATTATTATTTTATTATTATTACTTTTAGCTCGTGGTTACTACTTCGAATCTCAGGTTAAATCTCCCGACGTTGTGAAGACTTCGGTTCCCTGTCGCCTTTTCTGGCAACCTCGATCTAAAAAAAAAAAAAAAAGAAAAAAGAAAATAGAATAGGAGGCTGTTATATCAGTTGGGTTAAAAGAGAATAGTGGGACGCAGGTGCGCATGCGCAGAACCCCGTGGCCCTTCGGATATGTTTGGCTAAGATTTCGGCGTTCGACGACGCGAAATCCGCCCACCTCTCCACTAAAATGTCGCTGCCGCTCCACTCTGTCTAGCGTTTGCAACAAAGAAATTGTGAACGAAACATTTATTTGTCTGAACATGCCCGCTTCGCAAAATTCTAGTCGCAAAAAGCCTCAAGTTTTAAGATTAGCGAGTAAGCGTTGTTTGATGCCCATAGAGACAGAATGTCAGAAGCGCGGTATATTCAAATAGGTTTGCGCTGTTGACAAAAATGAGGTCACCGAGTATTGAATTTCGCATGAACGATGCTTTTATTACTCGTTACAACCTTACTTTTACGGTGACAAATAAATGCATAGGAATTACATTAAGTTTGCCAAATTTACAACCTCGCACTTCACTTTTTATTTTTAATCGAAATGGAGCGTCGACCGCTGGATATAATTCAGACTTGACCGGTTCCCCTAATAATAATAATAATAATAATAATAATAATAATAATAATAATAATAATAATAATAATAATAATAATAATAATAATAATAATAACAATAATTTATTTTCCCTTCAATACAAGGAAAGGGAAGGAGCAGCCGCTAAAAAGCTGCTTCGAAGAGCAGTTTGACGGGGCGGTTGCCCCTGTATATGACGGCATTTCACAGCAGAGAAGTCACGCTTACACAATGAATAAATAATGAATGGAGAAATAATTAGATCACAAAAAAGCACAAGGCAAATCAGGAAAAATGCATGAAAATAATACAGAGACACGCCGCAAGATAGAACACTTAATTTAAAAATATGTGTTCATGGAAACATTATACTTGATTAGTGATTACATCCCTTATGCCCATATTCTAAAGCTTTTGCGCCTTGCGAATAGCGTATACCCCCAAGCTCGTTTCCCCTATTACAAAACTCTCTAATGCGTTGCATGTCTAAACGGTCAGGCACATAAATCGAGTGACAGTAACAATATTCAGTTCAGTTCTGTCGTTCAGTCGTGTCCGACTCTTCGTGACCCTATGGACCGTATCACGCCACGCTTTCCGGTCTCTCACTATCTTCCTAACATCACATAACTTCATCTGCAGCGCCTCGAGGATGCCATCTAACCATCGCGTTCGCTGCCTACCCCTTCTCCGGTGACCCTCAACCTTTCCCAACATCAAATCTTTCTCCAACGACTCCTCTCTTCTCATCAGATGAACAAAGTAGCTGAGCTTTAACTTTAGAATTTGACCCTCCAATGAGCAATCAGGGTTTATGGTCGACAATATCGACTGATTTGATCTTCTGGCAGTCCAAGGAACTCTCAAGAGTCTCCGCCAACACCACAATTCAAACGCGTCAATTCTTCGGCGGTCAGCCTTCTTCACAGTCCAACTCTCGCGTCCATACATCACAACTGGAAAGACCATAGTACGAATTATACGGATCTTGGTTGGCAGTGTAATGTGTCTGCTCTTTACTAAGCGGTCAAGGCTAGCCTTTCCCAGAAGCAGGCGTCTCTTAATTTCATGGCTGCAGTCTCCTTCCGGGGTAATCTTAACTGGGCTATATAATAGGATAGCGTGATAAAACAACACTCCCGTGCGTCGATATTGCAGTTCGTATCATCTGCGACTTGAAATCTAAGCGGCTGGCATTAATGACTGCTGTTTTTCCGCATGACGCAGCCTGCATTGTCAAACTTCATGAATCGTTAACCTAGCTAAATGCAGCGTTTGAGTCCGTGGTTAACCCTTCCTGCAACGCCCTTCTATCGAAGGTGACCATTAACATGTATGTTTGGGCTAGCTGTCACGCCTATGTAACAGCGCGGGGCGGGAAAATAACACGCGGCCTCAGTTGGTACGGAACGTGTGAAGCAGTGTCCGACACGCTCGCAAGCTTGTGATCAGTTCGAGGGCGCGTACTTTCCGCTCAATTTTGTGATGCACACTAGTGCGCACTATGCAAAACGCTAACTGAGGCTGGTACCTTTTGTCCCCGCATGAGGCCGTCCCGGTTCTTTGTTTCTCCTCTTCCCAAAGAGGTGCTCTCTTTCCCTCTCGGTGTTCCCAATTCAAATCTCGCTGAGAACAGAGATTGGTTTCCGGACAGTATTATTACTTTTTTTTAACTTGACCTAAATTATCGAGTGCTAATTGATGATAGCGCAGGCAGTAAACAGGCAATGCGAGATATGCCGACAAGCCCAGATAATTATTTCCTTTGCAAACAAGAGCCTACATTTAGTTCTGTTGTTTTATGCATAATACAAGTGAGATGTATCAAAAGTTGGTGGGCTCTATGATACCGTCTTCGTTTGCATGTTTCTTTCTTTTGTTTGCATGAGTGCAGGAAAGGCTTATTACTCTGGTTACTCTGGTTACTCTTGTTCGGTTACTGGTTACTCTTGTTCGCAGAAGATATGAGAAGGAAAAAAAGTACAACAGTTGTGGTAAACAGAACAGTTGCGGTAGGTATAGAACACAATGCGCTTCCCTACACAGCACGCCTGTAATGTGAACTGGGGAAATAAGCGCAACACTTAATGGCAGAGTGGACATTCGTAGGCTATGAAGAAGAAGAAGAAGAAGAAAAAAAAAAGACGCTGCCTACTTAAACAACAAGCACTGTCACTCACAAAGATGCAAAGATAATGCGCTGGCCAAAAATCGTACTCTGTAGCAGTATCGCGGCATGAGGAGGTATGGTAGCATAGAGTGGAGGTCACTGACGCACTGACACTGTCTTCGTTCCGTCTACCTTCTTCTGTTGCCTTATAGCAGTGCTTTGGCGTACACAACGCCTTCATCAATCCGCCCTTTCGGCACCTTGGTGGACACCCCCGGTTAATCTGTCCCGATTAATCTGTTGCTTGCACGATAGCAGCGGTAACGAACGAACCGCGGCGTGCCACGGAGGTCGCCATGAACAGTCGATTTCATCGGCGCGACCGAGCGGGGCAGCCCAGCCGCTCGCCTTGAGAATATAGAAAGCCGGGAGCGGCTCTGTTTGAGGGGGCAAAAAAGAACACGTTGAGTCAGGCCTTCTCTCCTTTACTCGTCGTCGCCGCGTGCGCGTCTGTGTGCGTCCTTCTCTTGTCGCCCCTTATTTTTCCCGCGTCTCGGGTCACCTCCGCGCTGGAGGTCTGTTTTTAGAATCCGCGTTTCGGTTCCCCTTCCCTACTCTGGTGTCCGACACACTGGCTACACCGCGGTCCGCACCGCTCCTCACACGCGCTCCCATCGCTGCACTGTCCGAGCCACGGTCCCCAACCACTACACGCACGGAGTTGGGGATGCAGTTCAAATTGTTATGCTTACGTGAGTGCAACCTCTATTTAGAGGCTTATGTAACGGAAAGAAATAGAGAGTGAAGGAAGCTACCTTGCTGATCAGGTCTGCTTCAGGCTAGTGACCAGGCTGTGGACAGACTAGCCACTCACACAACCTTGCCGCTCTTTGCTTCACGTAACCCTATTCGTTTGCCTTCCCCTCATACTAGTCTTGACCAATGACATCGTCACAAGACCCGACCCCCGTCAGCCCTTTTGGTAGAAGCCGTGCACTCTATCGCTACACAACAGCATCACGCGGTAGCAAGAGGTGGTTATAGCTATGGAGAACGTGCGCAAGGAGACGGTCCGTCGTTCACAAAATGTTCTGCCTTCGGTCACTTCGTTCAGACGAGACCGTGCGCCTTACCGTTCTATATTCTTATAGTTCAACAGGGCTCCAACTGTGCTAATCATGCCGCTGTTTGTGTCAGCTTCTCTTGGTCTTTTGCCCTGTGACTGGACTACGATGGCATTAACGCCTTGCGCCCCCAGTTCCGAATTTGTGGTGTTGGCATTACCTGTTGGTACCATAGGGCGACGTATAGGCGGTAATGATCTCATTAGCGCGGAATATCATTTGTAAACCGTCCCGCTTCAATCGTTACCTGTGACCTTGAACTCATGCGACGTTTTTTTTTTCTCTCTCTCTTTTCAGGATCTGGAAGATGGATTTAGAATTCTACGCTGACTACAACGCCGTGGGTCATTGTTTTGCCCAGACCTGTCTCAAGAACATGTCGGCGAGAAAGAACAAAGTTCCCAAAGTGAGTATTTAACCAATTTCAATCCTTTCCGTGCATGTAGATCTATGCCAAATTTGTCCTTAAATCATGATCTGATAGCCAGACCACCCACCATGGAATTTAGAGGGATACAAAAAATCGAAAATGCGTGAGCGGATAAGAGCCACATTCGCTAACGGCCATCTCATCTGACCACTACTATGGCAATGCAGCACTTCAGCCCTACTTTCATTTCGTCACTTGGCGCTTCATCCACCAGCAAACAGCGGAGCCATCGACTTCGGTTTCGGTTTTTGCATGTGTGCTCAGTACATGCACTTGGTGCTTCCATGGTCTGGTAAGATATAAAGCTCCTTCAGAAGCAGTTCTGTGGTGATGAAAACACAAGAGGAGCGGTGTTTCTTCATATAGTTTGGAACGGACGGCATCGCAAATTCCGAATTTCTTGCACCTTGCTTGCGAGCCCTGGCTGGAAAGCATAAGCTGCACTAAACAGAACAAAGGCTTGTTAGGCAACGCGCCCACCGTCCTGCCTGACATGGCCACGATAGCTTACGCTGACCGTTGAGGCGAAAACTGTTGCTGCCTTATTGAGCTCCACTCAAAGCAGGGAAGGTATTGATTACCATACAATCGCGATGTCGTGAAAGCTTAGCTGGCCGGTACATGGTTTCATCATCCATCGCCTGGTAATTATAGCTAACCTTCTAGGACTCGAGTGTGGCGTTCTAGCAAATAGAGAAAATTACGGGACTACTATATGCGTCAGGCTCTGTGCGCGCGCAAGGTCACTAAAAGAAGAGAGAGGCGGGAGGGGGTGCACACGATATGAGTCAGCATATGGGCACCGAATAACCGTGTTCGCGTTGCCGCCGCTCTCAACAACGGCAGCAAACCTATGGCGAACCTCTCGCGCTGTTAGAAATTAGCCGCGTGGCCTACAACGAACACCCTTGCAGGGTTCCTCCGCGAAGGTTTTGGCATCGTTGTCTCCTGCAGCGCGATGATAACATAACTCGCGTGAATGTGTGCAGCATTTTTCGATGTTCGCTGGCAAAGGCGTTGGATTCGAGCCAGTGGCTAATGAGCTGTAATCGTGACTTATTTATAGCCACGGGCTTCGTTCGCCCGCGTGGTTTCCGTAACCTTCGTTTCGGGCAGGCAGTCCAATAACGCCGCATCCCAACGTCGGCGTTCCCCGCCTCTGTACACGCGGTTCGCCTGTTAATTGTTAGCGCATCGCGCCCGCTTCGAGCTAGCTCGCTGGGTGGGTACGCACACATCGGCGGAATATCGCCTTCAGATCGAGCGAGGTCAAAGACCGAAGGCCGACCGATCGCTTTCGAAACGAGCAGAAAACGCGTGTCTCTCGGCAGCCCGTCCACCCGCTTTTCGCCAGCTTGCCTCCGTATATAGGTATATGTATGTATACTTGCATGCGGAAAAATACTAGCCTCGGTAGGGCGCGCTTGTGTGCCTGCTTCGCGCTTTCTTCACTCGAGGTCGCAAACATCAGCGGGTGCATGAGTGCCGCTTGATTAACGGCGAAAGAGCGACCGCGCGCAACCATTTTCGAGCCTTGAGAGGTGGACGTGTCCGGGGTCGTTAAGGACGGTAATACCGCCGGTTTGTAATGATCGGTGGAGCGGCCTTTTGTTTTCCTCCCCTGCGACCTCCTCTCTGCCTTGAAGCGAGAGAAAGAGGGCACAACGACAGTCTTCACGGCATGGCCGCCTCGCTCTCGCGTTTGTGCTTGTACACGTGTCAGTGAGGTTGAGTGTAGGTGTGAGACTCCAGCGCTCACAAGTTAATGAGTGAGTGCTAAGGTTGTGTAGTGGAATTCGCTGAATACTTGACTAAGCCAGAGTAGGAGCTTATATGAGCGAACGAGCAAGGGTGGTAAGCGCGTGATACACTCGCAACATGAGTGGGCCAGCTCTGGAGCGTGCTTAACTATAGTGTTTAAATAACTGACTATACCTAACAGGCAGTTCATAAGATGCATTTTTATATCTAAACGAACTAGCAAGAGTGAGCAAGCGATGCGACGCCATTTACGCACTGCTGATTACGTGTCCTTTCAATGTTTCCCCCAGATGCTGAGCTTTGAGGAACCCCTTCAAATAGGGAACCATAATGGAGCGGGCAGCAAGCTCTCTTGGCATTGGATAGTTAATCTTCCGCTATTACAGTCATTAACGTTGTTTATAATCCGGCTCAGCGTAACAATCGCCGCTATTTCATTGCTTCGAGCATTCCCTCACACAGAGTGAGTTTTGTTCCCGGTTACTGCTTGGCTTAACGAATACGACTTAGGGCACTTAGTGCCCCTTTGCCGAGCCGAATCGTGGTTGCGGAGAAGTTGCGTAACGCGCGGCGCGCATTTGCTCTCCTTCGCGTTTCGGATGCCTCTTGCACCGATATCGTGGTTGCATTAACAAGTGCTCGAAAACGATAAAGGACTACGGTTGGCAATGAGAGCAGGGGCCATATCCGTGGGTGCTTTCCTCGTCCTCGCAGCTGCAGTGCGTCTTCTTTCTTTTCTGAGTGCTCACTGCGTTCTTTTTTTTTTTTTTTTTTTTTTTTCCCTCTCGTCAACGTTACTCCCTGTATACCCCTTGGCCCTCGCGAGCATGTGGGGAGGTATACGCCGAAGTCGGTGCCAAGATTAGAGGCCCTCTTCGATCGCCCAAGGACTTGACTGCAGCGAACGCCGAAGGCGGTGGGTAGGGAGCCAAAGTACGGTGACGAGCTCTCGCGCACGACCACCACTATTATGCCAGAGCAACCGGGTTATATGCTCATTCCGTACAGTTCTCTGCAGTGCAGGGGAAGCTCCGGCCACGACAGGTAGACTAACATGCGGAGTTAACTTTCGTTGGCCTAGTGGCGACACTAATGCGTGTCTTTTCCTTCCAAGTTTGTTTTCTTCAAGCAAATTTGGCTGCCGTGTGCTTCTGAACATTCCGTCGCCATTGGAATCAGTGTGAGCCAAATAAGTCGGCTTAGAAAGCATGTCGTTGTGCGGGGCTATTTGTAGTTTCTTAGGCCACTGGCCAGCAAACCTCAGCGTGCTTTGCATTTACCTTACAGCTGCACGCAATTTGCGACGCTACACAGCTCAAGTAACTGGGCGTCGCTCAGTCTGCATTTGCTCACCTTGGCGTGGTTCCCGCATGCGCAGTCTGGGCGCTTGTGTTTGTACGCGTCGGTGATTTTACCAGCGGTGCGCCGGTGAAACTTGAAATGACGGCGAGCCTTGAAGTGAGAGCGAGTCAGCCTTCGCTCGCGTCCTCACTCGCTCTGCCCGGAGGCGGTGCTTTGGAGGAGAAAGTTGGAACGCAAAAACACAAGGAACCGAGAGGCGAAGGAATGTTATTAGCTTTTATTTTTGAGGGACCTTCTGTGACGTCATTTGCGTTGTGAACCGGTTCAAAACCTTGTTTTGCAAAACTGAGAAGGCGTTTATTTATGGGAATACTATTAATGTCTAAGCTTTATGCTACGAAAGCGTACGATGTCGATCGCATCGTTCCTTTAGCCCTATGAGCGCATTCAGGGTAAAAGGATATATGTGCTCCTCTTTGATTTTTGCCCTTTATTTCTTCGTGTTGTGAACGTGTACAGTTGTGGACGGCATAATCGAAGCTTCCAGACGCACATTTCTTTCTACATACGATAGCAATGGGTGCATGAGGGCCCACTGAGGCGTAAACAGAGCTATTTTCTCTCGCTGCAGTGATCTAAATGTCGTTCATCCATCGCGGTTACATTGTCATCGCTTCCGCTAGTTGTTTGTCGCTAGGCCAAAGAGCAGCCGCTGATCGACGCGATCATCGCGTATACCATCGCTATCAAAGCAGGTTTTGCTTCATCACGCATCTGCAAACGCGAACCAACGTCCACCTTGACTCTTAATGCCCTAATTTCCAGGACACTCAGCACCTAGCGGCATCTTTTGGCCGCTAGCAGCGACCGCCGTGCAACTTAAGCTTGTTTGTGCGCGATTGCGCGCGAACGAGGTGATTGTAATGACTGAGTCTTCCTCTAAAATTGGACCTCTAAAATTATTCTTGCGCTGGCAGGAAACATTTCCGAGGGCAGCAGATAATCAACACGGTGTTTCAAATATTCACAATCTCCGCGGTGGCCTTTATAGCCACGATTCCAGTGATTTGAGTGATGAGTGTCCAGCTCCACGAGGGTATTGGCGGCAGTCGTGCGAACTAAAGCGTTTTTTTCTGATTCCTCTAGGCCTCAGGTCATACTCATGAATAAAGGTTTATAAATGAATCAATTTCCTGGGACTGCGCTGCGCAAGCTCAGTTCGGTACATTGCTAGAGGAATGATACTGTGAACAGCGCGACCGTCTTCAGCCGGCAGCGAGCCAGAATGTATTCTTAGGCGTGTCGACGCGGCAAGGAGTTCAGGGGAGGTGGCTTAGATGAGATCTCGTTACCGCTCGAGCTGGCACAGGCCTTTTCCGACTGAAAACGCGCTTCTCAAACTACACGTACACGCGGCAGCCACGGGGCGTATGCCGATCGGCAGTATGTGCATATACGCTAATTCTGTACCAGCAGCAGCTGCTGTGCAGGCTCCACAGCACTGTCAAAACACGAATAAAAGAGAGACGCGATGAAAAACAGGCAATGATGCTCCGTTAGCTGGCAGAAATAAAGCACGTTCTCCTTATTGTCTTTCTTATACAGCAAGCTTATTGATTGCTTCTTTTTACTAGCCTATACTCGGGTTCCACGTGTGATTCCTAAACAAAGGAGGCTGTTTGTGACACTTTCTAAACACTTGTATCTCTATCACAGCGCATTGTTTCTTTTTTACATTTGCAGTGTCTAATCTCATTCCTTACCTCCCGTTGAAGCCGGTAACTTTCTCTTGTATCTCTCCGTATCAAACTGGATTCGGCGTAACATCAGTATGTCTTCTTTCAAGTTCAAATGCACCCTAAGAGCACGATATGCGCATATAAATAAGACGCCACGTAGGAAATATTTCGAATTATAGTTGTATTACAGACCTTCTTTGAGGCTTTCGATGATCGCCTCATTGCAGATATTTGTCCCATGAGATTAGGAAAATTCTGCAGTATGGAGCAAGCCGGTATTAATGGATTCATTACTCATTATCATTCGCCCAAGCGCAGCTATAAAGCTTCAAAGGGAAGCTTAGAGGTTTTTCAACAAAAATTTCGCGATCGAAGAAAAATGTGGCAGAGCGAGCATGACTAACGCGAGCCCACACTAAGGCATTTTTATTTGGTTTGGTTAGTGGTTTGTGGAGTTTAACGTCCCAAAGCGACTCAGGCTATGAGAGACGCCGTAATGAAGGACTCCGGAAATTTAGACCACCTGGGGTTCTTTAACGTACACTGACATCGCGCAGCACACGGGCGCCCTGGTTTTCGCCTCCATTGAAAAGCGGCCACCAAGGCCGGGATTCGATTTCGCATCCTTGGGAACAGAAGTCGAGCTCTGTAAGTAACCACTGCGCTACCCGGCGGGGTAATTTTTTTTATGCGAATTTCTAAAAAAATGCTGTAAGTACAGCTTTTCTTTGCAAACATGCCTTACGCTTGGCTCGTTGCTATATAGTTAATTGTTACTCCCTTATTATCGAGATAATTGAACGTAGTCACTTCTGAGGAAGGATTAGTTACTGCGGTTCGGGTTGTTTGTCCACTGAGGCTTATCCTGTAACGTGGGAAGAAAAGTATCCAGCATTCAGCAAATGTTGGAGCTTCTTTCGGTAACAGATACCTAGGCGGTCTTTCTTGCGGCGACATTGAAGGTTTCTTTTGCAATTTGCTGCTAGTGAACTTAAGGAAAATCTGCGTAAATTGTTTGGGGGATCCTGACGCGTTTATCTGTTACGTCCCGGTTGGTAGGGGGGAGGGCTTTGTTACTGGACCGCTCGAAATTGACGCCGAATTGGCAAAGAAAACTCTGCAGTCGAGTTCGCCTAAAGAGAGCTCTTGCGTCATAGCATTAGTTGAAATATTTCGGTCTTCGTGCTGCTCAAGCCACCGAACTTCCAAAGTAACGCCTGTTCTATGCGCTGCCTAGACTGTGGCAAGAGCGTCTGATTATAATTCCCGAATAATATTTATTTGTCAGAGGCGACCAGTGCAAAACTTCCATCTGTAGCATTGGTAAATCTGTGCCTTTATGGGAAACTGTTGTTACAGATCGACGTTTTTCTACGAAATCCGCACATTGCAGGTATTGGTTGTGTAATGCGCATAGATTGCCTGACAACTACCGACTTCTGCACATTTAGTAAACAAGAAAAAATTGCAAAACATAAACGCTTCTCTTCATATTCTGAAAAGAAATATTGTATGTAGTGAAATGATCGAGATCACTTCAGGGTTGTGGGAACATACGCCATTTTGTTTTCTTTTAGCGATTCCAAGGCGTTTTGAAAACGAAGACACCCTCGTCGCAGGTTTCGCTGCGACAGGCAGAGAGATAACCTTGTCGACATTACTTTCGTTGCCAAAGAGCAAGAGTGTGTCTGAGGATGTTCTAACCAGCGGATGCCAGAAGTGCACGCGTCACAAACGCTCTGACGCTCCCCGGTGTTACTAGCAACTTTCGTTCCACCAGACGCAGGAGAGATTATCGCTGGTTACGCTGCCTCCCATTGGCGAAGGGAGAGCGCAGGGGCAACCGATGCTTAACAGCCCACCTGTCTCAACCCGCTTCTTTCATCGTCGCAGATTATCGCGTACTCCCCGCCGCTGTTCGTTACTTCAGGTGGCCCGTGACGCTAATGACCGGGCCCGCAGCGAACGCTTTCCACCCTCGCTGTTGCGAGTGCTGCTGGTGCAGAGCTGCAGAAATTACGCTGTCGGATCGTCCATGCGTGCAGGCAGGCATTGTATCACAGCATGAACAGTGGAAGTTACCGAGTGAGCCGCCTGCCTCGTGCACATCGCCTGCCTCGTGCACATCGCCTGCTTTGCGCATCTCTTCTTGCCGAACAAGGCCTCTGCCGTCGTGCTTCGCTGGTCCTACTATGGACCTGGTTCGCGGGCTGTACTTGCCTGGTTTGCCAGTCTATAACTGATTCGCTAGCCTAGACGTGGTCCTCTGGGTCTGCTTCTAAAGCAATATTGAGATTAGCTAGGCCCTTTCAATCGGCTAAATTCTCTCTGGCATTTCCGCCCCAGTTCAGGTGCTTCAAATATCATATAGCAGACACCGGGGCGGCGAACATATTTTCCTTCCTTTTTGATATCTAATAATAAATAACCACATACTATCGCTATTACTCTGGCTCGCGACACTAAACTTGGTTTGCTTGCTCGGGTAGCCAATGTTTCTGAATAGCTCATTTTACACTGCACGCGTATTACGCCCTCGTACAGTTATGCTTGTAGTGGCGGCGACTGCCGCACGCGGTCGCTCTCGAAGCATAGATAAATGATAATTGCTTAACCAAGCAACAGGCCTGCATCTCACTTCCTCAACACTTCGCGTGTAGCGCTGCTCGGACGGTCACCTACCATCGCCTTCACAAATCTGGTGTCCGGAGACACAAATCTGGCTAGCATATCGTTTTCGTCAGGGCTGTTGCATGAACTCGAACGCCTACTGCTGGGCGAAGGGAGGCCACATTTATTAGGTTATTAGGCTTCCCTTCTTTCTATTTCTTTTTTTCCAGTATGTTGTGCTCCTGGTGCCTGGCAAGGGCAATGCGCTTTGCTTTTGTAAGCCCCCCCTCCCCCCCCTTTTTCCATAAAAACTTAGCTAGAAATTTTCACCATGATAGCCCTAGATGGGCGCGCATGCGTGCACATGGTACCACTGCCAACGTTGTGGTTCGCTCGCGCGCAATACAGGGCACTCGGTAGCTATCGTAACAGACCTCTTCTGCGCTCTTGAACCTATCCTCTTTACACATAGACAGTTCTGCTCTCTCAGTTAAACCGGTCCTATGATTGTTTGGCCCGTTCAAAGGGTTTTAGATAACCGTGACCAAGCTGCTATGCATGTACCAGCGAATGTCCACGTTTGCGCGACTGTCTAGTCTCACAACAGTGGATGGAGTCAGGTTAGGCGAAGCACGGTTAGTGAGCACTAATCGTTTGTCGGTCGAATACAAGATGCTGAACTGCAAAGTTCTTTACAATCCTGTTTCATTTTCCCCCAGGAATTCTAACAATTTTCTTCGCGAGACTGTCCAAGATGAATCCACATCGTTGTACGACTGTGCACAGCACGTGCTCGTTCACTCGCTCTCAGATCTGTATCAGCCCAAACGGAGTTCCTCGCGGGCGGAACTCACCGTACACTTTTCTTTCTCTCGCTCTCATTTGTTCTGCGCTTTTCTGCTTCCCACTTTCTATTAGTCTGCCGCCGGAGGCGCAATCGAGAGCGCGCGCATTTTCTCCTTTTCTTCCGCGTGCCTCCGGCTGACTCACGCGGAGAATAATAAATAATCCTCGGGCCGAGTCCGGAGACGAGTCAGGTTCGCCCACACATGGAGCGCAACTCTACCGCCCAACTCACATACGCTGCTTGCGCGCACTTTCCGTTAGACCGCAACAGCTCGTGTCCCGTATGTGAATCGCTCGCACGCATGCAGGCATACGCATTCGCCAGCCGACGCTGCGCTGGCGCGGCCTCTCTCCACTGCGACGTGCAACGAAAGCGTAACGCTGTCTCTCTCTCGTTCGAATCGCGGGGTGTCGGCGGCTTGCATGCCTGCATTACAACAGAGACAACATCTCCTCGCCCGCGTATATGCAGAAGACAGAGGGACACATATGAATACGAAGTCGTGTGGCCCGCGTCCCTCGCCAGCTTTGAGGCGACATGCCGCATGTAATGAGCCGAGGAACGAGTTTATGCTCGCGATACCAGAGACAACAACCCGCGTGAAGCTCATGTGTGGGCGGAGTTGCGTAAGAAAAGCCTTCCCCTTCCTCCCCACTCCCGCGCAGTATATAGAGTACCGCTAACTCGCGCGTGCGCGCATGCTCCCCGTGCATGAGCGGGGAATGCGAAAGGCGTCGACGTTTACCGTCTTTTCACGCGCATTGCCCCCTCCAAAAATTCAGAAATAAACGAAACTCGATTGAAAAGCCGAAGTGAAGGCTTAAATGCGGATTTGAGAGTGGCGCCTGATCTCACGGTACTGCGTATCTTTACTGGAAGCACCCTATATTCCCATTGTAGTCGACTTGTCGTAGCGCATAAGATTTTTTCAGGTGGTGATATTAACTTTTACCTCATGGGCGTGCTCAACAGTTTCACATTGGGCTTCTTTACTAATATCCTGAATGAATCAGAAGGAGATGCAATTTTTGACAATGAAGATGAATTTTCAGGAATGTAGAAACCAATGAAGACGACGACTAAATGCAGTCGTATATTGAACGTTACAACGCTGCAGCGTGCATTTCGAATTCAACTTGTTTCTACAACAAAGTTGGTCATTGTCTGCTGAGTAATAAATATACAAAGTTGGTGAAAATTTCTCGGCTCACAGGGTTTGGTTTTCAACGGTACATCATATCACTTAAAATGTCATTAAAGCTATCAAGACCCTCAACGAGGAGAATAATACTTCTCCTACCCTCTACACAGATTTCGAGCATAGGGCTGTAGCTTTCAGGCTGCACTGTTCAAAAGCAGACCCTATGGTCTGAGAAATATTGAGCAGCCCTGTACACACTAGTTATTTCTGCAAGGAAGTATTCGGACAACTGGGAAGGTCTGAAAATTTGGTGAGTCCAAATTAAAATTAACGATGCATTTTAAACAGAGGGGCGGGTAGTACGCGGGCGCATTTGTTGCTGTGTCCTCCTGGCGGTAAGCCGGTTTCTTTACGGGGATCGAATGGGGTAAAGGGGTCTACACTCTGCTGCTCGGCGCAAATTTATTGCTTGCAAGAGTGAGGAGGATAGGGGAAGGGGAGGGTGGTCTGCCTCGCTGCCTCGAGATATGGTCGCCGTCTTTCGGCAAGGGCGCGTTTATATTCATAAGCATGGAGGAGGGTCGAATGCCTGCGCGCAGGCTGTTCACTTGTTCAATCACGCGGCCAGGCCCATCAGGGTCCGCGTCAAATGGCGTGTCCTTTACAAACGTACCTAGCATAAACAACATTCCTCGGTATAGAGAATTTTTTTTTTTTTCTGTTGTTCTTTCGTTTTCATTGATGACCTTTGCGCACGCCTGCCAGTCCTGTGTCTGCCTCCGTCAACAGCTGAACGCGTTTATGAACGGAAGAAAATTGGCCTCATAAAAGTACATTCACAACGCCACGCAGATGCGTTAACCAGTTATCTTGTTGTACTTTAGTGCACGCGGATATCGCGCCTCATCCGGGCAATAGACAGGGGAAACCAGGCTGCTGCTAATAATAGCGGTATAGTACTTTGTTCGTCAGGTGCAGAGATGCCATGTACTCTGATCATCGAGGAGCGTAACAAACAATTGTTTAAAAGCACTTGCTGCTGGGCCACTTGGTTTTGGTTCATATTTAAAATAGTTTAAGGCGCAAAAAACAGACAAACACAAAGGTAAGTGACGGTCACTTACCTTTGTGTTTGTCTGTTTTTTGCGCCTTAAACTATTTTAAATATGAAACAATTGTTACTTTTTACAAATATTACAAGTTTACAAATTGATACACATATTATTTGTTATATACTTATATACTTAATTGTTATATTATATACTGTCGAAGTTTACTAATATGGTCCAGGCCAGCTCACTTTTTTTTTATTTCTTTTTATTTATTTTTTTTTAGTGGGAAGGGGTGCTGCGAAATTCGCCTGACGTCCAGCACCACCACTGCACTCCAAATGCATGCAGCCTACCGCGGGCAACGTTACCAGATTTACTGCTCCAGCATGGTTGACCACGCCACTAGCGTTTAAGCTTCGCATTATACTTGAGGCTTCGAGGGCTGTGGCGTACAGACACCCCCTCGCCTCATCTTCCCCTTCCTCCGGGCCCCGAGCGCGAGTTCAGCTCATTAGCGAGGAATCCGACGCTTTCACGGCCACTCTGCCACTGGCTCACCTGCGCCTGCCAAAAATGAAGAAGAAGAAAAAAAAAAAAAAGAAACAGGTTCTGTGCCCCCTTACTTCTGGCTTCCTTGGCGAGACGTGCGTGGCAAAGCGGAGACCGCCAGCTACACGTTTCGCCCGCTCTCTGAAAGTATTGACGGGAATGGCTTTTCCCCCTCACTCTTTGCATTTTATTTCATTTTTCCTTTCTCTCTCTTTCGTCCTGCGCCAGCATTCTCCCCTCTTCTTCCGAGCGGGCTCCCTCGCTGGCTCGCTCGCCGTTTCGGAATCTGGGTCAATGTCGGAAGGGGATGGTCGAGCGGACGGGCGTCCATCAGCGTCTCTCTGTGGCGCGCTCTGAAATACGTAGTCAGGAAACCTAGCGTCGATGCCAAAATGAGGGATCGGAGGTACCGCTTTGGCCATTCTGTCTCTCTCTCCTTGTCGCTTTGTATTAGGTTTATTGATCCTTCCTTGTTTTCCCAGTGCAACCTTCCAGGATCGCTACGGCGTTTAGCAGCTGTGGATACAGCGTACTTGGTTACGGGTCTAGTTCGGTATAGCTGTGGGTATGGGTTCCGTCTTGGCAGTTCGCTAATGAAGACCCCAGAGACAGGTCCTACTGCATTGCGCACGCGATGATGACGTCAGCTGAGGCTGTGGCCCGTCATAACAGTGCTGTCGTTTGTCCCATTCGTATCTGGCCTGGTTCTGTCTTGAGGAGACAGAACTTGACTTGGGAATGGGTTCCATAGCGTGCAGCCTTTGCAGATGTCAACCTCGCCTTGGGGATGGGAGCGCGGGCTGTCGTGCGTCGTGCCGTAGTCGGCTCCGCTGCGAAGCGATGAGCATGAGATCCATCCCCTGCCGTCCCCCCCCCCCGCCCCTCCCCACAAAAAAATGATCCTCCAGGGTACCAGCCACGCCTACCTCCATCATTCCTTGGTTCCGCATACTCCCCCCCCCCCCCCCCCCTCCCTACAGAAGGAAAGAAATGCCTCCCAATGTTTTAATGTTTTCGTGATGTTACACTTGCCGTTTTCAGTGCTTATACGTAATCAAAAAGCAGTTTACTTATTGCACTGAAGGGATATCTTACCTGTTCTCGAATTTCGCAATCTAAGAATCGACATGATCGTTTGAACTTCAGATATCACTGGATAGGGATATACACGAAGAATTGCGCGTGCTGAGCACCAAAGTGCGGTGCTATGCAGTTCCTATGCATTGCTGTGTATGCCTCAAGGAGTCTCATCTTGCTTGCATTTAGTGAGAGAGGGTTGGAGAGAGAATGAGAGAGGTATTGAAGCGCTCCGTCGCCGTCGTAAGAAATGACAGCAGTCCACACGGGATTGTAGATTCATGAGCATTAAGGAGACCTTCTTATTTCCTTTAAGGCCCAGCCATTCGTCAGCCACGTTTAGCCCAGCGCTGGATCTAGAGCGGCCCCGTATTTTGACAACCAACCACGGCGACGCACGGAGCGCGACGCTACCCTCAACGATTCCCAAGGCGCAGCTTGGCAAGCAATGCTGCAACTAGGCAGCTCTGGCAGCAATAACCACGGTTGAGCGTGCACCAAAATGTGCTTCAGTCGAGCGCTGCGCCGCCGGGTGCTGGCAGTGTTCAAGGCCACCGGGTCAGCGACAGCTGACGCTGCTGCGACTGTGCGGCGCGCTGCCGTAGTCAGCGTCCTTGAACGAGCACGGCCGGTACGCCGATTGTCGCCGCTTGTGCGTGGCTTCTCCTCCCTTTCCCCGCCGCGCTCACATACCACCAAGGAGAAAGGTGCTTTCACCTCGTTCCCTCCCTCTCCCGTCGACGCAGGCAGCTGCGCGTTTCTTTTGTAGCACGTAAACACCGCGCAGTGCCACCCGCTAACGAGGACCAGAAGAGAGCGAGACGAGTGCCTCCAATTAATTTGCTGCCTAGGCGCCTAAACAATGCGTGCGGTTGTCGTGGCTGCCCTTGAATCCGACATGGAATGCCGATCGCGACATTGCACGGTGATCATAGCAAACGCGAACGACAAATCAAATCAGTAGGCAGTAATTTTTGTTTTTGGTTTGGAATGAAAGGAAACGTCATCTTTGTCAAGACTTCTCTATATCCGTGATCATGGCTTGACGCCAAAGAACTACATACACACACAAAAAAAGGCTATAAGTAGGCGCTGAACTCTTTGGTTTATATATCTTTTTAAATCTTCCGCCCCTTTTTGGCACTTATTTCAGAACTCGAATTTTATTGTATTTTTTTTTTTTTGCGAATATAATTTTCGTCGAATTGATTACTGAGTTTTATCGGTGGTTGAACGTTGCAATCCTCTGTCGCCAAAAGTCACTTTCTTGACATTTTTGTCCCGATGAACAGTCTCTCAGCCCGACATTGTCAACTAATTTGCAGTACTTGGATCCATGTTTCCAAAAGAATTTGTTATCACTTAACAGATAATTCATATAATCAACAAGATCGAAGCAGGCGGTTAGCAAAAACGTGCGTGTCATTATTATTATAAACAGCGCGAACACGAAGACAAAGGACAAGATACAAGAAAGCCACAGTACAAGCGCTTGTTCTTTGTCTTCGTGTTCGCGCTGTTTATATTAATAATGAATAAGTACCAACTCGCCCAACAAAGTATCTTGGTAAACGTGTGTGGCAATTTACTCTTTGGGTCGAGCAAGAAGGCGGGGGCGTCACACTGTTTATAGCCAGCACATGATTTTTTCCGTACTCTCCATTTAGGGTTTTGTGTCAATGTCCTAGGTCCAGTTGAGAAATCAACTTAACCAACTACTTTCTCTAATCGGATAATAGTGACCGGCTATAGCAGGTGGCGAGGAGGGTGGTGCTTGCCTGCCTGCAGTGCAGAATCGTATTAGCCAGCGGAGAACTTACCAGGGGAGTTAATTATATTCGTGTTTAACTATTTATTCGAGAGTTATTCATCGGTCAGAAGCCTCCTCTCTCATAACAATTTATGGTGCACCAGCCAGAGACAGTTGGCAACCCCTTGTTTGTGGTCGTCCAAGTTGTTTAAGCGACTTAAAAATCTTCTGCCTCATTTGACAACATTCTTGTAGGCTTGAACATTATCGCTATGCACCACCATCAACTCGGCATGAATCTTCCTCGAATGACGGCCCTTGAAATGCAGAAAGCTGAATACTGGGAGTGCTTCCGAGCTCTAAGTGGATGTTTTCATATTTAGTTTGATGCCCTCGCGCTTTTCTGTGGCGTTATATAGAGCAGAGTTTTCATATTCCGCTAATGGTAGAGAGATGTACAGGTGCGGCCATAAGTAAACGGAGCACGCTTTTCCGTTCAAATTAAAATAATGCCTTCTGGACTGGAGATAAAAAAAAAAACACAAAAAAAAAAAACAATACTTGTCCAAGTCAAGGGGCACTGGCGTCCACTACCGGTTCGCACATGCCACGACTGCCAGTTTCAATTCTGCAACGAAAAGGAGATTGCGTGCTCCGTTTGTTTTTGTCCGCACCGGTCCGTTAATTTCGATACCTCTTGAGTGCGCCTTTTTTAAAGTTATCGTACTGATAACACAAACTTAATGAACGCCCCTCGTATCTGGGCTGCAGAACTCGCTATTCGCAACTTTCACGTACAGTGCCGCCGCCACGCGGCCGCTTCCGGTACCGCCCTTAAGGGGATACTCGGAAAACGGCTCGTGCTCCTCCAGCTTGCTGCTGCGTCTCCCGCGAAAATTCTTCACGTGGAGCTCGGTACTGCAGCTCCTGTAGTGTGTAACTGCTTTTCGAGTTGACTTTGGCTCGCAGCCATGACAATAGATTAATAATATAACTTCTATTTTGGTATGTGGGGCACGCGTAGTCTGAGGGGAAAACATAAAAGCAGTCGAATCTTCCATACACCAATGTGTTCTGACTGCACGGTCAAAGGCGGGATAAACTTTCACATGTTACCTCCAGATTATATGCCCCGGAAGGAGAGGATAATTAAGTTAATTAAGATTTCAGTAAGATCAAGTCGGTTACTTTATCGTGAAAAGCATTGTGATAAATCCGGGTCGACAAAGAAACACCCCCTTAGTGACAGTATGAGCGGCGTAGCTATCTTATTTCTGGGGTTATGCATGGGCCTTGTTTTTCATTGCCGCTATAAATTCTGAGCAGAACCAAGTTTCGCAAAAAAAAAAAAAAAAAAAAAAAAAAACTGCGACTAAAGCTATGACGGTTTTCGGTGCGCATTTTTGATGTGAGAAGTTAGACTGGCGTAAGTTGCGAGCCATACCTGCCTGATATCATTTTTGATGCCGACCAATTCATGGCCCACACATGTTTGAGAAATTAAGAATGTTTGTTTCCTACCTGGTTGAGTGAATGCAGTGTTTGCAATCAGCACCTGCCATATGAACGCTAGATTAGGAGCATGTATTGAACGTTACGGAACATACACTCGCACTCCACATTGAGACTGTTCTCAATGCCGGCGCTCTAGCTGTCTTGCTTTTCAAGTAACTGTTCCCGAAAAATTGTCTGTGTCAGCACTGGGTCATCACTTGCGAAAGTCAAAATCACTGCCTATCAGAGGTGCAGCAAAAGAAAGAAAGAAAAGTAAAACAGGTTGGTTAAGGTCATCACAGTAGACCATCATTATTACCTTGTAGTGATGTTTTCTTGTGCCCAAACAGGGTAGTAGGTACTTCAATGCGACGGCGTATATTTTGAAGTCAAGGAAAAACTTTGGCCACATAAAATTCGGGGTTGGCTGCTCGGCATGCCTGTGCTACGCGCGTGAATGCACAGCACGACTTCTTGAAATGCTGCAGCTCGCGAGTGCCCGTGATCCCTGGATAAAAGTGGAAAGTTTTATCTATATGCATGTTTATTGTCGAACGTTTCTCTGTAGCACTTTGTGGCGCGATTAGAGTCGCCTGGGAACCTGTTGTACTTGCGCACAACACAGTCAGCAGTAGGATGTTTCACATACCTGACCCGCCACACTCGAGGGGTCCTTTGTATCGCACCCCTGCAACGCATGCTCACAAAGGGCTTGCATACGCTGACTGACAACGCCGTGCATACGTTCGCACCACAGAACACTCGCGCGAATATTTTAATGCAGCTTCAGGAAACGTAGCCCAGCGTCGCAGCACAACGCACTTGAAGCGTGAAAGCCGGATCACCTTAAGGGCAGCCATATTGGATTTCCAGTGGCGCCGCCTATAGCCCGTGAAAGTTGCGAATATGTTAGATGCCCCGAGAGTTCTGCGCTCGCCCGAGTTCCAGCGCAGTCAGCGCGACTACAGTAAGTCGGAAAATAATATTGGCGTACTTTTATCCGCTTCTTTCTGATCAAACCGAAAATTTACAACCCCCAGCTCGTTTGAGGACGCGAGTCCAATGCTTGGATACGAGCTAAAATGCCCGTTGCTCGCCGTGCTAGGTATTATGTTTTGAACACGAAAAGTGGAAGGTTCGTATCAATTCGGTTGCCTTCAGCTGGCCCGGAAGTGCTGCTCGCGCGCTCGTATAGTTGATCAATCTCCTAATAATTTTGTCTCGGTCCTCTAGTGCTGCGGCCCAGTGTTGAACGTATATACAGTCTAAGAAATGTACAACCCAAGAAGTTTGCTTCTAAGCCCGGCAACGGAGCTCCTGGAATAAACTCGAAAGTCACCTTTAAGCAAGTGACAAGATTTCTCGTCACATGCGAGGCTGAGATGCACAATGAGCCGCGTCATAAGACTTCGAAAGACAGTTTTGACGAATGATGTATGTACTACGTCCCGCCATGAAGTACAGATGCGCTGACCAACGCGCCTGGATCAGTATCCAAAGGCAGCATGATTGCAACGCAGTCCGAGGTGTCGATCCTTCAAGTAGGTCACTTTACACAGCATTCATCGTCGCATCCCCTAACCAAATCGCCTCGATTTCACATCACCGTTATAATTTGCCTTGTATTATCAATTATACTCTATTTATCTCAGCTGTTGGTTCTCGAACAGCGAATTTCCTACACGCAAGCCTGTACGTGCTCTCTTTCAATGAAGCATTTGTATAGGCCACGTGATCGACTCCGCTTTCGTTCGTTTTTCCAGCGATTCCCAGCAAAACGCGCTTATGTGTTCGTAGTTATGCAGGCCGCAAGTGTTTCTGTGCTTCGGCTATACGTTTCCCTTGCGTTCCGAATCTGTTTTTACTGCGATCCGCGTTCTGTTCACCCCCTTTTTGCGCCTCGGTGACTTTCTCTCCACTCTCATCTCGACTAGACTGTTGCGAAGACAAATCGCGCACGTGGCGAAAAATGCGTTCGTTCAGCCTCGCAAAACCTGCCATTAAATATCAATTTATCAAGCGTCGTACACCCAGCCGTGACATGTCCGGTTCGTTGTGCACGACTCGCGTAGGGGTAAAAGCCAAACAACTCATTCTGCACCTTTTATGCGGCAGTAACGGAGACGGTCGGTGCATATTTGCAAACTCCAGTGCACTTGACTGCATTTATTAAAAAATGTTTGTGTCGCTGGTAGAGGTACATTTAAAAGTAAACGCAAAACAATATAGCTAAAAAAAAATTAATAATTTCATCCCTTTCATCTTAAGCATCCTTGGAAAAGTTCGAGTATAGGAAGAAAAACTCATCATGTGCCAATTGCACGGTGCACAAATAAATCTAAACCATTATGCTTCGTCTTGAAAGAAATAGAATGTTTTTGATAATGTTGCCTTCCATTCACTTTTAAGGGCACCTGCATAATAACCCAATTACTTGCAATGAGTCTTTTTTTTTTTACATATGTATTCTTTGTTTGTTTTTCGCTGGACAAAATAGGCGGATTCAAAACAGCGCCCGAAATTTGCAAAAAAATATAAGAAGTTTAATAAAGCCAGTGGAACTGTGTCTAGGAATTACTCTTCGAAGGAATCGAATACCTTTGCAGGACATCTCTTCAGCTGTTTTTTCTATGTTCTTTCAGCATTGCACTGGCCCTTAGCGGAATTATATCAACATAAAAGGGCAGTTTTCTCTCGCGTTCTCCTTCTGCATATTTCATTTTATATATATATAAATGGATAATTTCCTAAATACTCGCATTGTTCAAACGGCCTGTTCCTGCTTACACAGGGTAATCTGCATTTATTTTTCTTTCGCCTAGGGCGCTTGCGTTTAGTGTTCTACATGCTGGCTAGGTTCCAACAAATTATTCGTCACTGCCACGATCAACTTCGTTTCTTAAGCCTCAAAGATGTGCACTTGAGACAAATTCCCAGCGTGCGTCAAAGGCTTCCTCAATCGCTTCCTATTACATGGGAGCACTTTCGATCTACAGTGTAAGCGTATAGTCAGAGGAAAGCTATACATTGTAGTGTGTCTACTCCGGACAAACACAGCAAGCCGGACAGACACGGCTAAAAAGACCGTACGGAAAAAGCTGCTGCACGGTGCACGTCTGCGTAGAGGGCTATATAAAGCTTTTTTCATGTTTTTACTCGCGTTTGCACGTCACGCTTGAAGCCATTCGCCTGAATCAGTATATAAATAAACCAACAAAATCAGAAGCGCATTGCACGCGAACACTGTATGGGATGAATGATGATCACAATGGACCAAGCAACGCCTCCTCAACTCTGCTATAGCGAGTAGCTAGAGCTGAGCTGAGGTAACTTCCCGACGATGGTTGCAGTATCCAACCTTTGTAGGAATTATAGCGCTCTGAAATCCATTCTGCGGCTCCCAGGCAGCAGTAACCGTTAGCCCTATATTGGAGTGCCTTGGCAATGCATTGGTGTTATGTAGGGCCAGACAGTACCGACACTCCCAGTATTCTGCCAATAGTTCGTGTTGTCACGCAGGGCATAGTTGAAATTAATCAGAAAGCGAAATTTTCAAACTCTCATCGTCTAGAACAGAACCTTGTGATGAAATCTTTTGTTGTTGTTTTTTCTGATGCACTGGCGCTATACGAAACCGTCAGGCTGATTTTTTTTTCTTTTTTTACTATTTTCGCTTTTCTCACATCTTCAACCGAATCCGAAGCTGTGGTCTTCCCGAAATAGTAGCTTGACTTTCAGTTCGCTTCAGAATGAATGAAACAACTTTATTACCTAGGGTCTGGTCGGTTGGGGCAGGTGGGCTTGGTGTGGCGCCTAGACGGTAGCGACTTCCTGGGCTCACGTGGCGAGTGCCAGTTGTGGCATTTTTTTTTTTTTTTCATTACCCCGTCCTCAACATAAAGCCAGCACACTGTGTCTTTATTTCTGCCTGATCATACCGACACCTCAGTCCACTAATCGACACAGCCTCTTCTTTCCTGATGAGACGGCTCAACTGTCACAGCCACAAATTCCGTGACGTCATAAAGCGTGTCATGTCATGGTGTATACGTCCCATCAACGAGAAGACATTATCTTTTTTTTACATCATATCACACTAACCACAGCAGTAAAATTTACTACGCAGTTGCCTAAAAGGGTCCTCATCAACCTTCTCAGGACAAGCGCGAAACACGCCGAAATTTTCTTCCCGTTTAAACGTGTTTCGAATTAATGGAAGTGATGTCATGGAGTGTTGCTGAGAACGTGAAACATTCAACATACTATCACGTGTTTTGAGTCCGTGGCACTGATTTCAGAGTATAAAATTTCACGTTTTCAGGTAAACGCAATCGACACGCTCCATTTACATAAAAAAAAAAAGAAAGACGCGTTCTAAATGCAACATTCGCAGTGGAGTAGTCGCAAGGTATCCAGCTGTCGCGTATACCTTTTCCGCCTCTCGCCGTGCATGCATGCCCTGAACGATGACCTGCGCACGTGTGCACTGTTTTTTTTTTTCACGCGCTTCGCAAGAAAACGTGTGAAATATGTGCCGGTACTATTGGGCACTCCTGAGTGCGAGGTAGGCCAGGTGTGTTGCTTTCGACCCTGCACCAGTGTTTCTATAATCTGCTAGCATGCGTGCAGATTTCAGCTGCGCGGTGCTTTTCCTGGAAAGGAAACAACAGAGGAAGCTCCAAATTTAATCTGAACTGGTACACGTGTTTCACGCTCCACACAATTGCAGGCGCGCCTGCTCTTTTGCTCTATTCCCTGCATTTGCTCTGCATTTATGTTTGATAGTATTAGTTCTTCCACCTGACCCTGACTCCTTTGCGCAATATTTA
The DNA here is from genome assembly GCF_055883805.1 of Amblyomma maculatum. Taxonomy (NCBI): domain Eukaryota; kingdom Metazoa; phylum Arthropoda; class Arachnida; order Ixodida; family Ixodidae; genus Amblyomma; species Amblyomma maculatum. The sequence goes on along the minus strand of NC_139349.1, from coordinate 21,919,736 downwards.
GGGTGTCCTCATTAAACTATTTTGGTTAGTTATTTGTAGGGTTCAGGTTATCTATTTTACATTAAGGTTGGAAAGCATCGATGGCATTCAATACTTTACATGCAACAATTCCTTTTTTTGATTGATTAATACTGATCATTTTCAGCTTAGAGCTTCTCTCATATTTTTTTATGGCCTTCAATTCCTTGGATGGCCTGTTGATGCTAGTGCGGCCCGGACGTGTCAGTGTCAGTAATGCCCCTTACCAAACGCATAGTAGACAAAGTAGAATATGTTCGTGAATGAGCAAGGTTCCATCCGTTTCTAGTCCGAAAGCATTGCATGACATGTTCAAAGACAACTGCGAATTTTGTACGAAGCCTCTGCCGAGGCCAGCAAAAAAAGAAAAAAAAAGTAAAAATCAACGGAACTGATTCAACCCAACATTTTCTCGTGGGCAGCAAGTACGAAACCTCGTATCACCTCATCATATATCACCCAGCTTGCTAAACTATAACACACTCTCACGCTATACATTGCACGTTATCGTGTCCATAAATTTCCTTGTGGGCGAGAAAGCTTTCGCACGTCGTACTCGTTTTGACTACGATTGAAGCCCTGGCGCTTTTATTTCATTAAATATTCTTTATTTCGATAATCACCATAAGACTAATTCTCGTCAAATACCAAGAACCAAACATAAAAAAAAATCCCCAAGTTTGCCTAAGACTCGGAGACTGTCAGCTCCTTTAACTCTATAATAATGAGCCCCTCATTTCCCTTCCAATATATATATATATATATATATTCACTTTGACTGGTCGTTATTATTGTGGTTAAGAATCCACGACCACCGCCATCACACGCCTCTACAGGTAGAAAACCGTAATGAAGTTCTTTTCAAATCCTTCACATTTTTTTTTTGTTATTTCGGCTAGTTGGCATTTCCTTTGGTATTGGGTTTCTTACAATTATTATTTCAGAATGCTCAACGCTGTTTTGCTTAGTGATCGGACTAGCTGGGTGTAAACAAGAGGCGGAGGGCTAGGGGCCCTCTCGAAGTCACAATAAATGGGCTTGCACCTTTTAGAAGCATCCCCTTCCCCATCCTTCTTTACCCCTACCAAAAATTACCTTGTACCCCTTCGAACGACATCCTGGCTATATGTCTGCTCTTTGAAGAAAGATAGTACACAGATACGGCGCGTGAACTAGCGTCGAAAGAAGAAATTTCATAGACACTGCGAAAGGAGATATGCTGAGCTGAAAAGTTGGGAGCATATCCTCAGGACTTCTTTATACACGACAGCTACCGATGTGCTTCAATAAGGGGCGGTAGCTAGCGCACGTACAACCGATATAACCAGCCACGCAGTGGTCCGCAGTGGGCCCGCTGCTTGTCGTTGCCACTGGCGAAGTGGCCAATGTGGGAAGAGAGAAGACGCGAGTCTGGGACCTTGGATGCCAATCAAGGCGGGGTCCGACGCCGGCGCACACGAGCGGGTGTCACCGCGTTTGATCCGGCGGCACGGCGGCTGCTGCAATTTTCTCCGTGGGGGCTCCTCCTCCCTGCTTTAATTCTGACCCTTCTGCCGCCCTTGTCTACTGCGTGTGCACGAAGACATTTATTTGTTCTTCTTTCGCGCTCTGTTCCTTCGTTCCTCTCGCGTCTCCTTCGCTGCTCTCTTTCTCATCTTTCCCGAATCGAGTTCTTCGAGCCGCCGCTTGTGGGTTGACTGTAGCCGTGCTCGTCGACCAAGTCGACAACGGTGATTTTACAAAGAGAGAGTACGGCGTAGACAGACGCTCATGTGAATGAGCTAGTGATAACTGCCCTCTTCTTCGTCCTCGTCGGGTTGCTCGCCCCAGCGTCTTAATTCCTCACTCAACATCTCCGTCTCCCCCTCTTCATGCACTGTCTAGTTTTGTCCCACCGTCTGCCAGTTCTTTTGTGCTGTTGTTTCCAGCATCAATTTATCTGTTCTCTGCCTGACCACCGAGGATTATGCGTTGGCTTCCGTGGCGTCTTTCGTTGTGCTGTTTAATTTCCTGTTAGCGAAATGAGTCGTCTGCAGCGCCAAGAGACAGATGCCAACTAGTGGTAAGCTCCTCCTACTTTCATTTTGTAGTCTCATTGCAATTCTTTTCTCTTTGGTGCTGCATTAGTCACACCACACTACATTAAACAGCACGGGCAAGTTCTGGTTGTTTATGCTGACGTGTGCATGCATGCCATGCTTACATTGACATTGCATCTTGGGTGCCTCTCAAGCTTGCATAACTGGCCGAGAAGAAGAGCAACGATGTCATTACAGTCCTGCTTTAAAAACTTGCCGCGTTTTGATGGATCTCCTGGTCGAAGTTTGAAGAAAAATCCTAAATCTATTAAACTTAACATCTGCGTAACACTCCTTGTTAGCGCTTCTCCGCGATTCACGCTCGATGACTCATGAAGTTCAGTAATGTGCAATTCGTTCTGCAATATGCAAAACTGTTCCTTGACGATGAGAACCTGTGCCCCAGCGCTCTCGATGCGTTGTATAATAGAAATAAAACCGCCAAGGCATGACCTCGCGTCTTTTAAATGACGTATGTCAACTGTCTTAGTGTCTGTGACCTGCACTGAAGCGACCACGCCGTTCTTTTTACTCGGCCGGTGATACTTAAGCTGCGTCGTTTTTCAACTGTGGGCCACTGTATCCTGGCGCGCTCCACTCGCGCTTTATATATGGCTGACATTTACGGGTAGGTCAGTGCATCGGACTGCAAACTTTCTTATCGGCATGTGGCGGTAATCGACCGAACAGCGCCGTGTGACGGATGTTTTGGCAGATTGAAGTGTAAAGTCCGCGGACCTTTGTGTCAGGATATCCCCCCTCGCGTTCGGCGCTATGAATTAACTGAGCTGTGAAAATGACAGAATTTCTTCCGTGGGTTGGTGCCCTACACTGCAGGGGAGCTCTGTAGCAGTTACGTCCGCTTTCGCAAGGAGATTCTTGGCGGCCGTCATGCAGTGTACAACCGAGCGGAGCAATCCTATAGCTTCGTCGTGAGGTGAGCTCAGCGCGCCGGTCAATTTTTGCGCTGAGTGTGTAGCTCCTGCAAGAATTTATTTAGCCAGCCCTGGTTGCCGAGTCCCGACCATGCGGCAGAGTAACTTCACCGACCCAGTGTTTGGAAAGTTTTCTGTACCCTGGCGCGTACGCAGGGGCCGCGAGGAACATGCGCGCTTGACCTGAGGATCATTTCCTCATCATAGAGGCTAATTGTATTGTTGCCATCAGGATGTTTTGCAGTCTTCTCCGCTACCGCTGTAAGCATCAGTAGATGCTGCAAAGGAAGGATAGAGCGCGAAAAGGAGAAACTGAGCTACAGCGCAGCGCACTGACAACTGCCTTTGCTGCCTCCTGTCGCTGTCTCGGGATTGGGGGTCGTCGACATGGCGCTGCCGGTATCCACGATGTCGTACGACGCGTTCGCCCATGCACGCGAGCTCGAGCTGACGTCGTGTAACGCTCGGCGGGTCGTCATGGCTTGCTCGACTGCCGCAGGGAGGAAAGGCAGACCGCGGCGCCGGCGTCACGGTTACGTAATTTCTGATTGAGACGCCTTAGTGATGAGGCTGATGCGCTTGTGTACGCACTCGAGCCGCCCAGGCAGAGAGTCGTCTAACTTGTCGGCTCGGGGAGACGTTCGTCCGCTTATGTGCAACGCCCAGTGAAGGCATCAGCTGCAGCGCTGAAGCAAACAAGCAGATATATAGGATAACAATGTTTCATGAGGACGTGATTAACGAGAAGTAATTGTCGCACTCTCGGCGCACGTATCAGCGATGTCGCGAGTAAAAAGATGGAGATGTGAGTGAGAGGAGGAGAGGAATGGTCTGTCGCTCTAGAGGGCCGCGGATTAGTTTCGCTCATAAATGAATTATTTTACGTCTACAAATATATCCTGCGTCACACAGGTGTTTTTGCAGTTTGCCGCTGGCGAAATGCGGCCGCTGCGGTATTGATGTGGTGCCGTCAAGGCGTCCTTTTACGTGGTTCAAAATTGTATGTGCCAGAAACTTGCATATTTCTTAGGAGCGTAGTGGAGAGCTGTGGATTGATTTCAACCGCCCAAGAATGACACGCACATTGAGGTCGCAGAAGCAGTGAAGCTGCCGGCCGATAAGTTTGAAATAACCGTGGCACGTTGTTTCCCTTGCGACATTTTCACGACGGGGTGTGTATACACCAGCTCAATGTGGCGGCACTGTAGTTAACAGAAAAATCAGGGGCCGAATTCCCGGTGTCGTTCCCACGGTTAGGAGAGAGAGTGACTGGCCGGGAGTCTCATGTATACACGGGGAGTCAGTGATGCCAAGAGAAGCGTAGTTTTTTTTTTTTTTTTTTATGCCGATTAATGTTTAACAGTAATCTAATATCATGGAGATAATTAATTAGGTAGCAGAAGAAAAAAAAACAGCCGTGTGCTCCTGGTGGTATTCTAACCCATGGTGCTCTTACGAGCTGGGCTACGGCGACGACTTTTCAGTATTATATTTTTATAGGTAATTTTGTTATCCGTGTAGCACTGCAACTTGCACTTCAACACTTCAAATTTCAACAAACATGGTAGCTTGAAACGTCTGTTAAGCTTAGAAATAGCGTTCGCTGTGCAAAGAGAACACTGCTTGCGCTTTCGTCGTTGGTCATTCGATTTAACGCAGCTCGGACGCAGTGCGGGCTTTGCTATATCGAATTATACTGTTACATGTTGAAATGGGAGGGTTTATTGTCTGATCGCTTTTGCGCGCACGCAGCTCGGTCCAGATTTTTATAACGGTCGAATGCAAAATGTAGAGTCGCTAAGCTTAAGTGGCGCTGCTTTTTACGTCTTTGCCTAAAGTTTGCTAAACTGCATGTGTGGGAGTTCAGCCCCGAGGTCACACACGTGGAGAAAATTCCGCGCAGGATGCTCCGAAAAGCTTACCAGATTGCTTTTGGAGCAAAGGACCCGACCAATAAACGTAGCGATTTGTCATCGCCGTTGTCTGCGTATAGCTTGGTGATCATCGGTCGTGTTGATGATCGCACACAGGTGTTGTAAGCTAGAAATGTGAGCAAACTATACGATGCGTCCCAGGGGGCACACATGGCAGCTGAGGTTCCAGCAGAAAAGCATCGGAAGTCTTTATTTTCTTATCCCTTCAAGTGCTTTATACGACGCGAATATAGCCCATTCATATTTTTTTTTTTCGTTTTCTGAAAAAGCAAGTCCGTATACGTGGACGTCATTACACGCCGAAACGCAGTAATGCGGTGCGTGACTCCATCATCGCACTAATGAAGTTGGTCGCCAGATTAATTATCGTAAACTTCGAGGTTCACAACTGCTCTGACATCAATGTGCTCATTAGGTTTACGTTCCCATCTCTAGGCCGCATGAACTTGTTTGGCAAACTTTTTGTTGAAATCTCTTGAGGCTGGTGCAGTCGCATTGCGGCCCAAATACATATCGAAGTGATCGCACTAAAGCTCAGGCCTGGCTATTCAATAAATTCATTCCACGCTTAGCCAAACAAATATTCGAAACATTTCAACCCATGACGCACTTCAAATTGATCCCACACTAGATACATGCATGGTTCGTTGCTGATTAATTAATTAATTCAATAATTGAATTATTGATTGATTGATTGATTGAAGTGGTTCATGCGAATATTGCTCGATGCATCTGTGGACGTGTGGCCCGCAGCGTTCACTGTGGCCCGAAGGCCATGGTTGCCATCGACGGTTGCCATCGACGGATCTCTAGCCGAACAATCTTTCGGGTACCGAGAGGCAGGAAGAGACCTCCATGCCTTAGAGAATGAAATGAAGTCAGTCAAGCATCACATGACATCACGAGGAGGATCAGTTCTTGGAGAGGACTTATCACGAGCATTTCAAATTCATATTGCATTTGGAGCACGAGAAAATGTGATTCCTCGCTCGCCAGGATCCGGAAATTACACAGAAAACACAAACAAATAAAAAAGGAAAACGATTAAAAATAAGGTGGCGCAGTGGTTACTGTTAGGGTGCTCGACTACTTACACAGGGATGCGGGATCGAATGCTTGCCACGCCGGCCTTTTCGATGGAGGCCGAGGCGCCCGCGTGCTGTGCGGTGTCAGGGCGCGGTGAAGAACCACAAGTGGTCGACATTTCCGCGGCCCTCCACTGCGGCATCTTTCATAGCCTGATTAGCTTTGGAAAGCTAAACATAAACCAAAACAAACAATGAAACAAATAAGCATCCAATGAAACGACCACACCCTTTCATTCTTTGTGGAAAAGAAAAACAGAGCGTGCTCGATTCTTTCTAAACCCGGATAGGCGCCACTTGAACTGGTTCGCATATTATAATTGGAGCAGTCGCTATTCATCAGAAGAGAGAAAAAAATTAAGATGAAGGAAAGATCAGCTTGCTCAGCGCATTGCTCTTGAAGACAGCCGACATTTGTCTGAAGTTCACGCAAATTAAATGACCAGTGCCTCCATTTCATTTTCGAAAGAACGTGCACCGTATAGGGACGAAGTATTTTAGGCGATTTTGTTAGAAAACGAGTGCGATTCCGTTCCTAAAGCCAACTCGTGGAGCTGGTATGTGCTTTATGAACAAAGGCTAAAGTTTCGGAGTCAGCGAGCAGCATCGCACAGCTCCAGCGCCCGTATGCGGCCCGCGGACTGCCTTTTGCGAACCCAGTATATGATGCTTAGAAAAGGTAGCCGGTGTTATACCAATTCAAGAAAAAGAATTTCAGCAGTTTAACCCTGCTAACTTCCAGACTAAGCGAAAGCTTCGTTAGGCTCAGTGATTACGTTTCTTGTTACTCATCATCGCTATCTATTCTAGCACATTCGAGAGCCATGTGGTGAGATTAGGTTATGTGATGTTATACAGAAGGCATGACCGCTGCTACATGAATGATGCAAGTCGGGGCTGTTTGAAGATCGTTGCGAGAGAAAGGCTTGTGAACTGAGGTGATCTAGAAACCGGGACTGATTGACTAGACATCTTCCTTTTGTAGCTAGTGCACTTAAACGCATTATAGGTTCGGAAATGCAGCCATTACATACGGGACCTGCTGCTGTGCGTGTATGCATGTCTACTGCACTAACAAGAACGTCCCCAACTCCCTTCCCTTGCTTGCAATTCCGGATGTACGTTGAGCCAAAGTCGATAATGACCTTGGCGTTTTTCGCCTACTTATGGTATAAGCAACTTCCTACACAACGGTGTGCAAGTAACAGCAACACCTCCACCTTTGAAAGCGGAAATGCGGTTATAGTTACGGTAAGGGGCGATGCCCTGTCTTATACTTTCGCTCATTGAACAACTTCCGCGTTTCCTGTACACGGGGGGACAGCAGTGAGCCACATCCGCCGAGCATCAGCCTCATCTCTACCCTTAGCGGTTTTTATCTGTCACGCCCCCGCATATGCGTGCGTCATGCCACGTGATTCATTCGCATTTATATTTTGTACAGGGTGAGAGAAATCATCTTCCCGCCGCGTATACTACTTCCATGTATAGCTGGCCACGCGCGATTCAGATGAACCGTCCTCTACAACCGTTGTTTCTTTTACCGCTTAGGCAAGGCCACTATGGAAGCACGTGTTGCACGTGTTGCTGTCTCTGTTTGTTTTGTATACCTTGAGCATGGAGGCAGGGTAAGGAGATTTAGAGCTCGAGATGAAGGCCAACACGCGTGTTTTTCCACTCCGGATACGGGCTCGAGGTCGCCCTTAAAAACTTTATTTGTTACTTTGCTTAACGGTAAAATTGCGTACAACGCCGCGCTAATGACGCCATGGGCTCAGAGAGGGATGCTACTCATGCGGAATTTTTCGCACATACTCTTGCATTTCTTTTCAATTATACAACGCTAGCTTTAATAGGAGAAGCCTTATATTTTGGAACATGCTGCACCGTTACCTCTTCATTCTTCATGAAACAGGAGCAAAAAGATGCGAAGTTATCAGTGACTAAAGGTTAGAAGCTCGCTTGGTTTTTATTGTCATGACCTGAAACGCGAAAGCGCCTTCATAAATATGCGTTCGAGCTCTGCACGTCGTTTCTCATGACTCGTCTTTTTTCGCTTCAAGATGCTAGAATCGCCTTATACCTGGGACTCTTGAGCCGTCTCTGTAGGTAGATATGCTGATCCCGGCTTAGAGGCTTATAATGATCGCGGCTTTTCGCGTCCCTCCAGCGAAAAAAAAAAAAAAAAAAAAAAAAAACTATTTTTGCTGTTCATCTTGCCAGACACGACGCCATACCCTAAGCTTTGTCTTTAGCATACTTTCTTTTCATTATCTGTAGACTGGCTTTTAATGGTATGTGTTCATTAGAAGGTTGCTTACGGCTGCAGGTAATAACTCTATACTTGCCTCATGATCATTTTAGTGTTGAATACTATCAGAAATCAGCTCGCGAACCGGAATATTTTAATCGGGATAAACGTGTCAACCTGCGTTTATACTCTCACCTTCCTTTCCTCTCTTCAAACTTGACGTAAAAACATTGTGTGTGTTTGTGCTTCGTTTTACAATAATTGCACTACGTACATTATCTAGACAAGCCTATGATGTCGATTATCAGGCTAACACTTCAAATTTCCTTTATCTTTCTTTGTGTCCTACAAGAATCCAATTTCTTCTCTGCTCTCTCTCTCTCTCTCTCTCTCTCTCTCTCTCTCTCTCTCTCTCTCTCTCTCTGCCATACACAGCAGTGATATCGTCAGGGGCTGCACTTTACTTCTTATTAACTAATTGATGTATGCTTTGCTCGTCTTTCAGCTAAAAAAAAAAAAAAAAAAGAAGCAGACAGCCAGTGTGTGCGTCGTGTGTACCTTGTGGACGACGAAAACGATTCGTCATTACAAAAAATACCCAAAACAAGAGAAAAAAATGTTCATTCGGCTCTTATAGTCCTCAGCATGTGCTGTGCGCTGGTTTTGTGAGGTCGGGGCCTTGCGCCGCTGTGACACACCAGTGAGCCTCGGGGGGCTGCGTTCAGCTAGACAGGGGACAGGGAAAAAAATACAGGATAATAAAAGACACAAAAGCAGTGATAATAAGAACAAAAATGAATCGACGAAACGTACTTCGCCATAAACACGTCGTGTGCGCGCGAAACAGATGTTGAAAGAAAAAAAACTTTAGAGTGAATCCGCGAGCAGTTTGCCCGGGGTGCCGAGCGCGCCGCGACATCACATCGCGAACAGGTGGGACGGTGGGGTGTCGATCTCTCTTTGTTTTGTGCCCCGCGCTCGAATGTTTCGCTTTGCTTCTTGATCGCCTGTGCTGATGCCGCTGCTGGCTCACATCGACGTCGACGGACAACAGCGTATTTGAAACGCGACTTTTGTCGCTCCTCTTTTCGGTCATTTGACGCTGGGTGTCCCGTGCGCAGGTGTGCAGCACGGTGTTGAAACTTTCGGGCCGCGATTCGTGCCTGCGTGTGTTTTTCGTCGCGTGCTCATCTCATGACAAGGAGAGACCATCCTGATTGAGTGCTGTAATAGTTTCGTCGGAAATGACGGCCACCCTGGAAAAGAAGTTTTCGCTCGCTCTATAGAGTGAATTGTTGTCACGTTCCGTGAAACCGACATTTTTCCGCACTCTACCGGAGGCGCCGAGCTGCTATGACGCTGACCTATTTCTGGGATGTTCTGCAGGTGAGCATTATCTCAATTTAGCCTCGGGTGTTCATGAGCACTTCGTAACCCTGTGGACCGACTGTGATAGCTTTTCTGGTATTCGAATCAACAAACAGAAGCGACGCTGATAAAACGCAGCGTATATAGTAAGGTGCTCCCTCAGCTTTAGACTTTCTATATCTCAAGTTCCAGTTTACTTTTCTACAGTGGCTGACCACTCAAAATTTCATTCTCTGCTCTAGTTTTGCTACACCTTCTTGTAACCTTTCTGATGATGAACATTTGCACTTGTTACCAGCGCCAAACGTACACCGCATAAGACGCGGACAAGAGGTACGTGCCACCTTTTCATTTTCGACGTATTAGATATTGCTTACCCGCTCCAGCGTGTTGTGCGTCCCTGTCTTTAGCCATCATTCCCCGACGGAGCGCTTCGCCATTTGAACGTTATCACTTCTATCATGTATTATTCCGCAATATGTAGACACTGGAAAACAGCTGAGCTCGCATTAGAGCGGGAACTAGATTTTGAACAAAATTATCTGGCTCTCGAAATACATACGCTTTTCATTCCACAATCGGCCGAGCCTGTGGAAACACGCGATTCGAGAGCGTCACAGTCGCTGGCTTGCTTACTGCAGTGATAGAAGAACCGTAGCTCCGCTACACATCCGTATAGTGCTCGGAAGCCGGCTATCAATCTCAATGCTATAAGCGCGGCGCGCAGCCTTTGTCGGCGACTCGGAAGACAACAGACGCAGCGGTCTTCGCACTTCTCTCCGCACATGAGCTGTCAGCGGGCATATACGTACGCCGTCAGTCAAAGATAGCCTCGAGCGCTCCGCGCGCATTTTCAGTCCATGCTGCTCGAGTGACCTCCGAGGCCCCCGCGTGTATAAATATAAACAAGTGAGACGAATTCGACCCGAGCGTTTACTACGGCCAGCCGTCATCCAATCAGAGAAGGTCGGCGGCGACGTCGCCCCTGATTGCCGCTGATCGCGTCGGTGCGCTTGAGGCGTCTTGCTCTTCTCGGCAGCGTTGCGCTCTGGGAATTTCGCGAGACGGCGACAAACGCCCGGATTGCTGATGGCTGAAGCTGCGGGTGCGCTGCGTTGCTCGTCGTTGTGGTGAGGGCTCTCCAAGCCGGGCTGTCAGCGAACAGCAGCGAGCTGCGTGCTCGCGGGCGGCTTTGGGCCTTTGTTGCTGGCTCGGTTTCGCGCGCGCTCTGCCACGCTGCCGGCTTGTTGGTCGCTAATAAGGAAGTTCCGAATTGAGCCCTCTGCTGCGCCCGCCTAGAGTTTGCCCGCTTGCTGGACCCTTTGCCGTTGTTAGTTATGTTCGTGGCGTATCGCCCTAGGCGTGTGCTCTTACCCCTCAGCCTCCTGTCTCCAATCTGCTGTTCGCTCGGGCACGAATGAATCTGGCGCTCTCTCTCTCTCTCTCTCTCTCTCTCTCTCTCTCTCTCTCTCTCTCTCTCTCTCTCTCTCTCTCTCTCTCTCTCTCTCTCTCACTGCCTGTACTCTCGCTCTCTCTGCAATCCCGTTCAGTCCTTTATTGTTTCATTCGCTTCTTGAATGAAGTTGAAGCGAGTCGGATGCGTGGCGAACACCCCGCTCCAGATTGAGCTTCGGCTAAACAATGCTTCCGCTCGCCACGCTCGTTGCGAGAGGGCCACATTTCTTGAAGACATGCTTGGAGAATCGCCCCGCTTTACTTTCACTGCTTCCGAGTCAATTGAATGGAAAGGATTTCGACGCAGGCTTTAGGTGGAACGTGTAATTCCCCAAGCTAGTCTGCATGGCGCCTAGAGAACAGGATGACGGAATTGCAGCTCTTTCGAGAAGGTGCTTGAAGCGACCGATGGGCTCGACATTTTGTACGTGCCTGTGGGAACCCTTCGCGTGGCACTTTGTCCTACAGATCAAATACAGAAACTCAGTGTTGTTCTACAACTTCCAACGCATGATCGTGTTGAGGAATGCCGAAGGGAAATTTATTTTGAGCATATAAAAGTACATACTTGAGAAACTGTCGAAAAATATCTCAGTTTGGAATATGTATGTTCACCTGTACTTTAATGGCGAACTTGGAAGCTTGACTTTTTCCTGCTTCAGTAAGGCAGCGTTCAGAAGCCAATGTGTGATGAGTATAGCACCGTGACGAATTTCGGAACCTGTTCAAAGGTGTGGGGGCCCATCTCCTCCTCCAGCGAGAGGTCGATCGCCGTACCTTGTCGAGGTGAGTCGAAGGCCATCCATTACCTCTTGTGCGCCCGCAGCCATGGATGCCCGCAGCACCCCTTGCCCTGCTATTCGCACACTGCATCAGCCCACGCTCGCATCCAAGAGCACCAGTTTTATTAATTTTTTTGTCCGCTTGTTCCTTTCTTTCAAAAACGAGGGCAAGGGTGATGAGAGAGTATGAGACGGCTGCGTACAATTCGAGCCATGCCCTTGCACACTGTTTCGATGCCGCTCCAGTTTTTGCCAAACCAACACGAGCAAGCAAGCACGGGTTCCCGTCATGCAGCCCATTTTGCTGCTCGCATAGTGCGCGAAGAGGAGACTCGCCGCCAGAACGAAAACAAATTGCGGCCTCCCTCACCCCCGGCGGCGTTCCTTCGGTACTCCGATGGCACACCCGACAGCTCGCGAGGCTGTTGGTGCACCCCGGCAACAACAACACGCGCTCTCTCGCGGCTGTGGCCCGAAAAACCTTCGGCGCCCTCCTCGCTCGCTGGGGCGCGGAAGAACGCGACCGCTGAGCGTAGCCGTCGTGTTCCATTAAGGCTCGTCCGAGCTGCCATCTATCAAGCCCAGATAGATGGGCCCTTAAAACAAGCGACGGCTCTGCTTATGGGCCGAAAGGAGACCGCGCGGGCAAGGGTGCTTCTTCGTACCTCGGCGCAATAAGAAACGAGACGTTTCTCAATAGAATGTTTTTTAATCTCTTGTACGCAATGATGCGACGCTTGTTGCCTTTGTATTGCACGCCTGTCGCCTTGCGCCCAGAACTTTCTCGGGCGTCTGGACGCGACACGTCTATAGCAGAGTCCCTCAATACTTTTCTATAGCTAGGATTAGGCTAGGGGAGTTTTGTGGCTGACTACTGGGCTGTAAGCTTAGAGCCTACTAGGCTGTTTGTGTGCGTATGGTTATTCGTCTGGAATCGGCTGTCACTTTGCTGACAGTGTCGTGACTCGTTAGCGTTGCTTCGGAAGAAAGCCCTCCCTCCCTTCTTTTCTGAACGTTTAGGAATAATTTATTAGCGAAAATTAAGCAGGATGCCCGTAAAGAGTGTCGTAGCAGACTGTAAATAATGTTTTGACAATGTGTAGTGAATGTTTTGTCACCAAAATTAGAACACTAGTGTTCGTATTTTGGGCTTTGCTTGGACTTAGGCTGCAGCATTGGAATTCCTGGCCTTCGGTCTTTACTACGTACTGTATACTTCCTGACAAGCAGCACACTGGCCTGGGCCTCTTACTGTCAGACCCGATGATAGCATGCTTTTCTTGTACCTACTGACTGTAGTTCCGGCCAGCGAGCGTCCTGGTGACGTGCCATTTTGCTTAATGGTGTCTGTGTAAAAGAAATCAGAAGAGCATGTGTGTGTGCACGCTACTAGTAATCTATGAACTAGTTGATATATTCATTTGTGACGTTAACACAGACCGACTGTGGCTCTGAGTATTGCTGTACTGCGGTTCGGCCGGTCACAAGTGAGGGATGCAGCGACCTTCTTAGCTGCTTCGAGGACAGTCTTGAGCAGCGGCTCTTTTTTTACTGGATAACTCCTTCTACAGCCAAAAGGCTGGGGTTCTGTATATATCGGCAATTTCTCCGACCAAACTGCACCCCATGAGAGGGCTGTCGCTACCCTCTAGTGGCCCGGCTTCTACCACACTCATTGGCGCTAGTAGCATTTCTCCTTCCCTAAGATCCGGATAATCGGCGTAGCAGTAGTAAATGTAGTAGCAATACCTGCTTTCTTGCCGCGTCGCCTGCCGCTTCCCCTCATCCTTTCAGTTGCCACTCTCGTCTTGTGCGCCGTTCGCTGCTTGACGCCGCTTCCTTGCACCTAGCTGTCGTAGGCATGGTCGTAGCACCGTTCGGTTTCCCACCTGTTCTTACCTGTCCTCCTCATGAATTCTCCTTGCCCGCATGTACCCCCTCTCCCCTTCCCTCCCCTGTCTCCTTTCCGCAGTTCCGTTTGAGCGCCAACCACCAACTCTTGTGTTTTGCTCTTCCTTTACTTCTTCCATTCCTTCCCTGCCGGTGGGTTGGCGTTTTTAGACCTCCGCGCAGTGAGGTTCTCATTTTTGTTGTCTCTCGTCTCCTTTGTTGCTTCCCCAAGCTCACTTCGCTTTTATGCTTAATTTGCTCCTTCTCCTTCACTGCCACACTTTTCGTTTTCTTTCATCTGTCTGCCTGTCATAGGCGAGAGCAGCGGGAGCTCTGTGCGTTTCTTGGTTGAACTATACGCGAAGATGAGAGAGTCGCCCGTCGTCCATTATATTCTCGGCAGACCGTTTCAGCCGAGCACTGTTGCCCGCCCCCCTGCGCCTTCTTTTTGCAGGCACTACTTTTGTGATTTTTTTTTCGTTCTTGCTTCTTTTTGCTACCACCCAACTAAACAAAAAAAAAAAAAGAAAAAAAACTGCATGTACGCGTCTTGAGCCTATCCCCAAGCGCTCGAGTTAACGTCTCCTGCCTATCATCTCTCGCTCATTAAGCCTTCTTTCTCCTTCACGCGGGCTGCATTCGTCGAGCAGCGGCAGTTAACATGCATTTGTTGTTGTCGCCTTGCACAGCCACAAGTGTGTGTGTTTGAAAGTGGGGCTCTTGGATACCCCCTCTATGACGAAGAAACAAAGAAGATAAAATAGACGCCCCGGAGAGGACTCCATCCGTTATCGTTCCTATGCGACAACGCACGACAGCTTCCGAGATGCGCCAGTTGTCTTCCTTGTTTCCACTCTGCTTTTGGAAAGAGAAGGAAACGAACGTATATACGAATCGCACGAGGCGGGAGGGGGGACAGTGGTAAAGAGGGAGAGGCGACAGGTGGTATGGGGCGGAGAGGGTACAGGCGGCAGGGTAACGTTGGCGCCGTACTAGCAACTTTTGAGAAAGCGAGCGGCTTCCCTAATTACAGCGCTTATTTCGGGCTCGTTTGTGAGTGTGGTTGCCGCTGTGCGCTCGCTTTTCGGAAGCAACGGCTTTGAAGAAAATGCTCCCCGCCAGTCGGAAAGCTGAAACGCCTTTCTTTCACTTGATTGGCTTAGCACCGCTGTAGTGGCTCAGCGCATATCGCGAACATGAAAGCAACGGGTCTGGTTTGTGACCTCGGCAGCCGATCCAGAGTCGAAATGCAAAAATACTCTTGTACGGAAATTTGGGTGCATCACAAAGAAACCTACATTCGAGGTCCTTCACGACGAAGTACCTCCAGCAGCTCTGGAACACGCAGTTAGCTGTGTCAATCTTGCCACCATAAAATTGACTTCTTTTTCTCTGGCTTCATAGATATAAACTTTTTTTGTTGCGTATGCTGAATTTAGTCACTAGCCCTGTATATAGCATTGTTAAAACTTTCTGATTCATTGTCAATGTTAGATTTCGAACCACGTTCGTTCAGTCTAAGTACACAAAGGCTGAAGTAATACGAAAACTATAGAGTTCCCTTTGTCCAGTTAATTGCTGTCATTTATATCGAAGGTTTCAACGAACGCTTTCGAAAATTGCTAAATATAGGGAGTTCAAGACAATATTGTGTATATATCTGCAAGTACAAACTCTCAGTCTTGGCGGAGGCGAATACAGTTTCCTGCAAAAGTTTAAAATTTACAACTGATTGACAAAAAGTCTATAATTATTTTTTTTAATTAACTCAGTTGAGTAGTTGGTGCGAATGGGGAATCCAAAGCCGCGAACGACACGATGTCATAATAGTTTTGAAGGATAACTCTCTTTCTAAAGCACCGCAGCTCGAAGAAGTTCGGCTCTGTTTTTTCTCCCCGCCTGGAACCTACACTGAAGGCATTGGACGCACATGAAGCTCGGTGCAGAAGGGACGTGCGCTGCCGACGTGTGGCCGCGATGATGGCGCCAAATTCGAACTGCTTGCTCTTCTGTGTTCGTGTCGTGCGTTTTCTTTTCCATCGCTCTCAAAAAGGATGACCACGTTGTTCGAAAGGACTGATTTTCCTCGCGGCAAGCTGCGAAGTTAAATATTCTACATGGCGTCGCACAATACAGCGATTCGGCGTCGCAGTCGCTGCAACACGTCATCAGCGGTCGTCGCGTATGCACTAATCTTAATCCGTGTCTGACGTCGACAGTTTCGGTTTCGTGAGAGAGAAAATGAAAACGCCGAAATTTCGTGCGTTACAACGCTCTGCAAAATTAATAAATTAGACCTCAAAACCTGATATATGGCATCGTCATATGCGCGCTTTCAAACTGCCTATAGGTACTTCCAGCAAAATTTCGCTAATTAAATAGTTATTAAATTTAGTTAGCATCAAAATCAAAAAGGCTTTGCAGTAAATTATGCCCACCGAAACAGAGATTTTCTTTCTGCAAATATTTTTCTTCTATTTTTAACTGCTTGTATTATGAATTTTAGAAAGTGTTCGCTGAAACACCTGGTATAATCCCACGGCTCAGAACCGCTGCACGTATTCTGCTTATAACTACGCATTTGGCCGCTATCTACAAGGCGCATATGTCAGTGTAGTCTGGATTATGCCGCAGAGGCGACATGTTACGATGAGCGAAGTTTCGTACATGCAGCGTATATATCGGACAGGATTTGTCGCAATCTGATGGCGCATTATCTGTATAATCATTTCACCATCGTGCACACTCCACCTCAGTGGAACAACAGATCAGCGCAGCAAGTCTGCACACTCCGGGAAAGAAAGAATTTCGTACCTGAGATACAAAACTGCGGAAATGGATGTGCGAGTGTGTGTTGCGAGCAGTTACAGCTCGGGCATACAATAGAGGCGGCAGTTTTGCCTCTTGAGACCAGATATGTCCGGCTGGAGTCGGTTCGCCTCGTCCTCTTGTCTACACGTGTCTTATCGCGGACCATCCTGTGTTCAGTCGCAGTGCCAACGCGGCTGACCCCTTGTGGCTGCTCCCGAGGCAAGCTGCTGCCACGCTCAGAACACCTGCAAGGGTACAAGGTATCTCTCACATCGAGCATGCACTTCTCGACTGGCTGGCCCGTTCTGCCGGGACGCTTATCAATGACACACACACACACAAAAGGGTTGCTTGCGCAACCCTGCGTGAATGAAACACACACACACACACACACACACACACACACACACACACACACACACACACACACACACACACACACACACACACACACACACACACACACACACACACACACACACACACACACACACACACACACACACACACACACACACACACACACACACACACACACACACACACACACACACACACACACACACACACACACACACACACACACACACACACACACACACACACACGCACGCACGCACACACACACACACACACAGAGAGAGAGAGAGAGAGAGAGAGAGAGAGAGAGAGAGAGAGAGAGAGAGAGAGAGAGAGAGAGGTGCCTCACGACAGATCCCCGCCACGACGTGAACACTATGTACTGTCACCTCTCCTGTATACTTCCTTCCCGCAAAGTTTCCCGTGACAAGCACGCAGCATGGGATCACTTCAGCGCGTTTGCCATCATTTATTCGCTATAAGGGGCAGACTGTGGACGGTGACAGAGAAAGAAAGAGGGAGTCAGCAGATCGGCGCAACTGCATCGAAGACGCCCCCCAGCTCGGACTGGCTCTTCGTCGACCGGTTTGTAGTCTATTAACCCTCATTAGGCGCAGTGGTCTCCGGCTGTTATCCCGCTTGTTCGCAACAGGCTCGACCCCGTCGCGGGCGCTACGCTGCGACTGCTGGAGGGGAATGCCGTCTCTCTCTTTTTTTCTCTTTCTCACGCACTTGCGACTGAGCTACCATCGTCCAACCGCGGAGGTTCTTGGCGATGCTTCGCGATAGCATCTGACTCCATTCAAGTTCTCTCTGAGGGTTCACTGGTCGAGGGATTACCTTCGTTCTTGCAGAGCGCACCTGTAGGCAAAGTGGAAAAGAGAATGATTTGCATATAGCTGGGGAGAGAGGGTTGCCGAGCCTTTGAAAGACCCCGCGACTCATGCGTAACTGTCGCGGTGATTAGTTATATGTGTGTGTGTGTGTGTGTGTGTGTGTGTGTGTGTGTGTGTGTGTGTGTGTGTGTGTGTGTGTGTGTGTGTGTGTGTGTGTGTGTGTGTGTGTGTGTGTGTGTGTGTGTGTGTGTGTGTGTGTGTGTGTGTGTGTGTGTGTGTGTTAGGTGTGTGTGTGTATATATATATATATATATATATATATATATATATATATATATATATATATATATAGACAGTGCAGTGAAATCGCCAATAGGGAACGACGTAGCGGCGCTGCTGCCTCTTGCCTTTTGAACACAATGCTACGGCATTTCTTTCTGAGTTCTGCAAATTGAATTGGTAACTTGCATAGCGTCGCGTGTCCTTCTCCAAAAAAAAGAAAAAAAAAGAAAGGAAGAGAGAAAAAAAGAAATGAACAGATTTTTTTTTTTTTTTTTTTCCTCGCATCCAGTACTCCAAGGGCACAGAGATGAGGCCCTTCAGATGTCATTATAACCCGCCGATTTCTGTGGTTGCGTTGCTGAAAGCTATTGGTTGGTTGGTTGGTTTGTGGGGTTTAACGTCCCAAAGCGACTCAGGCTATGAGAGACGCCGTAGTGGAGGACTCCGGAAATTTCGACCACCTGGGGTTCTTTAACGTGCACTGACATCGCACAGCACACGGGCGCCTTGCTTTTCGCCTCCATCGAAAAGCGGCCGCCGAGGCCGGGATTCGATCCCGCATCCTTGGGAACAGTAGTCGAGCGCCGTAACCACTGCGCCACCCCGGCGGGGAAAGCTATTGCAAATGACCGAAACTGGCGGTGTTTCTGGGGACACGCGGCGTGGAGATTCCCGTCTACCACACTATATTGTGGTTCACTGTTGTCCGGACGTACGAAACTGCAGCACTCACTTGATGAGGGCTTAAACAGCTGATCTGTCTGCCGGTGAGGCCAGAATAAAATCTTTTTTTTTTTTTTTTTTTTTTTTTTTTTTTTTTTTCATCCGGACGAAAAAGACCATGTCCGTACACCGCTGTTGTTAGAGCGGATCATTGAAACCGGCGCAAAATCATAAAGTATATAATGTGTACCGGTAGGCACCCCCTCAACTTTTCTTTTGTTCTTTTCTTTTTCCGTTTTGAGAGGTGCCCCAAAATGAGGAAATGATCCTTGTAAACTTGAAGTTTGGAAGCTTCCTTCATTGACTTTGCTCGCCCCATTGTGGGCGAGCAACCCACAATGCGATTGTCGAAACCAATATTAATGGTTTCGACAATCGCAGTTTTCGCTGAATCGGTGAATAAGCCCCCCTCTCTCACCACCACATTTAACTGTCTATTTATTAATACTCTTTACACCTTTCGGATACGGAGGAGGAGGAGGGGGGGGGGGTGCACATTTTGCTGTGTCTAACATGGAGACATCTCACAGGAAGGTAGCTTCAGAAAAGATAAGTATATATAGAATGGCCAGTGTCGCCCAAGAGTAATTCACTGTAAGGAAAAAAAATAAAAAAACAAAGAAGAAGAAGATAAACTGAAGGAAGCTGAGCAGATCTCGGGTGTTAGTTCCCTCAGAAACTTGCTCACCATTCAAGCAATGAAACAACGTAAGCTACAAATGCAACAGCCGCCTACTCTTGTTTTCTTTGTTCATAAATTCAAAATCAGCTTTAAAGGTTTTAACGACAGGACTGATTTCAGAGAATCTATAAAAAACAAGTTGCAGCACGATGTCCGCCGTGGTCCTCCTTTTCGGACTCCTTTTTCTTGCCTCGGAGTTTACGCCAAGTGAACGCTGCCGAAACGTCAGCATTGCAACGCAAACCCACTCGAGTGAATTTATTGGCGGCCGTCTAGTTTCGCGCGCTTTTGATGAAACTCGGCAGCACCCGACTTCGCGGGAAAAGCGCGCGCACTAGAGGCATAAGGCTCAAGAAAAAAAAAAAAAAAACTGTTGCCCCTTTCGTGTGGAAACTCGCTGCGCGCGTTTTCTCGGCTTGCATATATATGCGCACCAGGCATTTCCCCTTACAGCGTGTGACCTTCCGGCCTTGTTTGGTTGGCGCATTTGGCGCTGCCAGTCGCGTCAGTTTACGAGGCTGCGTGCCGAACCGAACATGACGTAAATTACGCTCGCGCCTGAAGCTAGATAGCTCCTCTTCGCTTATATAAGCTGTCTTCCTCGCGATGGTCTTGCGTCAGCTAACTCCTTAATTATACCGCAGACGAGTGAAAAGAGGTCATCGCATTTTCACCGAAGACCTCTTATGATATATGGTGGTCTCAGTCGAATAATATTGACAGGGGGAAAAAAAAACAAGTCAACATGCTGATATTGGGACAGTTAAGCGAACCCATCTAAGCTGAACCTTTCCCGAAAGCTTGGCTACGTCTTTATCGCATCGTTTGGCGTCACAACTAAACCTTTCTGGCATTATATACGTAACTTTTTTCGCTCCGCCGTGCATTAATCGCCGCCACACAGCGAGCCCCACCTGGTTCCAAGCCTGTGAGACATCAGCTGCCGCGAAGGCCCTTCCGAAAGCTGCGGAGCAATAGAGTTCTTTAACGATGGTGTACACCCGCGTCAAAGGAACGCGTTTTTGAACCCAAAAGAAGACGAAGAATTGGGTGGAGAGGGAGTCGCAGAAGAAAAAACCGTACGCATGAGAGGAGGAGGAGGAGGGAGGAATGGAAGAGTGAGAGTTTCGGTGGCACAAGGCAGAGGGCTTATCGGGAACATACGGGATGGCGCGGTTTTCGTCCATATAGTGCGAGATGGCGCTAGTAGAAGAAGCTGAGGCGGCTAAGAACGGCGGCGTATGCGCCACTCGCAAACGTTCTTTGAACACGCCAGTTCCTGCAGAACAGGAGCGTGTTCACGCACGCACGCACTGCTAACACACAGTCTGCCCGCGTGGTATTGGCCCTGAATGGTGGAAAACGGCTGGGGTGGCGGGCGCTGCAGGTGTTGTTCCCACGGTCCGGGGTGAAAGGTCGCACGGCGTCGTGTCGGTCCCCTTCCCGGTTCTTCACTCTCGCCTACTCCTGTGCGCCACCGGCTGGCTGTCTTGTAGAGCGCTGGTGTCTCCCGCCTTGCAGGCTTTGGGCGGGTGCACCGCCATGCAGAGAGAAAGGAGGCTGAAGAGGAAAAGGAGGGTGCACACAGTGGTGGTCTCATCTGGGTTCATCTCGGACCTCCCTCCGTCGAGGAGTAGCTTCTGCTTCATCTTTCACTGAAATATATTTCTTTTTCGCGTGTCCTTCCAACTAGAATCTGTCCATGTTTACGTCGACTCGTGCGCGGCAGCGGCCCTGAAGAAATGCGCGTGGGAATTAAGATTAGCGAGGCCAGCTCTTGAGAAGCTTGCTCAGGCATCCGGGATGCTTGGCTGTTCGTTTCAATCTCAAAGCTTTGTCGTGGGGGGCAAACTGTGAACAAATCGAAACGCAAATGCATGCGAGACATAGCAGGAATACATGCGCGTATTTTCTCGCCCAGCGTCGGCTGTGATTTTGTAACAGAAACACTGATCTCAAAATAACCAGTGCAATCAATTACTGCCGGTGTGTCATTAAGAATAGCTTGCAGCGATGTCATAACGGTCGCTGTGCTTGAAACCAGAAATCATGGGCGAAAACCTGGTTATTTTGCTAATTCCTATATCGAAACCTGATCCGGCGTACACTGAGGAGTCTCTGAGTCCGGGGAGGACGCCCGTAATACCAGGAGCAAACATTGTCTAAGTAGTTTGCATGTGACGTCACTGGTGGGGTCTGCTCGTTGCTGTTTACGATCCGTGACTGGTACTGCCAACCACAGGAGTTGCATTCGCTCAGTGAAGTAGAGGCATATAATCAAATTGATACAGGAAATGCCTGTCCTAGCGAAAACCGAAACCATAAAGGGAGGAGGAGGGGGGGGGGGGGGCGCTTTGAGAGCTCTTTTATGCGTTATGATTAATCGCAATCTCACGGTGGAATTTCTTTTTCCAGTGATAGTTAGGTGTAGATATAAGGATAGCTGTGTTCAGAGGCATTGCAATCTGTCGACAATAACTCTTTTAGGTCGTAGAGATGCCCTCGCTTGCTTCTTTCTATACCTGATCGACTGAGGGCAAGTATCATTCACTAGCCCGTAAAACGGGCTTACTTATGGAGTGGAATTTACGTTACATGCATTCTTCATTTAACCCGCACTCAATATGAAGCAGAAAATGCGATCGCAATGTGCCAGCAGGCAAAGGGAAAAAGAGAGAAGCAATCTGGAAAAATGGAGGGTGCACGGGTGAATGGGGAGGAAGGGGCTGAAATGAAAGGGCGTCACTTTCCACGGTCGCCGGCAAAACCCACTTTGCAGCTACTATCTACAAAGAATTGAGAAAAGGAGTTCTCTCCCTCACTCTTGCCTTATTCATCTTTTTTCAGTCTGCGGGCTGTTGTTTCCCTCTTACTTTTTCTTTCTTTACTTTTGCGTTCCCTGGGACTCCTTATGCGCCCCCTTCCCAGTTTTTTTTTTTTTTTTCGCAATGTACTCCTGCTCGTTCGTGGTCCTTTCTATACCGGTCGCTGTTCTGTAACTGTTTGCATCATGTCAAGGACGGTCGGGTTCGCACCCCACCGCTTGTGGAGAGGGAGCAGAAGCAAGGGCGGCTTGCACCTGCCCGCGCCAATGGTCTCGCACTGTTTCCGCGTAGCTTTACCGAACAGGAAAGCGGAAGTAACGCCGAAAGCAGTGCGGAGGTCTTTCCTTGTTTTTGTTTCTTCCGCGAATGGGGCCAGTGCGGTCGCTGGAAAGCGATAAGATTTATACCCCGGTTATTCAACGTCTTATCCAGCTGTTTAGTGTTGTTCGCTGTTGGCGATTCATGTGACGATCACCTTGTCGTCTCTTGTTCGTCATCGCGTCCCTGAATGTGCTTTATAAGTTGGGGACTCGGGAAATTCGCGCAGGTTACGCAAGAACTCTCCAGTGTGATGCTAGGAGATGAAGGTGGCGTAATGATGACGTGATTTATGAAGTGCCTTGGACGAAATTATTATTTATTTATTCTATTTGTTCATTTCATTCCCGTCAGGTCCATTGGGCATGGCAAAGAGGAAGGAGGGGGGGGGGGGTGAGGGTACTTTTCAAGAAAGTTCAAAACAAAAACAGTAAACACATATAACTAATTATAGGTGCGGTTCCCGGGGAACAAGAAGCGAAGAGGTTAAATCTATAGAATAAATGAAGCTAACAATATAAACATACAAACCATAAGCGGGACTTTTGAAGACAAAGAAACATGAAAAGAAAAATGGCACTCAATGCAGTAATATGTGGCTACAAAAAAAAAAAAGAAAAAACACACAAATATACTACCCGTTTTAAACGATTTCCGTGACCAGCTAAAGAAAGAAAACAGGGACAATGCTGCAATTTCCTGTGGTCATCAGGTTAGCCAAAGCAACTCAGAATTATCAGATATTTTAACAACAAAACGGGAAAGGTGATTCCAACCCAGCTTATGGGCTGGGGATTAATGATATGATTGATGTGTTATGAAGGGGGAACACCAACCTTATAACCGTGGTCGATTCGAGCTGAAACAATAGGGGGTTATCAATTTATTCTGAAGGATGGGGCTGTCACGCTATCTTATGAAACAGGCAAAGACGGAATATTTTTTTACGATGTGATAACATTGGTAATATGATGCTTGCTTTCTTAACAGTGGCGCTGGATTTGCGATGATAATTAGAAAAAAATGAAGCGTGTTGTCCGGTAATGCACAGAATTAAGTTGGTTGATGATCGTCTCTTGACTGGGGTCCCAGATAGATGCAGTTTAGTACGAACTAAAGATCTGTAAAGAAGTAATTCTACGAGGCTAGATGAGAGACGAAAATTAAAAGGCCTCGCCTCCAAAGTCACAGAATGGTACTGAAAGAAGTTCGCTGATGAATTACGTTTTGTAGATGGCACGGTTTTTCTTGCTCCTATACTTCCTGTGTCGCCTGCGTCAATGGGGCGCAAAAAATTATAACCTGCCTGTGCTTGGAACTCTGCACGATGAAAAGCAGCTTTTATTGCGTTTAGCGCACTATTTTGTGGGTTAAAATTGGCGCATGAGTCAGCACTGCAGGGCAAATGTTTCTGATTCGAAAGCACGACTCGCCATCGTTCTTTCATTCCTCACACTTTATGTGGCTAACTTTTGGACTTCACATTTTTTAAATGACGTGACGCGCGCTCAGATTTCTGACGCAGGTTAGTTTGTTTTCACAAGCACCTACTAACTCTGCTGTTTCACTATGTAGACTGAAAAGAAATGCAGCTCGGCTTTACGAAAGCTCTAGTTTCTTATATATATATATATATATATATATATATATATATATATATATATAAACTCAGGATGAACCGTCGACCATGTTGGTTTTGCCGAGCACGCCGCGCAGATTGCGCATTTTCCTATTCCACTGCGGGGTTCTTATAAGTGGCTCACGACCACAACAGAGAAAACAAAAAATCACTAAGTTCGTATGCGCGATGTGGCAAATTTTGTACCACCGTAGTGCAATATTATTATTACCGCTGCATGAACGCTTGTATGATTTACAAGGCGTCGTTTGTCATGTCGCGTGGATGACCTACGGCGAGTACGCGAACCGGATGACCCGTCTTTCGCAGGCTGTTGTGTAAATCTCTTCGTATATAGTTGCGATGAGCCAATGGCCGCCTGGCGCAGCACTATATTGCAGCGCAATCCTTCATAGCATATATGTGCTGCACCTGCTGGAAGGCGACACGTAGTTTCTCTTGCAAGACAGAGCGGCCAACGAAAGCAGCGGACGTTGGGCCATATAGCGAACTCTAGTGGTAAGTTGCGAGCAATCGGTAGAACAAAAGGTTTCAGAGGAGCGTTTGCGGGGCTTGTCAAGGGAAGTTCCACTTATATACTGTCTTATACATGCACACTTTTTTTTTCTTTTTCTTGTCGGATCTATCCATTTATTTCGCGGTCCCCTTCAGTTATCGTGTCCGTAAAGATGCGCGTCAAGCTCTGCGTGGAGTCTCTGCACGCCACACCTTAGGTACCGGGTAGCTAGACCATGCAGAGATATCTCGGTGGTGGCCCGCTGCGTGTGTTTGCAGAATGGCAACTATACTCATATGCTGGCTCTTCGTGCGTGGGAAGAAATTCTTCGCCGATGAATGGAAGCATTTTTCATCTCGCGGCCATGCCACGTGTGCGGTCTCTTCGCTTTGCCCCCCCCCCCCCCCCCCCCCTCTTTGCTTTTGTATTTCCTCTTCCGCGACAGGCCCCCGCTCTCGGGTTTCTTTTGGAATTCGTAGAAAAATCATCTTGCGTCAGCTTCAGTCGGTCGCCATCGATGGGTGCAAGCTTGCCTCGGTCGACTTAGAAGTAATGCGGTCGCCGAAACTGGAATTAGGGGCTCGTAATCGAACTCCCACGTAAAGTGGCCTATGTCAGTCGCAACTGTCTAGAATTCCACGAGGAGTGGCGTGCGTGTTAAACGCATACGATGCTGGAACATTAGGGTCAGCAGTCAAGCGTCAAAGCTATTACTGAACCATCGCGACAGGTAGCTCCCCGAAGGCGCACGAAAATTGAACACCTGCACCGCAGGAAATGTCATCGTTGACAGTTTGTCTTAGTAATGTGCAGGCTGCTAACAAGCTGAATATGATGTATAATGCATTCTCGATTTAAATTACAGTCAAGGCTAAGAAGCGAGAAAAAGAAGAGAGAATAATTCAAAATAGCAACTTATAGGGGATGTTAGAACGCTGATGTAAAGAAAACGGAATTCGGCATATGTCGGCTACGAACATATTTCTGTGCGTCAAATTCTACCTGAAATGTTCGGAGCCCTTACCTCGTTTTCACGCGTCCGGTGAAGTTGAGATCGTTGTTAGGTTCTACCTAGCTGAGCGTCCGTTAGTGTTAATTAAAAAAAATCCAAACCGTAAATCCGATTATAGTGGGCGCGTAAACAAAAAGTCCCTAGCATTGCGGTCAGGAAGTTCGTAATGAATGAGACGGCAGAGGATTTAGGAGTCGTTCCGCTGTACGTATGTGTAACACACACACACACACACACACACACACACACACACACACACACACACACACACACACACACACACACACACACACACACACACACACACACACACACACACACACACACACACACACACACACACACACACACACACACACACACACACACACACACACACACACACACACACACACACACACACACACACACACACACACACACACACACACACACACACACACACACACACACACACACACACACACACACACACACACACACACACACACACACACACACACACACACACACACACACACACACACACACACACACACACACACACACACACACACACACACACACACACACACACACACACACACACACACACACACACACACACACACACACACACACACACACACACACACACACACACACACACACACACACACACACACACACACACACACACACACACACACACACACACACACACACACACACACACACACACACACACACTTTATCTGTACCGTTGTCTCCATTTACCATCACTCCATTCTGCATCACGATCCGCTAGTTGTGACATTCCAGTAGCATATGTCTATCTGGCGTATGCGTCAGACTTGACGATAACGCTAGTGCATCCCTACGCCGTGATTCCCACGGTATGAAACACTCAGTATCGTACCTTTGGGAACAACTTTTCATCACTCTATTGTTTCTGTAGCAGTAATGTCAGAACTTCTGCCCTTTGGACTGTTGCGAATACATGAAGAAAGCTTGCATTCCCGATCGCCGCACGATCGCCTGCAAGTACTCATACCTCTCCTCGCTCGCCTAAATTATGAATGCAGAACGTGAATTTCCAGCTTGGCCATAGCAGAATGCAGGACCGCGAAAACGATACAGCTGTAGAAGACATAAAATTGCTTGCAAGACCGCGCTTCGTATGATAAAGTTTCGGTTTGGGCGGGCTTACACATCAGAAGGGCAGTAAGATATGGACAGAAAGGAAACACTCATACTGCGCTGCAGAGGCCAGTGTTGTCAGAAATAAAAGTAAAGTGACTTGACCGAACTTAGCCCATTTGTTTGGCGCTCTGGCGCTTGAAATATCTATCGCCATCATTATCACAGTGACTGAAAAATTATGTCCACGTTATTTTTAAGCGGACGATCAAGGGGTTTCAGTGCACGGCGCTCGCAGTGAGCGGTAATAGCTATAACATCGTGCTTATGCCCTGTATGTTTGTCCGCGATCTCCATGTAAAGGTGCCTCGCCTGACACTCAGTTCCGTCACTCGTCCATTCGCGCCGCGGCGAGCTTTCCGCGCCTCGGCGACGGATAGACGGAATGCTCGCGGTGTCGTCGCCGGAGGCGCGTCATCGCGATTGTTTGCGTCGCCGGTAAGCGACACCCACGCGAATTTCTCCCCATCGACGAAAAGACGACAGTCGGCTCGGTTGGCGGAGACCAGCTGCACGCGGTGCACCATGGTTGTTCAATACGACGTGACGGAGTTCAGAGAGAAGCGCCGGTCGAAAAAAAATAAATAAAAAAAGTCTAAATGATCAAAGCAGCGTACTAACATTCCGTGAATTTGTCTCTCGAGGCGGCTGCGCCAAGTCAGCACAAATTTTCAAGAATTCGGCAAACACTCGCGACCTGGGATGGCTTGTTAGTGGACGGAGTATTGTTAGATGGCTGACTAAATAAAAAATTCCGATTACCAGTCCTCAAATAACATTGAATTGTTGACTTGGATTGTCATAATTTATCGATTAAAAGTAATCGATATTACAAAGACCATACAAATGATCGATAATGTGTTTCGCTATGTATACTGTGCCCACTGTGGTGCCACGTCACAAGCCTTGTCTCTCACTAAGAGCACAGCCGGTGCCCGAAGAAAAACGCCAGCCGGGAAATCAACATCGCCGAGCGCGCTTGCACAGCGCGATTCGAGCATAAAACCGACTGCAAAACAGTGCGCGCTCCGGAATACGGTAAAGCGCGGCGTAATCTCGAGAAGAATATATGTGCTCCGGCGAAATGGAAGAGAGAAATTGAAACAAGGGATAAGTATATAACTAAATCCTAATAAGCGACAAGACTGGGCGCTTCGCACACGAGTTGGCATTAAGAAAAAGAGGCAGGGCGTTTAGCGGCGACGCCACCGAGCGGGCGGAGGTCGTTGGTACCGCGGCGACCACGCGGCAGCAACCTGTCGCCCGTGGGAAAAACAAGAAGGCACCCATCTCTCTCCATCTTTCTTTTTCTTCTCTTCGTACTCCTCGTTCGTCTCCTTCCCAGTTGTCTCGATATACGGGAGTCAGGAGGATCGTGGGACCACGGAAACTCTACTCCGTGTGGTCCCTTCTTGGTGTGTACTTCGGAAGTGTTGCGCACACGTATACTGCTCCGAGAGGAAGAGAGAAGGAGCAAAAATAAGACAGCCTCGAAATGGACGCAAGGAGGGAGAGCTACATATTTTGCCGGTTGATAACGAACGG
This sequence comes from Amblyomma maculatum, assembly GCF_055883805.1. Taxonomy (NCBI): domain Eukaryota; kingdom Metazoa; phylum Arthropoda; class Arachnida; order Ixodida; family Ixodidae; genus Amblyomma; species Amblyomma maculatum. The sequence continues at coordinate 21,891,232 of NC_139349.1, read as the reverse complement.
ACCACTTGCGGCACCAAGTCGTGGGGGACACAGGGTTTCCTGAGCGATTGGCTTCTGCCGCACTATAGTATTCCCCTCGCGACTGCGCCTGCGCAGACTGGCGGACAAATTTCTGCGGAAGCATTTCTTTGCGTGGTCTTCACGCCCTTCTTTGCTTTTCGTTTTCTCTATTCGGTGATGTCCTTTTCTGCGCAGCATTCGGCCTGTAGTTAAAGATGGATCCAACGGAGGGGGTGAGGATGGATGCCTTCGGTTGTTTTCAAGCGTCGAGACTCACGGCAGGCACCGCGTAGCGTGTCACTATATCGAGTGTTTGATTGATGCCTTCGAGCCGTCGGGTTGGTTTTAGCAAGCGCTGCTGCGCTCAGCATTTGCGACGTAATAAATGGCTCCTTTTGGCCCCCAAGGAGTCCAGGCCACAGGAACAAAAAGAAAAGGGCGAGAATGGTGGAGAAGGTAGTGAAGGAAGCATGTGTGGAGTCCTGTGCGCTATGTATTTCTATCCGATTTCACTTTGCCGACTGGCTGAGCCAACGCTTCGTCTTCGGTCGGTGTGTTTGCGGTTCCAGCATTCTTACGCTCTCCGAAGAAAGGTTATCAACCTGAGGCAAAGGGTATGAAAAGCGTATAAACATTTTCTACCGGCTAGCTGTTCTGGACCCAGCAGGTCTTCGTGCAGGCGTTCCAAAAGGAGAATTTATATACATGTTACAGGAGAGGTACGGGAACAAACAAAAAAAAAAAAAATGTACTATGCAAAACTCGGAAATGGTCAACACTGGGAGACTCTGCTTGCGCGCTAAATTTTAAGCATTTGGCGTCCGACGCCTTCTAATTGCATCAAGCAAAGCCCATACCTTGAACGACTGGCTTGAGAGTGCTAGCGCGCCCCTAGAATACCTTTGCGCCGTCTTATAGCCACGTCTCCCACATCGTCTGAGAAGAATATGAAAAATAAAAAAATAAATAAAAGTTGATAAACGCGGAACTAATTACGAGGAGAGGGAAATAAAAACAACCTTTCTTCTCGACGGCATTCTCTTTTGGCTGCATCCTTCGGGGCCGGCGGCAGGCCAAAGCTCCAACACAATCGGGATCGCGCTGACATCTCGCCGTCCATTCGCTGAATCCCCGCATCTGATCGTCTCCTCTGTAGGACCAGTTGAAACGATGTCGCGATGCACCAAGAGCATCCTGCTCTGGCTCCAGCTTTCTCAAGGGCCGGTTTTCGCGAGTCGCGCGCGGGCCCAGCGTGCGAACCCGGGATCTGTGGTTGACACCTGCCTCCGCTAATAACGCTGCTCGCGCCGCGTCAGTTTCCTCCCGTCAGTAAGCTGGCTTTCTCCCGTTCCTTTGTCGAAGGAGGAGTCTCCTGATCCAATTTCTCCCGCGGCATTGGGCGCGGACATGATAGCCGCGGCTGACGGTTTTCGATGACAGTAGGCAGGGGCTCGGGTTCTGCGTGGTACTTACGTAGCCCCATTACTGTGAAAGGACCAAATGCAATTTACTGGTCCCTTCGCAATCGGTCGTGAACTTCATACTCCAGGTGTTTAGATCCCTTACAACCGTTCTGAAATCAGTACAGTTTGTATACCGTGGTGTACCTAGCGAAAAATGCAAGCTCGAGCACGAGTACAATGCTGTGTAACGTTCGCAATTCTGTATGTTCTCCTCGAGTTCTGCAGCTAACTGCGTCTGTAAGGAATGGTGCTGGCCCATCTCCACATCGTGTAATTCTTGCAGCCAGTATCTGCACTCTTCTCCCGGTTATGGGAAACACCTTCGCTGAGTGATATGCACGGACCGTGGAAGCAGTTCAGTGAAACTACGAACCAAACTGTCGTTGATGCTTTAGTGTGGTTTTATCGCCCAATGCGCAAATAGACAAAGTGAAAATGCAGCGAAAAATCGGGAATCTTTATACACAGTAGGTGGTTTTTAGTCGGTGACGACATTAGATGGCTTGGGAAGTGCGTTGCACCCATTCTGTCTCGAATGTCCATTCTCTGCGTTGTGTTATCAGTTCGCATGAGAGCCATGCATACGACAGAATAGGTATATGTGGAGGTAAGTAAGGATTACGAGAAACGCTTGAGCAACAAACGAACATTTTATTAATTTCGCTACGTGAAGCACGCTTGGTAAAAAATAAAAATACAACGGTGGAAGCGAGAATTGAAAAACCAGCACTTGCTTCGCGCCCATGTTTTGCCTATCGAACATGTGCCAAAAGTATCGATGTATAAGGCCTTGTCATTTCTTCTGGCAGCAGCCTAGAGTCTCCTCCGCTTTTCGACGTCTGCTGTTGGCGCTGTTCACTGAGACTGCTCTTGACTTTCAGGTCTGCAAAACAGTCGTTGTCGGACGTTGTTCACATCATGCATACACAACGCGCCTGACGTCTGTCTTACTTTTTTTTTTTCTCCACCCTGTGTATCTTGCAGCAAATCAAATTCCAACTGGACCTTCCCACCCGGGGCGACCTGATGGGTGGCGAGTCTGGCGTGGCCCTCATCGCACCCGAGAACATCAAACGCGAGCTGCCCGACGACCTGCCCCCGTCGGGTCCGCGCTCCTTAGGCTCCATGCAGAAGGTTCCTTCTCTCTCGGACCTCTCCGAAGAGAGCTCCCTCGGTGAGTTTTCTTTTTCTTCATCTCTAACCCTCTGCCCACGCGCAGCTGGCGCCATGGTTGAGTGAGAGGATGGGAAGAGTGGGGTGGGTGGGGTGCATGCGAACTACCCCACCACCTCAGCGTTGGGTCCCTGTGACGTTTACTTCGAGCACCTGTTGTAGAACTAAGTCCAAGTTCTGCGCCTAGTGCATGGACTGTATACGGTGTGCCCAAAACCGTGTGCGTAGCTTGCGCTACTCAGAAAATGTTCGTTCTTGACAAATGAAAAATAAAATGAGAATAAAAATTACAGACTTGCTGAGCTAGCTTCGCTGAATACCTGGCTAATTTATGTGCATCGTCTAAATTGTATATGCATTTATCAACTAGCCCTTAGTGGTATTGCTGTTCGCGGTGCTAAAGATTCGTTCAAGTTTCTGGGCAATATCGGTTACGAGAGAGTGTCGCATAAACAGCATTGCCGAACTGTGTGGTGTGCATGTCCTTCGCCTTTCATGAATGCTCTTTTGCTCGGATTTCCATCGATCAACATCCAACGTGTAAACCTGTCAGCTTTCACGAGTGTACTGGAGGTAGTTTACGACATGCTTGCTTCGTGCATGTCGCCTCTTGTTGTAAGCGACGGGAGGATATAAGGGAGAACTGCGACATTAGCTAATAGCGTTATCTTACCAGACAGGTCTTATTCATGCAGGAAACAAGGTTCCTTGCTCGCTTAAGTGATTCAGTGATGTAGAAATTACCTTGCTAAAGAATCTAAAGCTACACGTAGCACGCACACACCGCTTGCTGGTATTTCTTGACATATTCACCTACGTTTTAGCGAAGGAGTAACTGTTTACTGCTTCGCACGTTTCTAGAGAAAACTTCAATTCGACATGTCAACATACCTTTTAGAAATGGTGTCATCTGCGCAGATCGATACCTTTCGCAAGAAGAGCAGCATAACAAACTGGAATGCAACAAAGTGAGCTAGAAGACGCGCTGGCAAGGATGATCAAGGGCGTTGGTGACAAATTTACGGAGTTGACGCATCCTTGTCCTTCGCGGGTTGCCGTCGCTACTAATAGTCGCCGCAAGCAGCTGCCAACAGCGCGTTTGCGACACTGCGAAGACACACCGGGGAGCCGTTATTCATTGGGTCGCGCCACTCTTAAGCTACCTTGCTATTTTCATTTCTTCATTCGACACAGAAGACCCGAGAACAAAGTTGAGGAACGCCGTTTCTTTCTCCGGTTGCTGGCTTCTTTGTCCATACTTTTTTTTTTTTTTTTTCGCAACTCACACCGTTTTTCATCGAGAACGTTAGAAGCGTATCAGTCTGGAGCCTCTGCTTTTCCGTTAGTGAAGCAGTACAATGTGAAGACTTCCTTTCGTTGAGGAGCCGAAATTTGGAAGAAAATCAGAAAAAGAACAATTCCTCCTTGTTGCCAGGACCATACGTTGTTTTGCTCAAAGTGCGTAGATGCATGCTGAGTCTCTTGGCCACCAAGGCACATGCTATATTTTCACGCGAATGGTGCCGGTACATTTCCCGCATATTTAAACTTCTTATTTCTCTGCGGTGTACTGAACCAGCAGGAAGCAATAGCGACGTAGAACAGAACGTTTTGACGTTTTGCTTTGTAACGAGTTTTATTTTATTTGGCTTTTTGCTCTTAAAATCAGAATTTCCTTTTTGCATTCCAGATGACGTCGTGTAAGCAGGAAAGTTAAATTCTGGAAAAAAAAAAAAACATTTAAGCCCCGCTGTTTGCGCTCAGTTTCAACATGGCACCCTGTCAGGAGCAATAACTTTAACAGTTTGAAAAGATTTGCTCCGTTCGCAGACATTTCGTTGTGTGTGCATCGAAGAACGTAAGGAGGAAAGTCGAGGAGCTTCCGGCAATGCTCGCAAACAGACCTTTTCGAACTCCTTTTTGTTCCTTCGTTCTCGTTCATTGTTTCCATCGTCCACTGTACATTGAGCCAAACTGTTTCCTTCCTTATGTATTGGAGGCGACGGTATATAGCATTTCTACTGATAACGCCAATGCTGGCCCGCTACGTATAGCGCGTATGAAAGAGAAACAAGGAATATGTGAAAACTGAAGCGAAGGTGAAAGCACTAATTCGCATGCGGCAACTGCGTTTATGTTGCCTCCCGATTGCCCGCAGGAAGCGGACTACTGGACTACCGCTTTCGAGCGATTTGGTTTTCCTTCAAGGAAAGCCCCGCAGCGATGTGTGACACAGGAGGGCGGCAGCTATGTAATACACGAGCTAGCGTATCCTCTCTGACGTATACGCGGACCGTAGTGGCGGTTTGCCTCCGTACATATATGTGTCACCGCGTGACCAAGAAAGAAGGGGACTTTCTCGACCTTGGCCGGCGTGTTGTTCATCCAGGCAACTCCTGCTTATGGCGTTTCTACGATGAAGGATAGAGGCACCAGTAATTCACCTCTCTGCACACGGACACAAACATAACCTAGAGTACTTTATTTTTGGATGGCCAGTAGTTAGTCTTACGTACGCGTCATCGTCGGGTTAATTGGTTCCTTCTTGACGACACTCGAGTTTGCATTCGGTTGAAGAATTCCGTTGAATTTTTTTTCTTTTACTAATGAACAAACCTTGACTGTGAGAGCGAAGCGTTACAGTTTGGAACGCTTGCAACGAGCGGGAGCAGATAACCAAAATGAAGATTTAAGTAAATCATATGCCAGCTTGAATCTGCAGAAGTCAACTGGAATCGCCAAGGTTCTTTTACTATATTTTCATACGGCGCACGTAGATAGAGATGTGCATTCTGGGCGACTTTGTAAACTTGTAGCTACGGAGAAGACTGAACCTTTTGTCCTTACAGGTAAGATAGGTTTGGACTCGTTTCAGATTCGCGAGTAGCAACATTCAAAAGTCAACCTTATCTCCGGTGTCGGGAATGTCGCGTCCTAAACGGAGACAGCGCGGTCGCGACACTATTCGACCATTCTGGACGCACAACACCTCCGCCATCGAACGCGCACTGTCCTTCGGCACCGTTTGGCAAAAGGACTGTTTACTATGCCGTCAGCGGAGCGCGTCCTTCTTTTGCTTGCGAGCAGAGTTAAACGAGAGCTTCGGCTAGCTGCGGGAGAAAGTCTCGGCCTTCGTTATTATTAGTCCGCTCGCTTAAGCCTGCGGTCTTTCTTCTTTTTGCGCATGGGCGCCGTTTGGCACCTGGTGTTACGTCACCAGCGGACCTTCAGTGAATTTCACCTTGACGGGCGGATTGTTTATAGTTGGCAACACGTGTCCTGGACGACGCGTGCCGTTTCTTCTTAAGGGAATAACCGCTCTCTTTAATGCGGCCAAAAATTGCGCACATTGGCTAGCTCGACTGAAAGTTGTTTCGGTCGCAGTTGTGAGTCGTGCCAAATGGAATACCGCGGTGCCAGCTCCTATAAGGATGAAGTTTGCGCGTGACGATATTCGTCCGCTTGGCCAGCGCGCTTTGCGTGCAGACAGCGAGAGACGTAATTGATGTGCAGTGTATGCCACCCGTATCTTTCTTGCGCGTCTGCACGATTTGTTCCATAAGACAAATGAGCAAGCTCTAAAGCGCCTGCACAGATCTATCATAAAGAAAACTGCGCTCCGTTTGAATATATACATCGGAGATCGCGGGGCAAGATATTCCGCTTCGCGCTCTTTCGTTCCATGAGCTTTCTTCGAGTCTTCTTCCTGCATGAGCAATGCAGGAGGAAGAGGGTTAAACAGTCGCCGTTTATCCGTGCGTACGCGTGCATTTTTTCTGTTGGTTTTGACTAACCTTCTTCTAGTACGAATGAGAGGGCGACATTTAGGCACTCCGTTCGCGTAATTCCGTGCAGCGTTAGGTTTCCGCAACTGACCGGGGGCGGGGGCTAGCTTTGTGATGCCGAACTCTCCATCACGTGTTCAAATATCTGCAGCTTTCAGGTTTCTCATATTTCGGTCGCATAACAGCAGCAGTGGCCTAGCCTTTCGAAAATCCACCTCACATCCGAGAGATGTCGGGTTCGATCCCTGGCGCCACCGGGGATGACAGAAGAGGTGAAAGCCCTGGACTTAACCCCATCTTGTTTAGCGAAAGTACCTTCTGCCATAACGCTCTTCGGACTCGCGCCATAAACATTCATCATCATCATCATCATCATCATCATTTCGGACTCGGTATATGAAACGCAACATTATGAACGATTTTAAATACTCTCAGCCTGCGAGCACAAAAAAGGTGTTCCGCGGATTGTTTTGAACCTGCCTTAGCGCGTTAAGGCAGTACGAAAGTTTCTGCTTGAGTAGCCCCAGCGTTGACCATCATTTCGAAGGATATAAAACGCCTATTGTCGATCGTGCATGGAATGAAAACAGGCATTATAGTATCTCCTATACCCTGTTCCTCCTCGCTGCATAGAAGTATAGTGAGGGCGACAGCAAAACATGCGGGCAACTGGCAGAAGCGCGTGAGAGCTGGAGCCGGATTGCCTTGTGCGCGAAGGGCAGCCGGAGAGCCATCCTCGAGCAATGAATAATACTCGTCGCTTAGCCGCCTGCAGCCAGAGGGGGCGAGCGCGTAGTCGGCCAGTGCGCGATCTGAGAGCGCAGCCTTGACCGCCTAGCGCCCCTGTTCCGCGCCCCTATCGTAGACACCAGTTTGTTTGCTGGTGCCAGACACGGGCATCCAGGAAGCTTACCGCATGCTCGCGATTGTTACGCTCGCTTATGAGACGGCAACATGCATACTGCATACACAGGATCGGGACGCGTACCAGTATGAGAAAACTGATTGTATATACTGGCCGACAGCCGGAGTCGAACGTACCACTTCCCGAAATAAAGGCGAGTGCTCTGGACATCATTGTCGGATATAACTCAAGGCAAATGCGACTCTCCCCCCCCCCCTCCCCCCCCCCCCCCCCCCACACACACACACATACACTTGAGCCCCCAGCGGGCATTGGCCGGGTCGACCGATTGTCATAGAGAATCCCGTTAGACCTGCTAGCGGGACAGTGCACGATGTGACAAATGCAATGGAGTTTATCGCGGCTTAATGAGATTAACCGCGGACTCATGAAAATCGGTAGACGTGATCAGGTGAAGGTTCTCCTTTGAGAAAGGTCTGGTGGTGCTTTAAGTTGTATCCGGCTATAGGCGAGGTTGCTTTATAACTGCTGGAAGGATTCTTAAGCCGACGATTTTCGCAACTGAACTTTCTATATAGGTACTACCTTTCCCAAGGAACTTCTCTGTTGGCTTTAACCGCAGTTCTCTTCGCTGACGTTTCACAAAGACGAGAGAAAGTCTATTAGCGTTTGGGGCTACTCATTCAAGTAGAAAAGGGAGAGGTCAAGGGTAGTTTTTCCAGTCAAATAAATTTCAGCTATGCCTGTAGGAATGACCGCTAATGATTTTGTCGAGAAGTGAGTTTTTGTTTGTATGCAATGTATTTACCGCGCTCTTGATTTTCGTAATGCGTCGCCGGTTGCTTTGCAATTCCTCCGTTTCTGCGGGTGCTATAGCTCTGCATATGGTAAAAAAGCCCGTTGAGAGGCTTTCGGAAAAAAACATGGACGAGCCTACTGCATACGGATGCCTAAATGCCTCTGTGCAAGCAGAACGTCCATACTTCTTTTGTCATAAGGCTGGGCGCCCATAGCCCAGCAGAAAAGGTGAAATCTCGTCCACCACCCACACTTGCTGACGCTTGCAAAAGCCTGCTTGGCTGCGTCATTGAGAAGGAAGGCCACCTGAACTTTACTATCTCTTAACTTGCATGCAGTGGGATTAAAGGCGATTCCGAGACAAACGAGTACTGCTGCCCACTCGGCGGTCAAATCCACCTTACAACGTCCTTGCTTCTCTAAAGTGTATTGCGCCGCTTTACAACGACAGGCAAGCTCGGGGAGATGCCCGCATGGTATTCGCATGGGAAGAAACAGCTTATGTACACACTGAACGCCGAGACAAATAGAGCAGGCGTCCGGGAGAGGCCGCGGATACTTTGGTCACCATCCCGTCTTATTGGAACGACCACTGTATGTATCCACGGGCCGTAACACTGAACGGAACTTCCCCTTCGCCATCAGCATGCGAAGCGCTCTCGGGAATGTCGAGTTGCTGCACCGCCTTCCTAGATGCGCGGCGGCCGAACGTCGCAGACTGCCAGGAAGGCGAGGAAAGGCTACGGGTTCGGAATTTTAAGGCGATGCCTCCTCACACTCGCTGGATCGTGCCTCTTCTCGGGGCTAGCTCTCCGGGCACAGCCCTTGCGCTTCGAGTTCGCCCGCCGCGACCAAGCGACGCCGCCGCGGTTGCACAACGGTCTTCGTCTCTAAACCGCCCGACATGCGTTTACCGACTCATTGCTTCGGGCCTTGGCGCTCGCTGTGTCTTTTTCGCCACTTGCAGCAACAACGGTTGTACAACACACACGGAGGGCGTGTAAAGTTAAGGCTCCTTGTCAAGAGCGCACACAGTGCAGTTCTCAAAGTGTGGCTCCGAGCGTAACGAAGCGAGGTAGAGAGAGTGATGTGCCATTTTCTTTTCCATGTGTAAGTAGCGCGAGGTAAACGAGCTGTAGCGCTCGGAAAATTAAAACGCTGGCGGGGTAAACGCCTATGGAAGGTTGTACAAATAGCGGTTACACTGTAGGTAACTGGCTTACAACTTAAGGCAGCGGGGGCAACTATCAGGGACATTCTCGAGTTACCAGCATTGAGAGAGGATGAAGAAAAGCAAACGGCGAGGAAGGTTGTACAAATAGCGGTTACACTGTAGGTAACTGGCTTACAACTTAAGGCAGCGGGGGCAACTATCAGGGACATTCTCGAGTTACCAGCATTGAGAGAGGATGAAGAAAAGCAAACGGCGAGGAAGGTTGTACAAATAGCGGTTACACTGTAGGTAATTGGCTTACAACTTAAGGGAGCGGGGGCAACTATCAGGGACATTCTCGAGTTACCAGCATTGAGAGAGGATGAAGAAACGCAAACAGCGGGGGAGGTGTTGACCAGTAGGGGTCCCTGTGGCTATACCGCGCATCGGGGACAGAGTAGTTAGAATATGCAAAGGATAAAGGTAGGGGCGAAGGAACAACAATAAAACATCAGTTAGGCCGTCGTTGGAGCAATCATGTTAACTTTCTGAAGCAAAGTAAAAATGCGTCTTGCTGGTTAATGTATAAGCTCTGAATGCAAGATATACGCCTATCTAAGAGTCACATCAGCGTCTTTGTCCCAGCTTTCATGTTAGCGTGTTGAAAGCAGCCCGCATATGTCGCTTCCTAATCAGTTTCTTTGTGGCACGTTGTTCCACAGCCTTTTGCGACAGCGTTTATCCGGAATGGGAGCAGTTCTCAGGTTTCTTTTTCTGGCCATTTCGGCCGTCTGACTCCACCGCATCCCACGCTAGCGCACACTCGTGTATAAGTAGTACCCTGCTCGAGAAGGATTTCTCCTTTCATGGAAATGTTCCCCGTGGAGATATCGTGGCTACGTTGCTCTTATCGCGCCCTAGCTGTTTATCGTCGTTGGCTGGCCGGCCGCCTTGATTCGCGCGAAGACTTTGCCCTTCCATCCCCCGCGCCGCGCGTCTGGTTTTCTCCCGCGCGGCTGAGTCGGCGTCGAGTCGACCGCATAGCCACTCATGTTTATTCGACGCGCGATGCTGAGTCGAACACCGCCGTCGCTGCTGGCATCATCCGTTCGGCTCGTGTGCGCGTAACCCTTTGAAACCCATTCGCTCAGGAGAGACAACTGGAGAGGAGGATGGGACTGCCCTTTGACTGCGCGTTGGGCCGTATCGAATTCGCTTGAGCGTAACATGACACGATATGTCGCTTCGATTGTGCTGCGTTCGCTCGGAACACTATTGGCGTCGCATTGAAATCTGTCTTGCTGCAGGCGCCCGCCCCGCATGTTACTGTCAGGTAGATCCACCTGCGCGGTAAGATAATTATTCCCCTGTTTATTTATCATTACGGGGCCGCTCACGCATGTTCTGTGCTGCCGCGCGCGTGAAATTTCTCTCATTCATATTAGAACGCTGTTCGCTTTATATACCCGTAATGATAATGAGACCGCAATTGATGCTGAAGGTGCGTTGAGGCAAAGGCGCATATGCTTGAGCTCATTGCACTAACAAACCGTCAGTACCGTTTCTATTCATAGCTTGCAGTCTACCCGAAGAGAGCACTAGAAAATTTGCAGCGTAAACATCCGGCCTCCCGCGAGTCCTTGCCGCCACGAAAGCGACGTGTGTCCATAGACATGTGTCCACTCTTGTGCACGGACAACTTTGCCGACTTTGGGTTTCAGCGCACCGAGTGCAGCCGGCGGAGCGTGCCAGTCTCGAGAGAGGGGCGCTTCAAAATACCAAATCTCGGAGGCCACAGTTATACATTCTTTCGTATGCATAACGCAGTTCCATGCAGGCGCTTGCGCTGAGTCGCCATTTGTATCATGGGGAAAAAAAAAAAAAAAAGCAACTGGAAACGAGAAAAATCCGTAACCGCTGAAGCCGCGCCGACTCGACTTTTTCTGTTATAATGAATAAATCTACAGATGGACTCTATGAATCCGACGGCGGTTACTCATACCACCTCGCCGTGGGTGCTAATATATTTTCTCTTAATTCTTACCTTGACTAACAACCAGCCGAACCCTATTTCGTTATTTCTACTAGTTAATAATCTAATTTTCCTTGAAAGTCCTTAAAGTAGCATTTGTGTGTGTGTGTGTGTGTGTGTGTGTGTGTGTGTGTGTGTGTGTGTGTGTGTGTGTGTGTGTGTGTGTGTGTGTGTGTGTGTGTGTGTGTGTGTGTGTGTGTGTGTGTGTGTGTGTGTGTGTGTGTGTGTGTGTGTGTGTGTGTGTGTGTGCGCGCGTGCGTGTGTGTGTGTGTGTGTGTGTGTGTGTGTGTGTGTGTGTGTGTGTGTGTGTGTGTGTGTGTGTGTGTGTGTGTGTGTGTGTGTGTGTGTGTGTGTGTGTGTGTGTGTGTGTGTGTTGCAACGCCGTCTGGCGAAGTCGTGGAACCTGGAGCTGGGCCGCGAAAGGGCCCAAATGAATGAACGACAAAATTTATTTGAACAAAGGGAATTCTCCCGGCATGGGTGGTGTCCTCTCAGTCCAGGGCCCCAGTGTGTCCGCTTTTGTCGGTTATGTTACTGCGTCGACCGCAAAGTTTGCGTTCGGGCGAAAATCCCGCTTGGTCCGCCCACACCAACCGGATCCGCTATCTTCTAGCCTGTCGCTCTCTCTCTTTCTCCACTGAGTCGCGTGTGTTCCGTTTTCTAGTCCGTTGGCTCATGCGCGTAAGCCCGCGTAGATTCATTATTTCGAACTGGGAAGAAGGTGCCCACCGTAGTAAACATCTTATCACCCCTGTATCTGTAGAGGGACGCCCGAGCGCTCGCCATTATCGGCGGACCTTGCCTTGGTTGCGCTGTCGGGGCGGATTCGTTCTCACCTTTGCGTTATCTCTCACCTACGTCGGTGTTTGCGATGCGAGTAGCGTTTCATTCACCTAAGCGACGCGTGATGGAAGAAGAATGGAAAGACGAGTGCTCCCGGAAACTCTTCCTTCTTATTTTTTTTCGGTTGGAGAGCGTCTAACGGCGGACTCGGTTTCACTGCCGGGCGACACACTTTCTCTGCCACATTTGTTGTGGCGCCAGGCGAACTTTCCGCTGTTTGCCTGTCTGGCCCACCAGCGCTGATAAGCGTTGAAGCGCTCCAGACCCCGTGCGCATCTTTTCTGCCGCGTTCCCGTTTATTTGGTGCGATAACATCGCACTGTCTAGTTCGTTCGAAGCGTGCCCAATGCGTGATCGGTCGCTGTCCTTTTGTGTCCACGCCGCAGGCAGTTTGTAACGTAAACGATATAATTTCTTGCCTCTTTCTGTCTGAGCTCACAGACACACCCTCTGTGCAGTCAAAGTTATCATGAACGTCTCGAGTTTGAAGCATATGGGTGAAAAAATCACCATTGTAAACCGAAAATTTTCCGCAACTGTCCCATCTTCGCTGCCGGCATTGCTGCATTGAGACAAGTCGCCAGCTTTGACCAAGAAGAAAAAAGCGGGGTGGGGAGATGGATTCGATTAAGTTCTACTGAGTTACTCGATAAAACTACTACTGCAAGGTGCAACTCGTGTTCACTCGCCGTAGTGGGTGCTTACAGATCATCTGCTTCGCCAGCGAAAACTTGAAACGAAAGCCTCTCGCATTCATGCAAAGAAAAAAAAAAAAAAAAAACCACGAAGGCAAGCACCAGGGGAGGAGGCAGTGACAAAAATAATTGTCAGTGCTCACATATAGCTTTCCTCAGTCGCAGGCGTTCAACTGCTATTCTATACACAGCCCATTACACGACAGATTACACCGCCTTTAGTTGCGCAGCAAGGTACGAGAGCAAATGAAAAAAATAAACCCCTTGACATTTACGTGTTTACTGACTTGTCCTCGATTTATATTCAAGGCGTTAACAGCAAAAAAGAAAACGGACTTTAATCTTGCTATGAGCTTCGCTTTCTTATCTATCATTGCACGCGTTGCTAGTTTCAGCCTTTCCTGGGACTGTGAAAGGGACAAATGAATAGGGGTGGTAGGCCGTGCAGTGTATTCATTCTTTATTCTGTTCCAGCTACTATTTTGCTTTCCTCCGTGAACTTACTCTATAGAGCAGCCTAATCCTGTAGGTTTGCTCGCTGTTCTCTTACACGCACTTGTATATTCGGAATGACGTATCAGTTGTTGCAGTTTGCGGCCTTGAACGCATCCTAGCCGGAGATAACTGTTTGTGGTTGTAGGCATGATCTAGCTGGAAGGTATAGGCATTCATACCCCTGAAAATGTGTTTTCTCTTTCGAAACCAATCACTTATTTCGCATATAAATTAAACAAATGATATCCCTCTAAGGGTGTACTTTAATTCGTAAAGATCCGAATTAAACGCTTCATATGGAAGCTACTACAGGCTAGAAGCACCTCGCCATCGGATGTACTCATTCATTCTTGCTTCCAGCAAGCAAATAATTTCAGTAGTACTTTGAATTGCAGTAGTTGGTGCGTGCAAGACAAACGTTTTGGCTCGAAATGCGGGGAACGGCAAAACACAATTCACCGCACAGGACTTCTTTTCTCATCGTCTCTGTAAGCAGACCGGGTTGTTAAACACTGCCTTTGATAAACTGCGTAATGTGAACTAATGTTTAATTGCTCGACAAAGACAAGCAATCATATGACGGAAGAATTTCGCCATTGTAATGTGGGAGGTGCATTGACTTGATACGACCATGCAGGTGAGCTATGCGCCCGAGGGCAACCAGTGCACTACAGGTTGCTGCTCCGCAGTGGCCGAGGCGCCCCTTCTGCCGCACGGGGCGACCCGCGGTGAGCAAAGCGCGAGTCAAACGCGCCGCTGTTGCCTGACCGGATGTGCCAGTTTCCGCTGCACCGCACGAGTTTTCGCTTCTGACCGCGCCGATTGTTTCCAGAGTCGCTCATTCAGAACGACGCGGCCGGGGCCCTTCCGGAAATTTGGCGCTCCGTCTCTCTGGATTTTATTTTCCTTTAACGTAGCTCCATCTTCTCTCCGGTCCAGTTCCAAGTCTCTCTCGCCCTTCGCTCACCTTATCCTTGCTCGCCCTTCTCTTTCTCTCTCTCTTGACGTAAGAATCCTCCTCCTCTTCATCTTGCTTGTTTCACGGTCGCCCTTAGTTCTTGCGTGTGAGTGCTTTCAGCGTACGCTGCTGCGATGTTTGTGCGTGGAGCCCACTGAACCTGGGACAGGAAGCGGGGATAAGGCGATCGGCGCCATGGCTTCTTGAAACGGTCCGAAGCATCGTGGGAGAGATAGGAAGTGATGCGAACTGGATTGGGATCATACTTGATTTTTTTCTTCCGTTGCTTCTCGTTCTGCGTTCGATTACTGCTAATATTTGCAGGGTTTCAGCATGCGGAATAAAATGGAAGCCCACTAACCGTTAAGTTCAACATTGGAAGAAATGGTCCTCGCAGCTTAAGAGACAGATCACTATTCTAATTGCAGAGGTAATTACCTTGCAATCTGTGCTGGGAAATAGAGCGCAAAAATTGCACCTAAGCTTTTTTTCACTGTCTGCATGAGCTCTACTCGGGGTTTTTAACGGGAGAACTATTTTTATTACTTAAAGATCAGTGACTCCGGTAGACAATTATAAGTTCTTATGTTGAGACATGACAGATTAGAAGGGTTTTTTTACCGATTAGTTAGGCCGGGGTTGTTTCACCTTGTCTCCAGTTTTATTGGGGCTCGGCGTCATTTGCTGCTTTACGCGTATGAAGGAGGCCCACATGCAACTGTGGCTGAAAAGGAGCACGCAAACGCTTGATTATTGCTGCCGCCAGCCTGCAGAATGTCGCCCATTGAGGATAGTCAAACAGAAATCAGTTTATAAGCTGCAAAGCACGGCCAATTTAAATCAGTGTTGCAAGAAAAACTTCTGCCTTGCAGGCCGAGTCTGACCTTTGCGAATGTCCACTGGGCTGTCGAATGGTATACTTCAGGATGCTTTTCTGATAAAGTATCCAATGTTGTTCTTGGACATTTGTGCAAAAATTGTACTCTAGCACTCTTCTACCACCTTTCCATAGTATCTAGGGAACTAAAGCTAGCGCCTCACTAACCCTTATTTCGATGGTCACTGTGCCAATCGGAACAGCCGCTTTCCTTTAAAAACGGGCGGGGTGCCGTTAATCGTTCGGGTGGCACCCGTAAATATCACAAAGCAGCTGCAGGATATATGCCAGGAAAGGCGTGCAGGGCATAAGGATGTGTACGCGTATGTGTACTGGGTTTTCAACCTCGTATCAAGACCTGAAAGGCAAACTCCTCATTCGGGGTTGCTTTCACCTGAGCGGAAGCGCGGACTATCGTTCTCCAATGGGCTGCTTCCGGTCGAACCAGACCGCACATTCATCAAGATCAGGTACGCGCGACGTCCCGCCAGAGGGTCACGAAAAATGCGCCCCTGCCGGTACGTCTCATTCGCTGCCGCAGGCTGCTTCGTTCGCGTTGAAAGTAGAAGGAACCGTTACGAAGAGTGAAGCCACGCTCTCACTCTGTGTCTCTTCTTCTTTCCCCTCTCGATGTTTTGGTGGAGAGGGAAGAAGGGCAGCGCAAGGGACGAACAAAGGAAGTGGCGGTCCGTTACTGCAGCACGGAATAGAGCGCAACAGGAGCGGCCGCGGCACCACCTCCCCTCTGCTTTCTCCCCTCACACTCCCCGTTGCGACTCGGGCTTTTCTTGGGGAGCCATCACGGTCAGCAAAACGGCGGAAGATCTAAACTCAAGCCGGACGTACTCGCTTCGTAAAACCTGCTGAGCTGTTCGGAAACGTGTGTCTGTTTCTGAGGGTGAAGTTCGCTTTACCGGACACTTCGTTGTTGTTGACTATGGATGCCGGGTTTTCTCGAGCAGTACTGGAGGCGGCACATCCATATAACACGAGCAACGTATGCCGTCTCCTCACACCCACGTAGCTCCCGTTGGCTTTAGTGCTGCTGACGGCCAGTGGTTCCTGTCTCGCTCGTGCAGGTACATATCCTTCCAGGAGTGGTCGTGAAGGGTGAGAGGGAGCCGTGGTTGCACACATAGACGAACCGCGCCTGCCCGAGTTGAGTCGGGGGCGGTGTGAGGGCGTGGGCCTAGCGTGCACCGGATATGGAAGAGCTCCTTGAACCACTTCCGGCGTCACGGAAGCGTGTCCGAGCGGCCCGTCTCCCTACTGCTTTCGCCACACCCCTCCTTTCCACGTCCACCACCAAGTCATGCTATTACTTGCCCCGATGTAATTTGCAATAACTCTCCCATTTCTTAGGGTAAAATAATTTCAGCATCCGGATTTGGAACATGCAGTCCGTTACTTAACTCGCTACAGTCTGACATGGGTTTGATTTCAACTCGCTTCATGGTCCGTATAAATAGTAAGCACAATGCAGCGATCTAGAATTAAACGTCTTGCGCACCCTTGTTTATTTTTACAACTGAAAGGCAAAAAGTTATTTATCTTCGAGTCTCCTTCTTTGTTAGAATGATAATTAAGCTATGCTGCAAGAAATTAGGTATGCTTGGACTGAGCATTCGGCGCGTATCCATTCAGCCAGGGACAAAGAATGGATGAAGAGGTCGACCGTGATGAAAGAGCGCCGCTATTGACGGGATACAAACTCCTGCAGGCTCTGGCTGCTTTTGACAAGAATAAGCCAAGTGCATAGTGACAATGAAAGTCATCGCATCTTTCAATGCTTTCCAGTGAGTGCAGAGTGGGTTCTATACTTCGTGTTGCTATCTCTGGTATAGCGTCTGCAGATTCTCTATGCCACTCTGTAGGTTACATATCTGGGTGACCTCCGCTACGGACCGCTGACGGATTCTTCTTTGTGCGGGTTTCAGTGCTCGGTTGTTTACGTCTCAGCGGCGCATCCATTAACGAGCAGCGAGATAACTGGAGAAGCGTCGCGGCATTCTTAAGTCTTGCCCACGCTTCGTTGCTTGTGTAGACCCAGAGATAAACACGTTTTCCACGACCAGACGTGTCAGCCAGATGGCTCGCTTCCTCGCCATAAATGTGTGGGATACACTTCTGAGTGGCACACGCGCATAATATCGCACTTAATGCGTGGATCTACTGATAGAGAATTGCACAAGCATCGCTATCTTTGCAAAGATCCTTATTCTCGAATCAACGCGAACGTGGATATTTCAACCCAGAATAAGTAACCGAAGAATTCAAGCATATTCATTTTTCATTCTTATTCGTTTCCAGAGAGAGAGAGAGAAACTGAGAGAAGAATGGAAGAAATGGAGGGGGGGTTCCTCGTTGTAATGGATGGGAGAATAAATGGGATGGGAGAGGGAAGAGGAGGAAAGAGAGCAGTGTTAAGTCTGCAATTTAGAAAGGAAGTGACAATTTTGAGGCTGAAAGATCAAAGCCCACGGCGTATACTGGCACGACGTCCTCAAGAAACTAAGGAGGGCTTGACAGGCCATCCTATATGGCCAGTGATCGCTCTGGCCTCCGTCATTCGTCGCCTGCGCCGACGGGTGTGGTCCACAATGTGTTTAATTCATGGTACTTTAAGCACCATGGCAGTATCTTGCAGATCGCTGTATCTGCATTTGGTAATATGCTTACCCATGAAAGACAATGTATACGGGCAGGCAAATAGAAGGTAACTCGTTACTGTACCACACTCAAAAAAGCCTGCGATTTTATCGCTTTTATCTACACATATATAGGAATAATACCAATCACGCAGCACAATAAGGGCGCCTTCGTTGCCGCGAAACGCCATAGCAGGCGGTGATAACTGACGGGTGATAAACGGGAGGCGCTTTGCCTGCACCGTCATCGCGACTGATAGCCATTTGTCACGTGTAACACACGCGGAATTCTTTCAGGGCGAGCTCAGCGATGGCATGCTGAGTTACTTCGTCCCCCAGGTGGCGTCCTTCATTGGTCGCCTACCTTTCCATCTACGTGGAGGGTCCTGACTGAGAGGCTCATGTGTGTCAGGCCGCCGTGCTAGCTTGATAACATTCGGAGATATCGTAGCCTGCGCTCCCATTTGGCAATGACTGATTCGCTTTTCAGAGCAGCGTTACTGACTCGCACTTTTCGATTTCATCTGCGTGCTTTGCGCAGCAAATAAATAGGGGCTCAGTGAAACCTACAGCATTTTTTTTTTTTTTTTACCGCACAGTGCTGAGGTAACGTCGGCGGCCTTAGTGCGACTCCTGCCGCTTGCGTGTACAGTGAGTGTCAGGCGCGAAATGTGCACAAAAGGTGAAAATGAATGGTGCTGCTGCTGCTGATAACAGGCAATTGCTAATCTGTGCAGCCTTTGGCACCCGCTATCTCTCTCTGTGCGAGCCCATTCCGTTTTTGAAGCTTATCTTATCTCGTCCCTCTCATTGCACAGGCTGCGATCCTGTCCCGTGCTCTCCGGATGGGTGCATGAGCGGCTTGAACACTCGCTTCTGGCTCGAAACATCAACCAGGACACCATTAATCATGCAAGGCTGGAATTTTACCGCGCTGATCTTTATTATTGGCTGTGTGGTCGACATTGTGTAGAAGCCTATTTCTAGAAAGGTTTTTGAACCAAGTATCACGTCTCTTTGGCATATACTTCGCTGCTTTCACGGTAACCTTATGAATCACGTCGAACATACGCAGCGCGTAAACCTTTCGCCTATATAAAAAAAAAAAAGAAAAAAAAAGAAAAAGCTTACTCTGAGTGGAGCAGTTGATCCCAACGAATGGTGCGTGTTTTACATTTTCATGTTGCGTCTAAAAGCGTGTTTGTGACCAGTGGTTCTTTCTTATTACAGCGCACATTGAGCTGATTTTAAATGTTCGGTACTTCGATCAAGGCAGGTGTCAAGAAATGCTGTGCGAAAACCACGTCACTAGTGCAGTTATTCAGTCACACTACAATGACTAATCACACAAATAGTCTAGAAAATCACGAGTGAAAAAAAAAGAAATCTTGTCAATTAATGACAGTTCATACAATACTGAAAGTTTCATGGACTAAGTAATAATAATCTGCATTTGAGTGTTACTCTGACACGGCTCTTTGAGTGTTACTCTGACGTCGGTCAGAACCTGGACCTTCGTTACAAACACGAGATGCAACCCTGGACAAAAGTAAAGACACCAAGAAGCATTTGTGAAATTCATAACCCTCGAAGAGGGGATAATGAGAGTTCATTTTAGTTTTTACGTGATTTTAAACGCTGGCGATACAAAGAGCCATATAGCATGGCCCAGAAGCACACCCCTGGCTCCAAACGCTTGATTAAGCCCCTTGCATCTTAGCAGCATGCTTACTGGGGCGAGAACTTCGGGGTGGTGGCAGTCGTCACCATGCTCTGCTTTCTTTCCCGCATGTATTTCTTTAATGTCGTTTTAAATCTGTCAACTGGCAGCGCCATCTCCATTCAAACTTTGAAAGCATAAATGTTCTCGAGTAAATGATTTCTATGCTGGAGAGCTTGAGACCTGGAACCGCGGCGTAGAGGCTACGGCCGGTCATGAATGGACCAGTATGAACGAGCCGCGGCATCACCGCCTTCGCATAGTGAGTGTATTATGTAGAACGGGCATGGCAGATACACACACAGTGCTGCGTCGGCCTCGAAGCTCCGACGGTGCCAACAAAGCTCGTCGGTTATGCCGAGCTCGTAACGCACCGCTGCGTGTTGGTGTCTTGGCGCAGGGCGCTGTTATTTCTGGAGCCGCGCAGCAGCCAGTGTGTGGTGCGGCAGCTACGGCCGCGTTTCCATTGAGGCCGGTTCATTAAGCCCGGGTTTCGCGTGAATGGAGCGCCAGCCATGGGTCCAGCGGCGACGAAGAGCCTATTGGGAGAGGGAGGAACCGTGGGCGGGAGTAAGAGAGGGCTCTCGAGGTTCAGAGTGGTCTCGTTCTCGTGCCTCGCTTCCCTTTTCGGTCTGTACTACTTTTCTGTCGCTCGAGATTTTTCGCTTTGCTCGCGGCAAAGCTGACTCGGCCTGGCACCACCACGGCCGTCCGCGACCGCCCGCAAAATAAACACGCCGCAGCTGCCGCCCTGCGGAGCATAGTTCAAGGGACGGCATACAAATAGAAAGCCTCCTCCTCGCTTTGCCCTTTTCCGCTCCCTCGCCGCATCTTCCCACTCTCAGCCCTTGTGTAGTGTTTTCTCTTTTTTTCCCCCACTCCCTTTCTAGTCCTGCGCATCTTCCTTTTGTTTCTTATCCAGAAAAGGGTTGCGGCGAAAAATGCAAGCGAGGTTTGCTTACAGAGCCAGCGATTTCTCTTTCTGCTGCGTCGGCGGCGGTTTCGCTCCGCCGCAATTTTGCGTTTTCGCCGGTTTCGCTTTCCGGTGCGCTCGTTCTTTCGTTTTTCTTTTCTACTCGGCACCCTCTTCTCTTTCTCTCTCGCCCAGTCTTTTCCTCCTTGCTGCCACTTTCCTTCTCTCTTTTATCGTTCAGCGCTCTTCTCACAGATGGCGCTACTAGTAGCGCGGCGGCAAGGAGTTTGCCGCGGCGAGCTGGGTGTTTGAAATGGCGATTCCAAAAGAGCAATTTGACGAAAAAGAAAAGAACAAAAAGAAACATTTAAATGAAGAACGCGCACTGTCTTTCATGTCCTTCAGTGATGTGTCAGAACTTTACAAATTTGCCTGTAGAAGGTTTCGTTAGCGTGGTACCTTATAATAATAAAGCCAACAGGAGTAAATTTCCTAATTTCAGATACCAGTAAATAGCGCATTAAGGGAAGTAAAGATTTGAGGGGCACGGTGCAAGAGAGCAACGCTAGTTTCTCAAAAGAGTAGCCTTAAAGAGCGTCTCAAAATGCGTAGGCGTTCACACACCATCAAATTTGAACCCATGTTTTGAATGATATTTCTTCTTTAGCTATGTAACGCCGTTTCTCCTCCTATCACTTAAAAAAGAAAAAAAAGAAAGTTGGCAGTGTATGTTTCTTCTCATTAGCGGGAGCGCACCGCATTTCAAAAGCACGCGAACAGGTGCTGCACCATACGCATTTTCACTGCGAATTCGGCGAATGCCCCGAACTTTTCAATTGTACATAGATGTTCAAACGGGCAATAAATATATCGTTTGCACTTCTTTGTGCACGCGCCTTATTGCGCTGTTCTTTGTAATTAATTGTAGTGATCGGTGTAGTGATCGGTGCTCAAATACTTGGCGCTCTTCATCAGCCTTCATCAATCAGCCTTAACATTGGGCTTTCCCTCATTTTGAGTTATCAGCTCATTACAACCCTCAAGATATTAATGTTTGAATATGTGACCGTTCTAACACTTCCGTCAGATAAGAATACATGTTCACGTGCGGAGGAGCATTGTATCTATCTATTCGTTCCGCCTAAAGTTAAAGTTAAATTGGTTCACAGGAAGGGAAAGGCGCAGTAACTGTCACACTTGCTCTGTGGACACCCGAACCGCGCCGTAAGGGAAATTAATTAGTTCTCCGCATCGCAGACGTGTGGCGGTGGCTTGACACGCTGTGTAGTAAACCTTCTATGAAATAGTTCGACCGCAACTCGTTTAACTAGTTGAAATCACTTCAAGACTGATAAGAAATCTACTCCAAGTTTAGACATGGGTGCAAGACTCCTAGTACGGGCATGTGTTCAGAGAAGGACTTATATGGCTTGTCGACGACGAAACAAAGCCTGCAGTTGACTCGTGTGTTTGGACCGACCTCCAGATGCACAGACTGATAAAGCAGCTCTGCGCAATGCCTGCGACAACATTGTGTGATAACTGATATGAGTCACAGCACTGTCATCTGTACTGGGACTAGAGTTGAGCCAGGCCTGTTTGCCCTTTGAACAACGCTCCTGTCAAAAGACGCGCCTCGAACTGCGCTCTACAATCGCAGCAGAAACATAACAAGGCGAATAGGTTTGTAGATGTGGTGAATTTTGCGGGCCTGCACTTTTAACAGACCACTTTGCTTGCTCGCGCGATTACCTAAACGTTTGAATCAGATGCATTTTCGGTATAGCTTTCGACATGTGTGTGTGTGTGTGTGTGTGTGTGTGTGTGTGTGTGTGTGTGTGTGTGTGTGTGTGTGTGTGTGTGTGTGTGTGTGTGTGTGTGTGTGTGTGTGTGTGTGTGTGTGTGTGTGTTAACATCCATATTAAGCGTTTTGTTAGTAGGCTAAACACTTGCATAACCATTCTACAATCGTGACCTGATTGACCTATAGTTGCCGAGAACATATGCCATTTGCGCTGAACACCTGCTGTTCAAAGTCCACTACTAACGGCTGCTCTTTTGTGCATGGTGGCGCCATCTCGCGACGTAGCGGAGAAACCTTGTGTGAATGAGAAAGAGACAGAGAGTGTGGGGCTCCCCTCATTTCCGGGCTTTTCTCTCGTTTCCTGTCGTCGGCGTTTTTCTTTCACTTCCCTCCTTTCTCCACTTCCATCTGCACTTCTTTTTAGCTCTCACTTTTCCGCGCAATCCAGCAAGACCTCTTCAGTGTGCACTTTCGCCAGGTTTCTCAAACATCATGATACATTTGCTGCCTTATTTGCAAGATTTATACGTCACTGGCGCAAGCAATGCTCATTCCTTCATTAGTGCGATAACATACCAATCAGCGAAAATTACGCCGGTCTGAAAATAGTAAGAATGTGTTGAGAGAAGGATGTCCTTTCAGATTAGAATGCGCTTTTCTTTTTTCTTTTTTCTTTTTTTGTGTGCGGAAAACACCTTAATCATTGATGAAAGATATTTCAGATTTTGCGTCTGAGCCTCAAAGAAATGGTTGTCTTGCTATTGTTATTCTTTTTCCTTTGAAACAGTTCCGCTACTCCGGATTGGGGTATGCGTATGATGGTTTTAGCTACTTCACGAAGCACCCAGCCAGCCAAGCAACATGGGTACTAAACGTAAAATAAATTTATTTAATAAAACAGTACACGAGTGTTTGGAACTAAAAAATAATTACGGCAGGTAGGAAAGAAAGCTGTCCATTGATTAACAGTTAAGGACAATCCCAGGTGACGTATTCTATTCCTTTGCTGGAAAAACGAATGAAGAATGGTATCAGTAGCAAATGTATGTACTCTACTAAGTACTATGAATGTTTGGTTCTAGTATTCCAAGTAGGCGAAGGAACTATGCAAAGGCCAGAATCGACTTTTAGAGCACCGTTTATCAGAAGGAACATAAACTTGAAGCGTGTTGTTCGGGTGCGGGTACTAAGAGCAGCGAAGCTCGCTTTAAGAGTTCCTATTGGGGTGTTATTACATTGAAATTTGTTATAAATGAACCTGACTGCTTTTGCGCTGGACACTTTCGAACTTATTTATGCTTACCGTGTGCGCAAAAAACAACGGAGGGTGGTAGTAGTATCCGAGCACAGAACGGACATAAAGACAGTATGCTACTAACTTGGGTGTCTGAAGAGGCAACAGATTTTTTTTTTAAAACATGCATTCTACAAGAAATAGTACATTTTTTCTTCTTTTTCAAGATGGTATTTCTCTCGGCCTCAGGTTTCTGATAACTTTAAAGTCTGCTGATGCTTAGAACCGTTAATGAGGCATCTCACTTCGAGACCGATGCGGGGGTGGCTCGACCTGGCGAAAAGGGGAGCATGAAGCCATAGATTTTCGCCTCGTCGCTTTTTTCTTTTTGCACATTTATATTTGCGTTAGGTAGTTTGATTAAATATCGACTATCATGCATCTTCGCTTTCCAGCAGCTGTGACACGGTGCCTGCGCAGTAAGCTTTGAAAAGTATACCGACATCATGAGTCGCACGTCGCTGATGCCGCTGTCACATCTCAAGCTCGCGCAAGAGGTCTAGTGGTATAGATAACGGTGCGAAATTCCGCGTGCTCTGCCCCGCTGTGCTCGGGTAGTGTTTTCTTTGCTGCTCTCCACATTTTATTTCTCATTTCCTTCTCTCCTGGCGGCTTACGTCAGTCTACTGGGCGTCAGTGTCACCTCCCCCTTTTCAGCGGCCACTGCTGACTGGCGCGTCAGCCGACAGGCAGCTTTCAAACTCTTGCTGCTGCAGCAGCCTGTCTGTTCGCCACAGTTGAGCGGCGACGTCCTTGGAACCGTCTGTTCTCTCTAGCGCGCCTCGACAGCTCATAGAGATAGCTGCGGCACTGGCCCGTTGAGTAACAAGTGCGGCGGGGAAAAATGAACAAGAAAGCTGAATAAAGAAGTTGAACAGAAATAAACAAATTAGGCTCGTAGAGAACCAGGAGATAACGATAGTGTGAGCTGGGAGGGCGGCAGAAATATAGGCATGTGTGACAAGCACGCGAAGGCTCGCCAGAAAGAAGGCAGCAGCAGCGAATTTCAAGGGCGGACAAATTGTAAGTCGCCCATGCATAGACACAACAAAGGGCAGCCGAGCGTCGTCGCTAGCTGCGCGCGTCTTGCACCGTATTAATGGAGCTCTTGACGCCTTGCTCGGCGCTCTTTTGAGGAATCGCGTCATCAGTCATCGTCACTTGCGAGCGTACACTTGGCGAGCTTTGGAGTTCCGCAGGCGCTGCTCTTCTCATCTCGAATGGTTGCCGCTGCGTGTGCCAGGTGGCCGTCTGCACCGCGAGAATTCGCTTGTTTAATGCATCCGCACGCAGTGCAAAAACTTGGCATCTAACGGAATCGCTGTGTAAATCTCATCTAATTACGTGACTATGGTGTTCGCGCATGGGAACAGAAAGGAAACAAAGGAGCCGGAACCTGCATGTTTGGAAGAACTTGGTCGAAGCGTCACCAAGGCGTAGGGTGCCACACATTTCCTTTATGCAAGGTGGTCACACCTAGCGGTAGGCAAGAGAAAATTTGCACATTGATGGCAGGAAAGAAACAATATGCCTGTGTTCCCTATTCGCAGATTGCCAGGTCATGAGCATCATTTCATTTTCATCCAGTACATCATTTTCAACGTAAGGTATGCTTACTTGTATTGGTCAGCTCAGTGCCTACAGCAGCTACCATGGTCCGATTTCCACTTGAGGCTTGCATCCGGCGCGTCCTGATGCAAGCTTACTGTGTCAGCGAAAACCTGCGTTCACTTAGTGACTTTCTGAGCCTCACTGACCTCGCTAGAATGCGTGCCCGGATAGAAAGCAAATGTGTACGCTTCCCAAGCAAAAAAACAGCGCCGGGGTGGCGCCAGCGACATCTGCTGGCAGTCGCCGATATAGCCTGCGTTCACAATCTCGACCACGAACACTAGTTGGTGGTTTGACGTCTGCTAACTAGAGACACCCGCTGCGCGCTGCACTCAGCGGGGTGAAGGGGGAGAGGATGTGCTAGATAGCGGCACTCCTTTAAGCTGGCGATGCGCGCTGAGAGTATGACGGGGGGCTCAGCTGCTCTGGGTCAAGGTCAAGTTTGACGAGTAGGCCCTTTCATGTGGCCGAAGCCGAGTGTGTCCACCACGTCGCCGAGTGGCCTAGGCCGGTGCTTTGTTCTGAAGCCTTGCAGCCCGGCCTTTTCTACAAGGCGGGTCGGCGGTTGCGGAGGTTATTAGCGTCCCTGTCTGCAGAGATCAAATAACAGAAGCTGTTCCGGTAAAGAATCCCGACTGTGAGAAAGATCTGAGCGAAAACGACCTTAACGTGGAAGGACGACTGCAGGCCCTGTTCCCAGGTGGCTTCGTTTGTAAATTCGAGTGAAAAGTTTGTGTAACGCGGGTCGAGCAATCCGCATATTATGAGGCGTCAGCGTTTTTCAAAATATGTACTAGGGGGGTGGGACTGGCTAAACAACCGCGTGACCCTAAAGCTCACTTTCGTCTGGTCGCTGAACTTGGCCTGATCAGAACGCTTAGTGTCCGAGCCTTTTTGTGATCTTCGAAGGCCACGCTTTGTCTGGCAGCCCCAGCTAACGGACAGGCCTCTACGCGCGGGCCTTCGGCTTTCCCTTGCTTTGTTTCCTCTGCGCGCCGGTGCGGCAGACCTCAGTGACCCGCAGTGCGTGACCAAGGCGACCTCCCTCGTCCGGAGGAGCGCGAAAGTGGCTCTTCCCTTTGGCACCGGAGAGCGGAACGAAGAGGTTTGCCGCCACAGCGGATCTTCTGTTTCGAGTCGGAGAGCGCGACGAACATCGTCCACTCCCTTGCTTTCATCTCCCTCTCGCTACTCACGTCGACTGCTGCTTGCTGACAGATACGTGTTCAGTTTCTCCGAACTGCGAAGCCTTTCTTCTTCTCCTCCTCCTGGCCGCTGATACGTGCTTGCGACTCTGGAGTCGTCTGGACACAAGTCCCCCGTTCTCATCGCTCTGGCGACGCCGCCGCAACGCTTTCGGCTCCTGCTGGCTGGCGTCTGCGTGCGTGCGTGCGTGCGAGTGACATCGCGAGGGATGGGCAGGGCTGCTGAGGGTGCGACTTCCTTTTCCCGTCGCAGAATCCGCTGCGTGCTGCCGATAAGAACCCGCATCGCGCCTTCCAGAAGCGGACCGAGATCAACCGTTGCTTCCGCTGCTGGCGCGCACACCACGCAGCAGTTGGAAGCTCCAAGCAAAGCGCGGTCGGAGCGTCGGCGCGCGCGCTTCTTCGCTTATCGCGTCAGTACAGCTACGGTAGGAGGGTTACACACGCTCCCGAGTGCACATTCTGTGAGAGTTGCGAAAGCGCGCATTTCAGTACTGCTGTTCACGTAGGCCCTGTGTGTGGTGCGCCCCGCATATATTCCGAGGAGTTAGGTCAAGCAAGATGTCAATTAGGGGCGCGTTTATTTCGGAACAGGGTTATATTGTTTTTGCTGCGTCACTCTTTTGCAGGAGTGTAGTGGGAACTTTATGAGCAACTATTTATTTATTTGTTTATTTACAAGGTACTGCTAGCCTCGGTTGAGGCTGTCGCAGGTTTGGAAGATTGTATTACAGCCCAGTTTAGCAGTTAAGCAAGCGGAAATTAGCGGGTATACTGAATTCGTGCTGTGCAAATTCAATTATACGTCGATAAGGCTATCGAGACAACAAAGGGAGGGCGACTATGACAACGCTTGTTAATATTTATCGAACTGCACTGCTGTTCTATGGTCACCGTTAATGAGATAACGAAGTTGCTGCAAATGGAACCAACTTGTAACTTCACCGTGCCTGTGGTCAGGTTTTTTTCTTATAATATTTTCAATAATGACATTTCAATACAAAAATCATATATTTGGGTCCCGCCGCTATGGCCAAGTGGTTACGGCTGTCTCTGGTCCAGAGGACGAGAGCTCGATCCTGGCCACGGCGACTGCTTTTCGATGGGCGCGAAAACCATGGCGCCCGATGACATGAGCACTATCAATAGAGCACGATCTCAGGAGAAAACTACATGTTTTCAATGCTCCCTGCCTGAGTAGGTGTGTGGGTGAGAGAAAAAACGTTTATTGTCTGATATGGGGATTGCATATTGTGGGAGTGGGACCGTCCAGGGCCCCAATAGTCCTCGCAGCTGCTTCAGCCCGGCGAACTAGCAGACTCATCGAGACCTCCATTGCGGCGTCCCCGAGTGTCCACTGGATGGTAAACCCCCCTCCCTGTAAACCAAAACACAAATAATTGGTTATGCAATATGTATGAATAGTCGCAGGGTCATTTTTTTTTCACGGGGATGGGCTCGGAAAACATGCGCTCTCTCATTAAGTGGATGCTATTTAATGATGCCAATGTAACTTGCACGGGCCGCTATTTTCGTTAGCTCTAATGAACTGTTTAATTAATGGTTAGAGCGCTAACTAAACGTTTCAAAAGTTCGTCGACCCTTCTTCACAGCAAAAGACTTGCATGCGAACTGGGTTTGTGAAGCGTTCTGTGCGTACTTTGTAGATTTGTACCGCAGAACCTGAACGTGTCTTTATCTCGAGCAATACGACACCTTGCTTCTGGCGGAAAAGCGATGGAGGAGTGGCATCCTACGTCGCTTGTCTCAAAACTTACGTTGAGCAGATTTTGCTCCAATGTTCTCTTCGTGTTTTGTTCGTTGTTGCCAAGCTAACCCTGCCGCGTGGCACACAGGGCAGATTCGGAGCGGCAATCGGCGATTGGTTCCCGCTTCTCTTGGGCTGCGGGCAGAAGGCGTTTCCTTCGAGTCGCGACCACGCCGCACTAAGGCGCGCACAGCGGTTCTGTTTCCGCTTTTGTCTCGCTCATTCTTGTTATTTTCAAACGCTGCGCTCTGCGAAGCTCCGCCCATCGAGGGGCTCTCAAACAAGGGTAACAGTCTTGTTTTTCTCATTGTCGGAAAATTTGCAGCCTCGCTCCACTTGATGTCAGTGCCCGTGAGTTGGTTCCAATTGTGTGTACGTGCGCCCGCAGTAAATTCGATTGCAAGCAGAGTAGGAGTTTAGTGATTACGAAGGATATTCCCTATAGGGGTCTCTGTACGACCGCACACCTCGATGAGGCACGCATCCGCAGTGCTTAACGGCACGAACTACTGCGGACTGTGGCAGAGACTTTGGTGACAATGCTGGATCTAGTGCACGCTTAGGCTAAGAGGGACTTCTCTATTGCAGTAAGAAGCAAGTCTGAGGTAAGCATAGTCAATTACTTTCTAATCAACTTTTCCCCTAGACGGGCGCGACATTTTAGACAGTCGTATTTCTGTTATCGACATTAAAGGAAGATGTAAATGCGAAAATCGTACTCAAAATGGTGAGACAGTGTCGGCTGTTTGTATAAATAAGAGCCTGTGAAGCTTGTTTGTCACGTTAAGAATCAGTTTGTTCCCTATGTATCGGGCACACAGACGCCTTTAGAGGACGACAGAGAGCATATGCCGGGCTGCTTCCATACAACGGTACCTAGGGTTTCTCTCTCGAGCTTATGGCACTGCTACCTATAAAGAAGGATGTGCTGTACGTACGCGTGCAATATCGCAATGTTGCTGGCAAAATTCATTATCATGGTGCTACTTCTGGTCTGTCTGTGTACGACAATGCAATCTTTTCATCAGACGGGCCCTTGAATTCTCGGAACACACGTTCGCAGGAGCCAAGTACGGCGAGCGAGATCCGAAACTCCGATAGCGCGCCCATGACAGCTCGCTGGAGCAAATCTATTTCACCACTTTTGCCTTGACCACCTGTTCATGAGCTACAGCGACAGACGGCTTGCTTCTTCCAACCTATCTGCCGCTCTACGGCAGGTGTTGTGTGAGACTACGTCCACGCCGCATCCTCCGGGCAACACGCGCCTCGCCTGGCGACAATCGTCGAGAGGGTTGCGGCTATAATCTGATGCTGCTGCAAACCTTTCTTTTTTAGTCCTTCCCCTGTTTTTTTTTTTTTTTTTCTTGATCTTCATCGATGCCTTCCATCGTTAACGTCGTGGCTAACTCTTCGCGACACTCGGCTCAGCTTGCCGAACTCGCAAGCGTTTGCAGCGCTCGCCTTTTTCCAATTTTCGTTTACTTGTGGAACCCAGCAAACGGGCGATGAAGCCTTTCCTTCCCTACGATCTACAAATGACCGTTGCGACCCCGCTCTCCCACGGGTCACGGAGGTCACTCCTATCCAAAACAGAACCGGTGTCAGAAAGCGTCTGCCCCTCTGCCTTATACTTGATTTCCTTGACGTGTCCAGTGTAGGCGATTTCTTCCTTGTTGCTTCTTTTTTACGCCTTGACGAAGAAGGAAGAGAAAAGACTACCCGTCCCGTACACCATGGCTGACTTTACGAAACCTGTGCGTCCCTAGTTTTCCTTTATGCGAGGGGGGAGCAACATACAAGACGCGGGCTATGGCCGGCCTTATTGTGCTTAAGGAACGCGTGCCAATGCTCCCGAGCTCGCCGCGCGTCGACGAGGGAAGAAAAGGGGCCTTAAAAAAGAAAGAAGGGAGAAGATCGAAAAAGGTTTCCAAATATCTTGCGAGAAAAGATGGAGGAGGATGCAGTGGCACGCGAAAGGAAGGATCTGCGTTCTCTACAGGCATTCATTCAACCCGGTGTCACGCTTTACCCTAACACTGGCTCAGACGACATCGCAGATAAAAAGGAACAAATCTTGAGAGCAGCGCGAGAAGAAAAAGAAAAAAAAAAGGTCGGTAAAGAAGAGAAACCGTACGCGCGGGGGTGCGTCGTAGAGACGGGGGCATGTGGTCCATGGTCTGTGCGAGGCGGGAGAATAAGGCAGCCTCCTCCCGCAGAGGGGAACAACCCCTGGGCGCCGCCGCATTTTTCTGCGTTTTTAGCTCGTTTTTGTCGACGCAGCCTTCTTGGGGTTTTCAGCAGAAAACCGTGCGCTACGGCGGCGGAAGGTCCTCGACCAGCTGTCCGACTTTCCCACGGCGCTCGGAAAGAGCCCCGAGTGCGACGAGATGGAGGAGGCAAGCTGGCAGGGGTGTTTCGGCGGAGGGGGCACGAGTTGGAAGACTGCTGCTTTTCTCGCCCCACTGCACGCACGAAGGCGCTGCCCCGACGTCACTGGCCGTGCGGTCCCGATGGGGCACAGAGTCAACGCCGGAGACGCTGGCCGGCTGGCGTCTGTACCAACGCCGCCACCCGGAACGGTGCGGCGCGGAAAGCTTTCACCTGCTGTATGCTGCAGCACCACACTTCGCCCCCCCCCCCCCCCCCCCCTGCTAAATGAGCTTAGAGTTAAAAAAAGTGACGAATCCTGCGATTAGCAAGCGCTCCGGTGTCAAGGCATTCATATTTTCTCGTGATCAGGCACAGCTCATGTCTATAGGCTTGATTTATTTACTTTGTTAGGGACCTAATGACGTTGTACGCATGCGGAAGGATTGACGACACGTAGAGGAGGTGAGGTGATCACGTGCTGTCGGCTACGTGGAAATCTAAAACAACTCCTACTTTTAGGGTCGTGCAAGTCTAAATTCGCCGCGCAGCAAAAAAGAAAACAATAACATAATTACATAATTACCTATTACATAATAAACAATCGATCCTCTCATGTGTCTTTCCACTGGAACATTTTTTTTTTTTTTTT
This sequence comes from Amblyomma maculatum, assembly GCF_055883805.1. Classification (NCBI taxonomy): domain Eukaryota; kingdom Metazoa; phylum Arthropoda; class Arachnida; order Ixodida; family Ixodidae; genus Amblyomma; species Amblyomma maculatum. Next base: position 21,860,110 of record NC_139349.1, on the reverse strand, counting down.
CTGTCGCGTGATGCTACTTACCCGAAACCTGTCCATCGCACCTTGCGCGTAAAGTTGTATGGCTGTCTTTGGATTCATTTTCTTTATCGTCAAGGCTACAGGAGGCTTACCAACAAGCTCTTCTACTGTGAGAAATAAAGGCCCGTAGAGGTCGAGATAGGCAGCGGAGCAGCGCCAGGTCAGGGGTCAGTAGAGTTCGACGCATTGCTATCTTCAGCGAAATGCGCTGTGGGGCAAGTGGAATTTGTTGGCCAGCTCGCAAGAGCAAGAGCACAGTATTAATTCCGGACCCCGGAGGCAGCTGCCTTCACGCGCGGCTTATCACGCGGTGGACACAGTGCAGTCAGTGCACGTCGGCCGGCTTTACTCGGCCGTTGTTTTGATTGATTGATTGATTGATTGGTTCACTGGAAGGGAAAGGCGCAGTATCTGTCACACTTGTAGTTGTGGACACCTGAACCGCGCCGTAAGGGAAGGGAGGAAGGTGGGAGAGAAAGTGGAAAGAGAGAAAGAGGAGCCGTAGTGGAGGGCTACGGAGTAATTTGGACCACCTGGGGATCTTTAACGTGCGCTGACATCGCACAGCACACGGACGCCTCTTCGTTTCGCCTCCATCGAAACGCCGTTGTTTTGAAGTGACCCGTTTTCGCTCATTGTCTTTTGGGCCGGGAAAGATAGGCACAGCCAGAACAAAGAGTGTACATTATTTTTTCTTCGGAATTTGTTTATGTGCACCATAACACCGTACAGCGACTAGCCATTTCGAATTCACAGAAAGAAAATGAGTTAACGAAGTAACTGCGTTTCGAGCATTTCCTATTTACCTGCCTCGCTTTGAGCTGTTCCTGTTGACTATTCATTCAGAAATGCCAGCGTACGATCAGGTTGATACTTACGTCTTGATTGTCCTTCACACTGTCCGACATCTAGGATAATTAGATGAAAAGGTTCAGACCACGGCATGGGGGCCGGTTCGCTATTTCAACAACATGGTAGGACTCAAGTGCAATGTAATGTTATAACCAAGTGGGATGGGCGCTTTTGTTCTCAGAACTGATAAAGCAAGTCAGTAGAGCAAAAATATATCTATGTAACTCGGCCAGTATTCCTTTAGGGCTTGCAAATTTTACGTGCGGGTCTATCTTTGCAATAATTCTCAGGTTTTTCCTCTTAACAGTCTTATCAGCCAATGTCGCGTTCGGCTGCGTACATACATGTCTGCTGCTTTCCTTGAGGTTTCCTTTGTTTTTATTGCGCGCGTGTGTGTGCATGCGTGTCTGGACTTTGACGCTGCTTCATAACTGTCGAAACAATGATGATAAAGGTGTTATCAAACGCTGCCTTTCCTTAATGTGAATTGAATTGTAAATGAGGGAGCTTATATATTATACATTTGCATTTGTCTTCATCGATAGGGAAAAAAAATGAAATGAAGTTACGCCGGTGAGAAACTGTCGCAAGCGAACAACCAGCGATGACCTGTAAAAGGGCGCTGTGACGCCTTAAAGTATGCATACGAAAAACTACCAGTTTCTGCGAACAACAATGAGTTGCGCTTCCGCCTCGCTGCTTCGGGCATTTGACTCACTTTCATTCTTTATCCTTTGCGTCATGTTCTCGCTGTTCATGCTTGCCGGAGTGTGCGGCCGGCCGCAGCCTTAAATTTCCGCTAACAGACTTCCAAAAGTGGTGTAATTTGGGCATTGTTGCATGCGCACCCTCTCGCTCCGAGAGGGAAACGAGAGACTCGTTGCATGGTTTGCTTTTGGCCGCGCAATCTAAAACAAAGCACTGATATACCGGCTTGAAGCCGGTATATCTGTTTTTACTCTCATCTTCGCGATGGCCGTAAGCTCAGCCAACATATAAAGCCCCGCTTTAACCGAGCCGTATAAACGTGCCTGTGTGGCTAGAGATACGTGAATGCAAGGGTTTTGGCAGGCTGATTGTGATATCCACCCAACCATATGAAATGGGAGGCCCGAGTGGGCAGCTCCTGCCAAACGTAATGTCAGGAAGCTCTACGTCTTCTTCTTCCTGTTCTTCTTTTTTCGCTCTTCGGACAGGCACCGGAATGGCGCGAGACTGTGGCCAATGTAGCTCTCGCTACAAAATATCTGGTGGAAGGTGGGGGCGAGTGGATGGAGCATGAAAAGCGCGATGACAACCAAGGCCTATACCAGGTCGTTTCTGTTATCTTGTGTCGTTTGTCTTTTGATACAGTGCTGTCACACCCCTCTTGTCACCCGGATGAGGCAGTCACGAATAAGTGAGACATTTATGGTTTGCGGGGTTCTACGTGGAAAAGTAACTGAGGCAATATAGGCACCTCGAAGTGGATGATTCCGTATAATTTTGGCCACCTTAGGTTCTTTAACCTGCTATGGTATCGCACAGCACAGTGGTGCCTAGCGCTTCGCTTCCGTGGAAAGGAGCCTGCGATCTAAGCAGGTCGCAAGGTTCGGCAGTCGGCCGCCCGAACCACCCTGTCTCTGTGGCGGGGAATCCAATGAAAGGAATCTTTGCTTCATGCCGGTCTGTGGTTGCATTCGTTCTCACAACAGCTGCAGTGCAGTTATGAAATAGCGACACATGACCGCGCTTTATAGTTTGCTCAACGTTTTTTTTTTAATATATTGCGCATAAAGGTGGCATTAGGTGGGTACTTAAAACCATCATTTTAAACGCGCAGACGCGCAGGTGGTCGGCAAGGTAAGCAGGCTAATGATCCTTATATGGTGATGGCGAATTATTCATACAGTGAAGGAAAAGCAGTTGGCGTCGGTGTTGGTGTTCTCCGCATTGTTGTCGTTATGTGCGAAAAATCACGAACGTGGCTCTGGTAGGTGTAGTGTGTAGGTGATAGGACCGTGCACTTACTGGTTGTCGGGTTGTGAGTCATCACAGCACTACTTGAAATTGTCTAGTTGGTAGGAGCTACCAACTCGGGCTCAGCCTTTGAGATGGGAGGGTGAGATTGGAATCCAGCCTTCCATGAACCTTGCGTATACCGAGCTGTAAACACGCTGCCCCTCAACTACGCAGGTACATTCGTAACCGCTCGGTCAAAGCGGGTACTTCGATCTACGCCGTGGTGGTGTCTTACGAATGTATGCTAATGAGTCTCTGTGGGACAACGCAGGCAGTAATAAAAAATTATTGGCTAATCGAGAAGCGAAGTGAATGGACGCGAACCATGGATCGACAAGGACAGTTGGCAGATGGGAACCATTGGCGCTGTCGCGTCATACCCTTAAAGGGGGAGCTTAAGTGTCGCTACATTTCTTTCTTTTCTTTTTCTTTCTTTTTAGTTTGGTGTGCGCACAATACCTCCGGTGAATTTCGAAAATGGCTGTACTACAGCAAATCGGAACGCCTTTTTCCCCATCTCGAAGGGAATTAGTTTGCCCTGCCTGAAAATTCTCTTACGGAAGGAAACCATCGCGCAGAGAGGGTATGCGGTTTGCTGAAGAAAACCGGGAATAGCGGCGCAACGAAGACAACACGAAGAGAGAAACACAGCACAGGCGCAAACTACCAACTCTAATACAAAACGAAACCCTAACTTCCTCTTTCACACCCAAGCGCAACTTCCTTGTCTACACCCAAGTACCTCATGCTCGCACACCTCTTCTTTCCCAAGTATATATATATATATATATATATATATATATATATATATATATATATATATATATATATATATATATATATATATATATATGTGTGTGTGTGTGTGTGTGTGTGTGTGTGTGTGTGTGTGTGTGTGTGTGTGTGTGTGTGTGTGTGTGTGTGTGTGTGTGTGTGTGTGTGTGTGTGTGTGTGTGTGTGTGTGTGTGTGTGTGTGTGTGTGTGTGTGTGTGTGTGTGTGTGTGTGTGTGGACAACGATAAATGTTAGGTAACCGTCACATCCAAGTTAAAGTGCATCAATCAAGGCGCAGCATCCAAGCAACGAATACAAGACCAAGTTAACCACTCACATCCTCCAGACAGGACACAATCTCCCCCACTTAGACACAAACTCCCCCACAAGCTATTTGTCTGAAGAAAACCAATGCTTCCTCGAAGTGACGAAGGTTAGAGCGAGACGACTCGCAGCTGTGGTATATATATTACGTCTTAGAAAACCGCAATGAAATTAAACTTCATGAGCATGTATACCGTATACGTGCCGGAACGGCTCGGGAAACGAAGATGAATGAAGTCTATAGTGACACGAATAAGCTACGGTATTGTAACGTTGTCTGCGTCAGGCCCTGTGCCCCTCCCTGTTGTCCCCCCTATCTCCCTTTTTTGGCTTTCACCATATTGTCTGCCTTTTCCGGTGAGGATGAAGGGAGCCAGACTACGAAAGACGGGGATAAAGGCACAAGGGGAAGCAAGGTAAGTAGGGGTGATCCGCACCACCCTGCTTATAAGGGGAAATAGGCCTTTGGGCATTCATTGTTACATCACAGGAGAAGAGAAGAGAGAAGCAAGGCAGACAGGTGGAGGCAGGTTGTGTTTGCGCCCCGTTCCGAAGTGCGGCATCATGCTTGGAGGAAATCGACTGAGAAAAAAAAAAATGGAAAGGAATTAACCAGATTGCCCTTCGGCTTCCTCATAATACTCTCCCCTCTCTGAGCAGTCCAAAAGCGCCCCACGTTCGCTTCTCTTGACGATTCCAGCGCTCGACACATCGGCCGTGCTCCTTTTCTTTTTTTTTTGTACGTCGGATGTTATAATATGGCCCCAAGCGTATTCTTTATTCTCTTTGGTACCTTCGGCTTTTGTTTGTTGTGTACTTGTTTGTTTGTTCGTGTGTTACGGGGCCCACTCGTTTCCTTCAACCCACTTGCAATGAACCCCTTTCTTTCTTCTTCTTCTTCCTCTTCCTTTTTATTCCGAGTCAGCCCGCCCCACGCTTCCCGTTGTGCTCTACTGACCGACTTGGGAGGTTGCTTTCAACAGGAACGGAACCGGTTCAAGGCCGTTGCAACGGAAGAGGTTTTTGTACATCCTTCGAGCTTAAGCACGACGCCTTCCCCACTCGTTTGTTTTGTAACCGATTGGAAAATGCCTGGCGCGCCGCTTTTTTTTTTCTTTTTTTTTTCTCGAGTTCCTTTTTGAATGAGCGCGATGAATGACAATTTGTATGGATTCACGGGAAAAGGTTATTGTGTTTATATCGTAAAATTTTCTCAGGCCTTACTCGCGGGGACTGCATGTCGCTGAAACAAACACGTTAGAGATCCTTGCGCGCCGACAGCAAGGAATTCGCTGCAAATGCTTAAACACATCATGAACTCCCGCGACTAATCTGGACAACGCAGTACACCATGGTAACTGCGAAGAATGGGAACTTCGGTGCGTCAGCGTCCAAGTGGCCAACGGTTTTCAAGAGCTCGTTAAAGGCGGCGCTGCCGATAGCCGCGACCGTTGAGGCAACAAGCGATGCGTGACAGGCTTGACACTTGCTCTCTGGGCCACCGGCCGACGACGCTAGCTATCGTGTGATGCATTTGTCGTTTATCATTCGTTTATTACCGTCTTTTCACAAAGCAGTTTTCTTTAGTTGCTGCTGTCTCGGCTTTTGCTATGTTGAGTACCGCGCTTTTTTATTGTCCTCGTTGGGAGGGGAATACACATTCATTTAAGGCCTAAATAGTAGTCTGTTTTCTTGCGATGACGCGGTACTGCCTAATGCTGGTACTTACTGTCGGTGTCACAGTTGTGCAGATTTTGGAACTGTGCTTTTTCCTACAGCTTATACAATCATCGTTTTTTAATTGGTCGAACCAGAAATAGCGCAGCGTCAAGCACTTAGTATATATTTCCCGTCGCTTATCCAGCTATTATTGTACTAAAGTTGCTATACAAACGGAGAGAAGCTATGCTGGTCATCTGAGTATCTATGAACGGTCGTTGCCAAAGGACCCCCGAGGCCCAGAAAGCACAATCTCCTTCCGGAGTGCGTTGCCACTGCACTCAAAACTGGCGGCCATGTTTACGTTGCTACGCGCGTTGCGTCTCTGTTGGCCTATCGCCGAGCTCGTATCGCAACATGGACCGCCGTATGCGTAGCCCGACACGAGTGTCCACGAGCAAGAAAGGACGGCACGCGGATCCTTCGCGGCGATAACGCGTCAGTGATTCAACCTCCCCTGCAGGGTTCGTTGGCTTTTCGGTCTGTGAATTTTGCGCCTGCTTGGGCGTCCTAACACAGCGTACGCTAGCAGTCTCCCTTTCAGCCTCTTCTCCTCTGTCTGTCCTCCCCTTCGTTCCCAGCCGCACCTCTCAAACCATACTTTAGCGAGAACACTCACTGCGTGCAGTGTTTTGGCACTGCCTCGATCGCTAGCTCCTCTGTGAATCCTATTCATAGCTCACTGATTTCCACGTATATGCCCATGTGCGCCTCCTCTTCGCTCAACTGCGGGCTGCTTACCCCGCTCTCTCAATCCATCCGCTTTCTCTCATCCTTCTGTCACCGAGTTTTTATTTATTTATTTACTTGTTGACTTCGTTTACCTACCACCCAGCAGACCCCGTTAGCGGTATTTAGATGAGCAAAACATATACAAGAAAAACGTTTAATTGTGTTTATTTACTTCGTTTTTGCCTGTGCAAACAGGAAGATAGCACGAAGGTCGAGTTTTGAGAGCGTAGAAATGATTGCAGATTACGATGAAGCAGAATATTGTGGAAAATTTGCATTTATTTGCAGTCTTGCAATATTTCTACGAAAGGATATAGAAGCATCTCATCGTTACCCAGCAATCTGCGAAATCCTGTACGCACGTGTGCCGCGAATTGCGGCAGGTGAGAGTCGTCGACGGTGTGCACGAGACGGAGAGAGCGCACTAACGAAACAGCGTGTGCGTGCCCTCATGTTGGCAGTTGGCACCTGCATCACCGACGACAGCGACCTCCAGAGAGCGTCTGCGGGCTCTTCGTTCTACAGTTACTTGGGACGTCATGGAACTGGAGATCCGTGCGCCAGTGAGGCACTGAAGTTCGCGCACATGTAATTTTATTTCTTGTGAGCGTTACACATGGTGAAAAAAGTGGAAATAATTCATAAAAGATTCGGGATTTTGTTTTGACGTAGAGCAAACTATTTTAACCTAAGTTAGATATCCTGATCATTCGGAGGATATAACGCGTGTATAAGAACTGTAGCATAGGCGGTATTCTTCGGCTTTATTACAGCAAACAGCATTGTAACTTTTTAGCGTCTACGGTCGACTACAAAAAAAAAAAAAAAGCCAGTTTCAAGAAGACCGCCCGTTAATATTAGGTACGCCATTGTGGGTGGAAAGTAGTAGTAGTAGTAGTAGTAGTAGTAGTAGTAGTAGTAGTAGTAGTAGTAGTAGTAGTAGTAGTAGTAGTAGACTTAGGCGCCTAATACTCCGACGGCCTGCTGGACCAGCAGGTGCGTTTCTTCCTGACCTACCACCAAGCCAGTCCAGCCAGTTCCCGATAGTATGAGAGAGAAGGGATAGAAACTCGATTGCATGCAATGCAACCGAGCAAGAAAATAGGCAGAAAGAAAGGTTAACATAAGGGTCAGGGCAGTTGAGACAAGAAGGATCACGGCAGAATTTGTACAGATATAGCTGTACAGATATGTTTATTGTATTCAGCTGTATGGAAAGCTTTCAGAGTGCAGAGACCTTTATTGAAACCTGGCATATCGCATACCAAAGGTATACTTGCAAATGGGGCTCTGAAGAGCCCCATTTTCATTACACTACATACCAAAGCATACCGCAAGCTTCAGCTTGTGGTGTGCTTTGGTATGTAGTTCAAACGCATAACTTGCGGTGCACCATTTGTCATACCTGGTGTACACGTTTAATTGTAACCTATTGCGCGCTGACGAACTTTCGATAGAAGTGATTGGTAGACACCTTTAGGAATTGTAAGGGAAAACAAGAAAGAATAGGAAGAAAGTATATTAAAACTGTAAACAAACAGTCGCGGTTGTAGCCTTGTTCATATATATGCTAGCAGCCTGCATGCGCAGTCTTGCGACATTAATTCAGCGCTTTTTTAAGCACCGTTCTTCTTCACGTTGGTCGCTCGCGACGCCACCAGCGCGATACCGTGGGGCAATTAGATGCACCGGTGGCTTACGGCGCCAAATTGCTCTCTGGGCGGACGAGTCGCAAAAACCGATCTCGTAATCGGCTCACTTACGTCACACGTGTACGACGAGAAGCTCCAGTGCGCGAGGATATCCTTGGGACTACAGGTGGGGCTGGCCGAGGTGCGAGTCAAAAACTGTTTTCGAGACAATTATATGCGTAATTCATGGAAATTTCTCTCGACATAGCTGCTTCTAGTTTACTACAGAAGAGGAAGAAGCGCCTAAAGGTTGCTTACTACCCGTCGAGGTTGACATTGAGGCCGCGTAGTGTCTTGCAGGAGGAGGGTGGCCGTAATATATGTAACCCCGCTTTGGTAATCTTTCCCTTATCTCTGCGGCTGGCTGAACTCGGCACTCTGTCCTCGGCGCGTATGGAACGGCATATTCTTGGCTGTCTGTCTTCTGGCTTCTGCGCGACGGCTTCGTATGCGGAACGTGTTCCTCACAATGAAGATGTAACGCTAGACAATTGCCCCATTATGCTGAGGCCTCAGTGATGTGACGGGCCATAGTGTGCTCTTTTTGCTTTCGTGACCATGCGGTATAATCCTCGCAAACCTAAGATGTTGCTTGCAGCTGAAACGCATTGCGGCCTACGGTCGAGTCGTGTTTGCGTATATCAGAACATACACCTGAACGCAGCGATCTGTTCCGCTGCGATGCGATTTCGAAGCAACGTGATGGCAAGAAGGTGTGGCGTGAAGCGGTGCCTTCGTGGACGCTGTTGAACGGTATCTGCAGAAGTGACGTTCTCTGCGGATACGAGATACCAAGCCTCTGGAATTCGCGAGCTTTAGGGTACAATGAATATATTCGTTCTGTATTTCCTGTTCTGTGCTCTCCAGAGATTGAAAAGGACGAGAAGAGGATCGCACGAGAACAAAATAAATGGAAACGAGGGCTATCACCTATAGGTTGCTTGCGCGCCAAGCGCGTCGGAATATGACTAGCCGCTGGTTCCGAGTGCGACACACCGCCCTTCAATGGACAGTTTCCCGCCTTCCGTCGCAAATTCGGATGGATGCAACCTCTAGTTGGAGCGTCGCCTGAAAGCATACTAACGTCGACTAGCTCGTCAGCATAAAAAGAGAGGACAAGGCATCGCAGTCCGACGTTTCGGCAGTAGAGAGAAGCGGCAAATGAGGTGGCGGCCAACCTTGCATCATCGCCGCTTGACAGGAGTCCACGGCGCAGACAAGGCGAACACATACTGTCCCCCGCTCCTCCCGCGCGGGTGCCTGATTAGCCGCAATAAAGGATTCCCCTTCTTGTCCGCCTCTCCACCCAAGAGGCGCACACGCACAGCACAAACACGAGCTCGCTATTCTTCGTCCAGAAGGTCACAGCAATCGGCCGCCTCTGCCGCGTTTCTTTTCTGTGGAAACACCTTCGCCGCGAAGGCTGAGTCAGGGTAGTGCGTCCTTAACGGCACACGCTCGGAGACAATCGGCGAGCCGCTTTCGTTGTTTCTTCTCCTCTCCTTTGCGCTCTTTTGTTGCCACCATTCGTCGCCTACCTGCCTTGACTTCGGCCAGGAATACACTCCTCGCCTGGCGGCCAGCGCGTGCGTGCATGGCGGGGCTAAAAAGTAGCGAGCGAAGCTAGCCCCCTCCCAACCTTCCCTGTTCTGCTTGCGCATACTGCTCGTTACGTGCTCTTCGGCGGCGCTGAGTGAAGAAGCGTCGCCGCAGCAGCGCCGAGGGAGAGGGTAAAGTAGCCCCAGTGCTGCCGCACTTCCCTTCATCCTCCTACCCCACCTGTCCTCCGTTCTTGATCGTCTCCTTTCTTGTGTTGGCGATGATGGCGGTTCTCCATGGACGACGACACCCGCAGTTTTCGGCGCCTGTCTTTACGACCGCCTCCATGCGGTTGGGGGCGACCGGTAATGGCATCGTCGCGGCTTGGAAAGGGGGCTACTACACTCACTGCACACACTCTGTACACTGGCTCTCAATGGCCGTGCCGACGGCGGCACGGTTGTCTCGCACCGTTGCCCCCCTGCCACCGCGATGTCAGTACAGGTGCGTTTGTGTTTGGGCTGGCGCAGCTGAATCAGCCCCCCGTTTCGGCTGCGTCCAACCGTCGAGCCGCGTCTCGCAGTGTCCATGTCCCTGTGCGTCGTTTTTTTTTCCCACGATTAACTACAGCCACCCTTCTAAGGTATCGTGTTTATTGAAAGCAATGCTTCCAACGAACAGCACTGCACTACTTCATTTATCTTTTTTTTGTTGTTGTTGCACTTAGCAAGAAGAAACAATGAAAAGGGGGAGTGGGATTGTCATCATGAATATGTAACTGTTCCGGGCGCAATAAAACGTATTGCTTTGTAGCTTGTAACAGCAGTAAAGTGTCTTCCCATCTAAATAGTTTAGTCCCCCCAACCTGACTGTTGAGTTTTCCTTGATATGTAAAAACCTTCGCTCATTGTGAAATCTGCTCCATACTCTTTAGCGCCGACTTTATGAAGCATGTGTTTACTCGCAAAGCCAGTTTGCCGCGTTATCGCAGGCTAACATGCAGTCATTGGGTGATTTGATCTGTACACTCGCAGTCTTCTGGCAAAATGCGCAGGCAAAATACGAAAATGTTGATTTGTTAATGGTGACTTAGATCTCCGGGTACCGTAACTGTACCATAAGCTGTTCAATTGAATATTCTTAACGCATTACTGTGGTGGAGCAATTGGTGACTAAATAACGCAAGACTAATGCATCCTGTCGCTTCAACCTTATAAGTCATCATCATCATCATCAGCCTGATTATACCCACTGCAGGGCTAAGGCCTCTCCCATATTTCTCCACTTAACCCGGTATATTTCTCCACTTAACCTCATAAGTAGGCGAAGCCAACCAGACTAAGCACACGCGTTTTTGAAAAGAAGCCTGTCAACGCCATGCCAGCTTTCTTCCACTATTACGTGTGCGTTGGCACCTTCGCAGCAGTCTCGCTCAATAAAGGAACCGTTTCAACGCTGTCTTATCCTCCGGGCTCCTCGCTCCCGGCTTCTTCCCTGTCTTTTCTTTCTAGTATTACCGTTTGCCTCGCCTCATTCTTGATTTTTTTTCTCTCATCTCTGTTTACTAGGAATCGAGCCTCGTCTTCTCACTGTGAGCTCCATTCTTCCATTCTCACCGCGAACTCGCGCGACTCCATTGAGAGAAACGCACGCTTCAAAAAACAAACAAACCAAGATGGACAACACACACTGGTTCATTTCTTATTCGTGCTTCGGAAAAGGCGGGGGGTGGGGTGGGGGGGGGGGGGTAGCGGCTGGAAAGAAGGGTCCCGCTTCTAATTTTGTTTTTTTGTTTTACCTTTCCTGCTTTACATCTGATAGCTTTCCCGCGCCCGACTCGCGCACACAAACTCGCTCGTCGGCTCGTGCCCACCGAAAAATAAAAAGAGCACAACCCAGAGAGGGAGAGAGCAAGCAGGCACACGAACCGCTGCAGGGACTCGCGGTTCCACCTCCACCACCTGACTTAGCACTACGCCGCGATTTCGTGAGAGGGAGGCCGGCGCTGGCTCCTTTGGAAAAGCAACGCACATAAGGACAAGGAGCAGCCGCTGCGCTGGCAGCCCGGTCCCAATCTTCAAAACTCGGCTCCGTAGCGGATGATGATGACGACGGAGGCAAGAGAGAAGGTCAGGGATGTGCGGAGAAGGAAAAACAAATGGGGGGGGGGCCTACCCATGGACCTTCCGCGGCTTCGTCCCTTCGGTGGGGAGCAGGGTTGGCAGAGCACACCGAGCACTTCAGGGCTAGCAGAGGGGTCCTGGAGGGGTGTCACGGGAGAGTAAGGAGACGGGGGAGACCTGCCTCCTCCTCTCTCTCACCGGATGTGACGGCGGTGTCCGTCGCCGCCACTCTCCGCCCTACTAGCGTCTCCCTCTCTCTTGATCTGGCCGTCGCCGGCCGGGGTTCAGGTGTCGTTCGTCTTCTTCACTGTTTCTTCACCCCCCCCCCCCCCCTCCCCCCTTCTAACTTCGCACTCCCGAAGACCGCGCCGCCGCCTGCCTCGCCTTTCTCCTCTCGTCTAGCGGAGCCGTTTCCTCCTTTCCTTACACACTTTACTACCCTACTACGACTACAACTCCTCTCCATTGACATTTCGAGGGTAAGGAGGGCTGAGGGAGCGCGAGTTGCGTGTTTGTAGCAGCAGCGCGCGAGAGACGAAGCCAGCAGCAGCACATGGTCGTCTGCCTGCCCTGCAGTTTGTTTGAGTGGTAGTCGGTGGCTTCGCCTCCGTGCTTCCTGTCCAGCGGTGGTGGCCCGCTTTGCTTGTTTCCGGAAGGTCGAAGCGGCGTCCCTCGTTTCTTCCCCTCTTGGAGAGCGGCCCGGACGCCCGTTGGATTAAACCCGTACGCGACGGCGGCAACCCGTCGCCTCAACCGGTGCTGTCCTTGACCGTCGAAGCCTGCGCCCGATTGACCATCGGTGGCTTTTCCCCTCCTTCGCCGCCGGCCCGATGTCGTCAGCCGCGAGTGTCCCGTGAATGGAGGAGACTAATCACCTGTCTCGATCGCCGTCGGTGCCGCACTCGACGCCGCGTCGTCTTCGAGCTCCCACCGCGAGCTGCTGCGCCGTCCCCGCTACTCCGGCCCACGATCGACGAAACTGTGTGTTGGCGATGGATACGCGTGATGGATTACGGCTGCCGTGCCCACATTGAAGGCGCGACCTGATTAGACGGCGCAGGTTTTTTCGCCTTTGATACGCGAGCTGCGTTGTCGCCTGCTTGCAACGCCTTGGAAACGTTTGTTATTCGATGTGCAATACCCCAACAGACTCTTCTCCTCCTACGCTTGTTTGTGGATGCGATTCGTCAGTTCAGGATTGGAAGCTAGTTGTTGCGAGAGACGGAACTTGTTACATAACGCGAAGAATCAAAATAGTTTAAACCGCGTGGTTCGCGTTTCCATGACTATGGTGCTGAGCGAAGACACGCCACGACCGCTGGTCAAAGTTCGGACGCAGATGGTTCCTCCCGGAGGACCACCGTCTCCCGATTCGACGCCTGTGCGGTTAACACGGGAACCGAACAATAATTCGCCCGTCAGTCATCACCACCATCATCATCACAACCACAGCGACATCTCTAGAACGGACTTCAAGATGCGACCTCCGCCGGCGCCGAAGAGTGCGCTTCATAAGACTACCAAAGGTGAGCCGAGAACTGCCCAGAGGAGTAGGGACTTCTTAAACTGAACCTGTGTATCTGCGCTTTATGAGAAGGGCTTAATCCCGTCTCATCGGACATATGTTATGATATTTGTTAGGTTTATAACGTGTCGGCTACGGGGACCGAAGTTCCTTGCTCCCCAATTTAGAGTCTTGCTTGCTCCGACAATGTCACGTCTGTGACCAAATATGTCGTCGTGCGCAGCTCTCTTACGGCAACTGAAATTACACCATCGAAAGAAAAGGGGTTATGTTGAGGTTGTGTTTGTAATAGAAAACGTAAAAAGAAAACGTAGCCATAATACTCATATATATTCTGTCCTCATTGCCACGACAATGTGTTTTGAAAGCTTATTACGTGTTTTCTTCTCCTAAATTGTCGACAGAATCGTTGGAAACAAGTGTCTTATGTGCTCCGACAATATCTAATGCGGTCCAGACTTAAGAATTGGTCCTTTCTCTAAACACATTGTATGACAGTGCGACCCCGAAACAAAGCTCCATTCAGGCATAGGGCGAAGACATCTTTCCGCTGTCCCATTTGCAAAGACGCCTCCGGTTTGTTTCGAAAAAAAAAAAAAAAAAAAAACAGCTCATCGCCTATAACGGCGGACGTAGGGTATTGACGTCTGCGGTTAATCACTTCGCAAAGGAGGTTGACGCGAGAGTCTCATACGTTTGGCTTTGAGAGTGGAACCGGGAGTGACTGCGCACGCGCCTTGGTTTTGCATAGGAGTGCATTTCGCGACACCTTGAATGGGAAACGTGCGCCGTTGCTCGCGAGTCGACGGCGCCGTCATTGTGCCGACACGAAACCCTGGATGATGGACGAGTGCGCGCGACAGCGAGGGCGTGAGCGCGCGCCTACCTTTTCTGTCTCATACACAGAGTCTTGCCCTCCCTCTTCGATATTCTTAATCCGATCCGCATTTCCTCGGAGTCGACGCAATGGAGGGAAGCGGCGAATCTCGTTTTACGCGTATTTCCGTTCGCAGGGCATTGTTCCAGCTCGGCGCACGCCAAGGGGGAACGAATGGCGAACCGTGAGGTTCTTCTGCACCCCCCCCATTTTTTTTTTTTTCTTTCGGTTTTCTCTGCTCGCATGTACGTGCGGGCCTTTGCTGTCTGCTATCCACGCGTGGCTCCGCGCCGGCCTGTACTTTGGTGCACGGATAATTAGTGCGCCGAGTCACGCTTTCCGTACACCTTGGCCTAGGGAAGAGGAGCATTCTTTTCAAAAAGAAGGGGAGGGAGGGAGTTCTTCGGCAGAGGACTTCTGATTCCTTTTTTTTTTGCAGCTTGTGCCGTTTGTTCTAGTACACAGACGCCGGGGGCGTGAGAACGCAGCCTTCCTCATCTCTCTCGCTTGTTGGAGGAGGAAGCCAGATTACAAATACTAGTAAATAGAACCTCGCGGTGATGACGTAGATGCAGTGCCGCGCTTTCTACACTATTCTCTCTATCTAAAGCAATCTCAATGCGTCAGGCGACCTCGTTGGCAGGATATTGGGGTGTCCGCTCTATCTGTACTGCCATCAGGACACTGCTGTGGCGCTACTGACCGAAACGTCATCTCGAGGAGAGTGCGCTGTACATTGAAGCGATACAACTGCCTGCTTCTCTCTTTGTTGTGCGATTGTAAACGCGCACACCCAGGCGCACGCATCTCACTGTGATCAGTACTGTAGTAAAGGCTTAACAATATTACGATTTTATACTCCGCTAAACCTCATTCAGGGGTGTCTTTAACCACTTCACACTCCCTAAACTCGTACCTAAGCAGCGCTGCAACGCGCACCAATCCAGTCAGGGCGCCTCTATGTCATTAGGGCATTCGAAGGGCGCGGCGTTGCCCTCAACTTTGACCAATTCGTCCTCATTGCCCTTTCTGCGCTTCAGGAGTGATCAGCTGCTTACACGCATGCAAGGCAACGCTGTCCACCCACAGGGAACAGCAAAAGAAACATGGCCGCGGAAAGTCCCGTCAGCGGCGTTTCCGGTCATTACCTTAAGGACGTTCCCTTAAAGTCGCTCCCGGTCAACGCTGTATGCGGGGCGTATTTTGAGCATCCATGCGGAGTGACTAACGAAGTATAGCGCTCATTTTTATGTGTTCCCCGTTTCTTGCAGTCATCTCGTGAAGAAGCATTTTGCATGGAAATCGGCTTGGAAGGGGGGAATTACTTGCCGATAGGCGCGGGTGCGTCGTCTTCGACACAATTGCACTGTCTGAATGCAGTCACTGGCGCCGCGGTTAAGCAGGCGCGGACACTATTACTTGTCTCGCTGCTTGTGCGGCGAACTTGTTTTCAAACACTAGCGGGCCTCTGTCGTCGCGCTCACGAAGCACGTAGCTCGATAGCGCTTTGGTCGGTTCGCTCGGTGGGAGTCGTATGGAGAAACCGCTCATGTGATTCTCTAGGTGCATTCAACCTTGGTTATTTTTCTAAGCCCCCATCGTTAAAATTTGATAAGGTTTAAAATGTGTATACGTGATGGCGCTAGCGAACTCGTAAAAGTAAGTAAAAGAGGAACACGAGAGAAGTGCAAAGGTCACCACGTGCTTAAGCTGCGTTGCTTTCGCAGTGTTCAGTTTTTCCTCCTGGAAAACAAGCTGAAACGTAAGTTGTTTTGCGCATTCCGCTGCTTTTTTTTTTTTTTTTTCTTGCGGTAAGCTCGAATTCGCTGGCTTACGAACATATCTCTTGTTTGTATCGAAACTGCATCATTTTGTGACACGCTATTTGCTAATTTTCCTTATCCTGACTCATTATTGCGAGACTGCAACTTTCATGGTTAGTAAACTATACCATTTCAGCAACATTCTTAATTTGTTGTGTGTGAAGTTGCAATTCGAGAACCATATCACTGCGAAGTTTGGCCATTCAACGGGCATCGTAGTGTGCGGTGATAAAGCTGTGTGGCGGACACTGCACATGGATCGCTTAGTACGAATGCTGGACAATATACAAATTAAGAACTGGTCTAGATTGACGGAGTGTGTTGGAGACCGTGAGAGTTGCCGAGGAGTTTATTCGGGCAGACTGCGCGCTACGGTTACAGAGGCAACCCGCTTCGCAGCCTTTTTCAGTTGCACCGCATAAAAGCCCACATAGATAAATTATGTGACGTAAAATGTGTGCTTCGTCAGCGTCCCTGATCTCAGAAACTGCAGCGATATCCATGATCGCCCCGTTGACCGAGGCTCATCAGCAACGGAGCAGACTCGCAACTTCGCAAAACGCCATGCATGGCTAACATCGCGTATTATGCTGCACGCGTCCCCCACCTCATCGGTGAGGGGGATCGCGCGCACGGGCAGAGATGGTAGTACTACTTATCCCTAACTAACCTTTATTGGCTCGGAACCAAGTGGCTCAGATAGACGAAGCCTTCCAGCGGTCGCGCTGTAGCCGCGAGTGGGCCTCACGGGTCGCTTGATGGACGGCGTAGTGGTCGAATTAAGGTCATTGTCTCTAGTTGAGCACGTAGGAGAGAGGGCGGGTCACCCAGTGCCAGCTTGTGGGCCAGCTGACTCACCAATTGAACGAGCATTCCCTGCAGCACCACCAGTCAGACGTCCAGCGTTGCGGGCGAGGAATCGAGGGGGGGAGACGGCTAACGTCGTTAGTGAAAGTCGGCTCGACAAAAGAGCGCCACGCGGCGGTGGTTGGGCGGCAGCCGAGTGTCGGGCTGTCCCCGCACACGTCTTCTCGAGGCAAGGTCCCAAGTATGGCGGCGGCGCCCTTTTTGTGCATGAAGACTTTCGGGAGGGGAAGGGATCCGGCGTGTGGCGCCCATAGTGACCCCCTTCCCCCCCCCCCCCCCCTCCCTAACCTGCCCCCCGCTGGTTTCCCAGTCTTTTTCGCAGCCCCTTTGGCGCCGCGCGGTTGTCCACCCTGGCCGGGCGTCATTCTTTAGGGTGATAATCTCCAGAAGCGCGAGCCGCGCTCCGCTCTTGTCCAGCCGCCAGGATGACCAGGCATCAGCACAGGCAGCACGAGGCATAAATGACAGAGAAAGAGTGAACACGTGCTCCATGGAAGGGATACGCCGCTTGAGCACGCAGCTGGGCCTTCTTAGGTTCGCTACAGGCCATCTGAGCACTGATACTCTGCTTCCCGGCTCTGGCGTCGTCAACTGGAAAGATGTCTGCCGCGCAGGGCACTCGTTCTTTGCACGAGGGAGTGGGGCTCTCAGTAACAAGGACCCGATGTTTTCGCTATAAGTTAGCAAAGATGAAGTGCCCGTTGCAGCAGCGCCGCCGTGAAGGCCGCCTGCACACCATCTCTTGAAATCGGATTTTATCCGGACAGTCGCTGGCGCTCATTCGTCGTGATCGCACGGAGTGAAAAGCTAGCAAATTGTAATCTGATCAACCTGTTATATGGCCCTGGAATACGAAAGGTCGAACGCGTGATCTAGTGTGCTGTGTTCAGAGGAACGCGTTCTTTCGGCCATGCCTCTTCAGCACGAACGGGTGTTACCGACTGAGTTCGAATGGTTCGACCATGCTTTGCAGCACACGCATTAACAGACGACGACCCGGCGAGCCTGCTCCATCGCGCTACACCCAACCCCGCGAGGGCAGCGCGGGGCTTGCCGTCATGCTTGGGGGCCCACTCGTCCAAGCCTGGTACTGGAGCTGCTCTGCTTTCCTCTGTTCGCTCCTTTCAGTCCACTGCTGCACAGCCGGGGAGGCTCGGCGGGCAGCAGCTGTCGCTACGTGTTGGGTTACGCGCACCGAGCGCACGCGCTGTCTAGACGCGACCTTGGAGCGGGCCTTGCCTGGAGGGGTCGGTTGGAGAACGAGAAGGAACCATTTTTTAACCAGATCGTTCTACTTAACGCGCTGCTTCCCTCTCTGCTTGTGCTCTGGGACGCTTGCGCACGTGCTGGTATTTTCTCTTACCACGCCTTTTTCTTCATTCTGGGAAAGCACTCGAATAGTTCCACCAGGATCTGTTATATGCAGGACGCCTACCTATGGCGAGTCGATTATCGGCACTCAGGAGAGCTTTTTGAACGCCGTCTGCAGTGTTAATTCAAGTCGGCTTTGTTCGAGGGGAGGCGTGGCTGGCGACAACCGTTAACTAGTGTAAGGAGCTTCGGTTCGGCTGTTGAGGCAGAGTCCTGTGCTATCGCTGCTATATTTAACAACAATAACCCGCGTTTCCCGCCTTCGTGGCGTGCGCATACTCTGAACGACCTATATATTGCACATTTCGAAACGTTCGTGTAGTAGCGCGGTCGTGGCGTGAGTCAGACAAGTGGCTGTGAGTGTACCGCTTCGAGTGGCGGGTAAAAATTACTGAAAAGTGCTGGCAAACACAAAAGGCAGCGTCGCACTCTCGGCGTACAGTGTCTATGCCGTAATGAGAAAGAATAGAAAGCGATAGGGAGAGAGGGAGGGGGTAGATGGAGAAGGGCTTGGCTAAACAGAGCCCCCTCTTCCCCAGCGCGCTCGCATGGTGTTGCGCTGTTGCGGCGGCCACACAGGCGCGCAAAATGTGCGGCGTGGCGACATCGCGAACACAAGCAGCTGCGAAATAAAGCGGACTCTCAGTGAACGCGGCCGCGCCGTATCTGCCTGCTGCCGGGGACAGCCACTTCTGTGGCAGGTGGCACTGGGGGTCGTCGGGAACCCGTGACTGTTGTTGCAGACATCGGCAGTGTGTGGGCGACGGGAAAGCGATACGGCCACCACCGTCGCAAGCGGACATGCAAAATGTGCCCGTTGCCAAAGGACGGCGGCAGCCATGCTCCCACAGGCCACTTCTCGACTGGCAGTAGCCCCGGGGATTCGAAGATCTGGGATTACGATGGCACGAGTCATTCAGCCGTCGTCATCCGCGTCCAACAGCGTGCGGCGCAGGATCGTCGCGTTTTACTCCAGGTTCTTCGTGCTGAGTGAGTGGCGGACTGCACGATGTAGTTGCATAGCGGCAGTACACGAGCACGTGCGCACGGAGACCTGATTGAGGATGCGCGCTTCGTTAGCTTGATATCGCGCTGTTTCTAGGGCGCCGACAGCTACAGCTGCGAAAAGAAAAAAAGAGCACACTGAGGGACGTTTCGCAAACTCTTCGCAACCGCGATTTGTCCTGACAGGAACGCAAACGGTGACGTTGTTTTTGCGTTCATCCGGCTGACGTTCAGCTGCATATGTTCGGGCTGTTTACCTCGGATTCCCTCCCTTGGCGACACTGAATTTGTATTTATAGGAAAGGCTTGTAAAGCATCCTATCAAATGCAGTTAAACACGTTGCTGTCGCAGATTGTAGGGCATGCTGACCGCTCGAGGGCTGTAAATTTATCTTGCGCTGTTGCTCGGAGTGTGCTTGCTCACATGGAGCATGCCCACACTGTGATGGGTTGTGCTAATTCGACAGAAAGCGCTCGGAGCATGCCTCGAAGACCGTCTTGTGGCGTTTCTTTTCCTGTTTCTCTCTTCTCTTTCTGTTTTCTTCTCTCTTACTCCCTTGTTTTCTTTCTCGATCCCGGGTTCCGTGTCTTTCTTTCATGCATTGCTTCGACCACGCTTTCGTGCACTTTCATTCTGTAGCGCCTTGTTTTCACGCTCTTTTCCGAGAAGGAACTATTAACGTTTTCGTTCCAGCAACGTCTCTCTCGCGTTTGCACATTTTGTCCTTTTCTATTTATTTATTGCGGGCAATGGTTGCTTCGCGTTTCTTCTAGTTTTGTTTTTAAATTTCGCTTTCGTTTCCCTCGCCACGCTGTGGGTAGCAGCAGCTCTTCTCTTGACAAGCGACTACGCTCGACCATATGGCCGGTTCGCTTCTGTGGACACGCTGCGCGCGCTTCGGCTTTTCCCTACACTCATCTCAGTAGCCCAGCAGCAGCCCAGTGTTGAAACAGAGGCCAACGACAACCCCCCCTCCACCCGCGTCTGTCTTCGCCGAAACAAATACGCGTGTGCACAAACTTGGAGAGGGGGAGAGAGATGCCCACATGCGAGCGCGTGGTGGTGCAAGGACCAAAACACGCACGCCTTCAAACCGAGGCGTGGCCTACGCCGCTCTCTTCTCTCCGCGGGGTTCCGGGAAAAACCGAGAGGAGCGAAATTTCACGGAGCCAGACGTATGAATAGTGCGCGCACACGAAGACACATGCACACACAAGTGCGTCGCACCGCTGCTGCTCAGGTTCAGACTGGCAGGCAGTCTGGAAAGCGCAGTGCGAGAGGTGCAGGCCATGGAGGTCTTTCTTTTGCTCGTGGAACGCACGGTGTGCGCATGCGCGCCGCACGAATCAGCAGACATCTTTGCCGTGCGTCTGCGAGCCTTTTATTGCGAAAGCAATACTGCTCGCAGTTTGAGCCTTCAGCGTGGAACGGCGGTGACCACCATTGACCTTTGACCTTTAGACGACCCCCGTAGACGACCCCAAGCTGGCAGGAGGTGCCAATTTGGGTCTCTCGTTTCACATGGGACGGTTATGTCAGAATCAGCCTGCCAGGACCCTGGCATTCACGTTACCCCTATAGGCACGTTCATATGGCTTGGTTAAAGCGGGGCTTTATGTGTGGGCTGGGGAAGAAGAAGAATTGGAAGAACGCTCGGTCACCCGCAGCTATTGCTTTCGCTCAATATTCGGTTTAGCAGCGTTGAACTCTTCTCATTTTTATTCTTGTTTTTATCGGTGTGCTAGGAAATTTTTCCCGAGTGAAGCTGTTGTCGCGCCGTGTGCCGCGGAAGCTTTCATCTGGTATTCTTTCAATGGTTTTCTTGTGTAAAATGTATCGGCGTAGGTCTGGCACTGACCGTAACAGCTCTCACTACCTACACCATCTTTGTGCCGCTACTAATCATTCCGATGCCTCGAGCGTGTCGAAGCTCTACAAATTTTAATCAGGTCTGGGATTCACGTTACTCTGTTGCATCTGATAACGCTCGCTACTGAGTATATATCTTATTACACCCGTATAGTGCAAAATCTCTACTGGAGGGAAACTTTTCCCTCTAGGTGGTCGATGGGTCGAAGAAAAAGAAAGGAAAAAAAAAATGCAGCCGGTCATCGCGCCCGCAGT
Organism: Amblyomma maculatum; assembly: GCF_055883805.1. Classification (NCBI taxonomy): domain Eukaryota; kingdom Metazoa; phylum Arthropoda; class Arachnida; order Ixodida; family Ixodidae; genus Amblyomma; species Amblyomma maculatum. The sequence continues at coordinate 21,838,745 of NC_139349.1, read as the reverse complement.
TTTCCCACAGTGTCCTTCTGTTTAGACATGTCCGGTGTTTCAACACAGAGGCTATACCTATTGCACTCATGGGAGTCGCGCCGCGTCCTGCCATTAGTAACAAAGGCAAAAGAAAAAAAAAGTGCGAATTGAAAGCGAGCGTGAAAAAGAAACCAGTTCGGCTGCGGGTGGTCAATCGGGGCTTTTCGACCGGCCCTTTATTTCCTTATTTTTCGATCTCAACTGGGACGTCTTCGTCGGAAACACAAGAGGTACGATTTTCTGCGCTGGGACCGATTTCTCCCTCTGTCAGGGCTGCCTTTTAAAACTCACTCCTCTCTGCTTGTCCTCCCTTTAAACCCGGTGTAGTTTTAAAGGGCCGTGAAAAAGTGGTGAGAATAATGCAGTTTCGTCGCGCGTACAGGGGAGGGAAGTCACAATCTTAATCCTGAGCGTTGAAAGGAAAGAGTTATGGAAGCGAAGTCAACTTCTCACGTTTCCCCCCATGTCGTCCAGCTCGGATCCGGGAGGGCACCGTGTCCAGGGGACTGGCTCGCGAGCGTTTAAGCCCCCGGCGCAGTATACGAAGGGTGCGTGTCGCCATAAAGACACGGGTGATGTAATCGCTGCATGCATAGCGGCTCACGAGAGGGCTGAAAGCGGGGTACGCTCGAGTGGTTACCGTCGCGTCTTTATTACTTTTTTTTTTTCTCCGTATATCTTTATTTGTTGAGAGTCGGAGCTCGTTGAAAGGGCTGCAAGTGCTGCTCTCCAATGATCGGGCAGGCAGAAAGAGAAGAGATCACGCAGTTTGCCTCGACAGATGTGGCGCGGAAAAGTTGCGGGGAAATTTTCCAGAACAGCATGGCGCAGCCATACAAGGTTTACGGCTGTTCCTGTCAACAGCGAAAACAGGGTCGCCCACCAAATACTGTTACTTAAAGGGGTGATTACTTTTCGGCTTCTGTACCGATATTTCGTTGCCGAGATGTTAAACTTTAAATTTCCACGGAGTCAACGACGTTTCAGTACAGAAGCCGAAGCGCCTTGATCGTTATTTACCAGCGACCTCTGGTCAGCGTTCAAGTTTCCTATACTGACATGACTTTACTAACCGACCATGTGATATGCCAATTCTAATTTCATTCAGTGTTGTCACTTGACTCTTATTTCGTCACCACCGATATCTCCACATTCGAAAAGAGGGACTTCATTGAGCTGCAGAACGTGTAAAAAATTTACGGACTACGACGCACATCGTAATTTGTTCGCGTTTCCTGTTCCTTTCAAATTATTTGCGTTTTCGTTTCATCAGCACATGGTTGCGTAACGTTCTATTCGTAATTACTGTTTCCGCTGTACCATTTTACAAAAATCGACTGAGTAATCGTTAGCGTATACATAGAGCGCAGGCTAGCTTCAGCTTTGACGCTCTTTGTCCCCGTTTGTTTCATCGATAATCGACGATCTGTGCCTCTACACTATTCATTACCGGTCTGCGCCGTAGCAGATCTTGGTCGATACAAATTACGCCTAATATATCCAGCTCATTAAAGAGCCATTACACGCGGCAGCAGCTTCCTCACGGTTAGATGATTGCAAAGCGGGGCATGCGGACTGCTTCGTTCGTGTCCAGAGGACTGCTGCTACTCGCGGGACCAAACAGCAGGTGCGCGGCGGATGAAGCGAAGCTGAACGCACTGGCGACAACCATCTCGCGCCGCGCTCCGAAGCTTCAGATGATGCGACTCCCATCTGCACATGTCGTGGAATCCTTCTTCCCTCCCCGTCTTCATCTACTCTCTTTCTCTCTGCCCATGGCAAGGAGGCTGCCAGGCACAGCATACGGCTGAGAGGCGGTCCTCTGTTGCTCCGCACGCTTGCCAGGTGGTCGAACGAACCATGTGCTTTGCGCATCGTCGCGGGGGACCTCCGTCGAACGTTGGAAAGACCTAAAATCGACAGAGCTTGAATGTGTGACCTGTTTCAACGATTGAAGTCACCAAGTACTTATTGCCGGGAGTCATGTGGCATACTGCAATTGGTCTAGTGACAGTTGGGCTGCTAACCGTAGAAGTAGAGAAAGTCATTTAGTCATAAAAATTATGCGCAACAGAAATACGGTACTGAGGATGTAGGCGCTATGGCTAGGATTGGAAATGCGTGGGTGCAGGCAAAGCAGCGGCCACTAGACAGACGCGAACAGATTGTTTTTTGCCAACATTTTGACATATTCGTTGCAGTCAGCAGTATTTGACCTCGAAAAATCTCTGCACGCGAATTTTGTAACTTCTGCGCTATTTCGGGACATCTGATGCTCCGCTTTCTCGTAACGAAAACGATCATTACTGCGAAGCACAGACCAGGGCCGTGACGCAGTATTCGCTCTTCAACAGGGAACGCGCCCGTAGAAATGAAAGGGCAGCTGCAAAGCAGCGGTTCTGCAAAGCAGCGGTTCTTTTTAATACATAGCCAGTTTTTCTCTTCGAATAATACATATTTGCACCTCAAATGAAAAGCTTGAAACTTCTGCATCCACACAGTTAGCCTGGGTGCCACCGTCAGGCTGTGTTGGTGTGAAACTCATCCGCTCCGAGACCGCCTCGTCCCCCTCTGCACGGCTTCGTCTCTCTATTTTGCTCCAGTCCTTCGAATCAGACCAATGAGTGGTATTCGGGAGGGGACGTTGGGGACATGCTATGAGTTATCACTCATGATTTGGGTCCCCGACGGGCGAGCAAGCCCTACAAGTGGGCTGTATACGCGCGCCCACCCGCGGCGCTTTTGCTTGAAGCGCAGCGGCTGTCATGCTCTTTGCTAGCTGCCGCACGCGAGGCTTCATCAGAGGTCCCCAGCATGGCTTCTACACCGCGGGTTCGTCAAGTGACTCCTCGGGCGCCACTTGAACCCACGCTGCTTCATAGTGGGGACATGTACCGTGGGTTGTTTGGACCATCACAGGCTTCGCGAAGACCCCCCCGGCCTGGTGCTTTGGTCGGCGTGGTTAGTTGTGAAGCCGATTATTTGGGAGTGCGCGCTGCACTAGATGAATGCAGACCAGTGTGGAACGAGCGGGATTTCGGGTAATCCCTTGTACTACAACTCACTTTATCATGTCGAGGTCTTTCGCACGCTTATTTACTGTGGAGGCTGGGGGCAGAAGAAGAGGGGAGGGGTTGATGCACCGCATTTTGGGTCTCGCCCCTACTGTGGCACATATATGAGTCCACGGGTGCTCTTGAGCAGTCTGAAGCGCGCGCGTTTTATTTTGGTTATAAAATACTTACAGGGTCCACGTAAGCTACACCCTGTAAGATTTGTCGTCTTTGTATACAATGTATACTGGGCCCAATTTTTCGTCCTTCGAGATAAAAAACTTAATTTCCCACTGTTGCATTTGAGGCTTGTCAAAACGAAACTCAAGGGCATACTTCACGTTTGAGTAAGATAAATATGCCGAGAAAACAAAAATGTCAAGGGAATACGTAAGACGCAAAGGTGAACAGTCGAGCGCGTGAGGCCAAGGCGACATCGCCCGACGCTTTATTTATGGTGCCCAGGACGCGGGTGCATTCGTAACGAGCAAGCTCCTGCTTGGGGCGTCCGCGCCGCTTCTTCTTGCTCCTCTCGTCCACTGCCACTCGACCTGGTGGCTTCGTTTCAGGGTCGTCACTCTCCGCGCCCGACAGCGGAGGTGGCTCGGCGAAGATGCGCGAATTGCAAATCAGACCTGGCGACGTCGTGGCTCAGCAGCAGACTTTCTGGCCTCCCCAATGTTCCGCGATTCTCGGTCATAAATAAATGGTCCGCGCGCCGACAGGCGTCGACCACGTCTCCGCCATGTCGGCGCCTTGTCGGTGTCTACGTTTCGCCTCCCTCCACTCCGCACCCCATGGAAGCCCGTTGACACGGGCCGCCCAAAATCTTACGTTGGCATCGCTGAACGCCACGCATGCTAGTGCGTTCGTGCGTAGTGTGAGTTTGCGTACGCCTTGCAGCTTTCTCTGCTTGATACACTGCCTGCGTGTTCGCATGACTCACCTCTCTGAGGCGCCTACGCCGTATCGCCGTCAAACCTGTTCGATCGTCATTCTTGCTGGCGAGATGGTTTGTTTTTCATTTCTTTTTCAACACGACACGCACTGTCGTGACGCTGGGGCTACGTCGACCCGGCCTTCACTTGGTAGCGTGCAGAGACTCGGGGTTGAAGTAGGATTGAATCTTCGAAGTTGGTGAAATATGTACAAGCAGGTTTAATGGCACTTTGAGAAAACTTATTTACAATATTTACACGAAAAAGAAGGGTACATCAGCAAAATGGCAAGCGTTAAGAGTTCATAGCGAGAAGCGACTGGATGAGCCGTTTACCCAGGGCCCAGAGCGACATTTCGTGCTCTGCAGCGTCCTTAAAAACCCCCTATGCCCAGCCCCTCTCTGAAGATGCTGACCAACCAAATCCAGGGCACGCCCCTCAGGTATCGGCATCCAATCGAACACATCACTGCACTGATGGTCTGAAGCACTGACTGGTCCGGCACTCATTCGTTGGGCGTGATCACTTGTTGGCGGGAAAAGCTTGGGAACGGCGAGGAGAGGAGGTACATTTCTATTCTTCAGCAAAGAAATCACAGGTTGGTTCTGACAAGGGGTTTTACTTCTCAGAAACCCGAGTGCACGTGGCGCCGCATAGGGCTCCCAACATGGTCCCTTTTCGACAATTGCAAATCTTTCCTGCATTCCCGGGAAATCACTTAATGGCCGTATGAGTCATGCTCCTTTCTTGTCCTGCACGTCAGCGGACATGTCACTCTGTCGTCTCCTTTGGATAGGAGGCATTCATCACTGGAGGATAGCACTTCTCGACTGGAAGGGTGAACAAAAGAAAGAAAGCACTTCCTGCTATTTCCCGCAGGGGGACGTTTCTTTGTGTTTTTCCAGACGTTCTCTTGACAGGGTCAATTTGGCATTTGCAGGTTGTCCACAAAGCAAAACATGCTTACAAAACAGGATTCCTGGAAACAGGCTCACTTAGAGCCATTGGACCATCACCACATATTCACAAAACTTATCCATGCCCACAGGCGAACAATAGAGCGCGCAATTGCGGATGCTTGGTCGTAACAGCCTCCTCCCCCGCCAGAAGAGTCTCGGAGGGCAGCAGTCCCAGCTGCTGCATGAAGAGACGACTTAATGGCCTGCACGTGAACGCTTGAAGCTCGCTGTTGCTTGTCGCGTTGTCTTGATTGTTGTAGGCCAAATTGCTCGAGCTGTCTGAAACTCAACCACATGTCGAAGCAAGCACTCGGCTCCCGTCTGAAGAGACCAGGTTAAAAGAAAACTGCCATTGTTGTTCGAGAAAAGCCCACTCTCAAGACGTTCAGGACCCACGTATTCCTAGAAAACCAAACGTGCTGCTTTACATAGTCACACATGTACAAGTGCACAAGGAAAAAAAAAAAAAAACCTGATTATCAATTTGGATACATGGTGAGGAACACCTCGGACCGCTTAGAAAGAGCGGCTAAGCGCGTCCGCATTCCCATTTAACTTCCCCTTTTTGTATCTTATTTCAAAATTGTACTGCTGTAAAATCAAGCTCCTCCTAAGAAGGCGACTGTTCTTTGATGTCGCAGTTTGCAGCCAAGCCAGGGGACAATGGTCCGTCTCTACGGTGAATTTGGCCCCTCCAAGATAGCACTGCAATTTTTGAATGGCCCATACAATGCAAGCGCACTCTTTCTCTGACGCGCAATAAGCCCTTTCTCTAGAACTCAGTTTTCTGCTCAGGTAGAGCACGGGGTGCTCATTACCGTCGTCATCTCTCTGGCAGAGAACAGCACCTAGCCCTCGATCACTGGCATCACACTGGACCGTGAATTCTCGGCCATAGTCTGGAGCTCGCAATACCGGACGGCTAATCAGCACAGCCTTCAGGTTTACGAAGGAGGCTTCCTTTTGTTCGTCCCAGACTACATTTGTCGGTTCTGTCTTGCGGAGAGCGTCGGTCAGAGGGCTAGCCAAAGCTGAATAGTTAGGGATGTAGTGATTGTAGTACCCAGTCAGACCTAGGAATGCTCGAATTTCCGTCTTCGTGCTCGGCCGCGGATAGTCTGCTACCGCAGAAATCTTAATCTCGCTGGGTTTCCTGAAACCTTGACCTACATTGTGACCCAAGTAGTCCACGGTCGCCCTTGCCAGGCAACATTTCTCGGCCTTTACGGTTAGTCCAGCTTGACGCAAAAGGCTCAGTACAGCTCTTAGATGTACCATATGGTCCGCCCATGAGTCGGAAAAAACCGCAATGTCGTCTAAATAAGGCACCGCGAATGTTTCACACCCCTTTAAAACCCTATCCATGAGTCGGGAAAAACAAAATGGAGCATTTTTGAGCCCGAAACTCATCATTGTTGGCTGGTAGCTGCCCGTCGGAGTGACGAAAGCCGCGTATCTGCTGGCGCGTTCAGTGAGCGGTACTTGCCAGTATCCTCGAGTAAGGTCCAGCGTAGTCACATATGCCGCTCTACTGACCTGTTCTACTCTCTCCTCAATATTCGGAGTAGGATACACTTGATCCCTGGTGAGAGAATTTAGCTTTCGGTAGTCTACCACAGGCCTAGGGTCTTTACCTGGAGCTTCTACTAAGATCATAGGCGAAGCATAATCGCTTTCCGAGGGTTTTATTACTCCCAATTCCAGCATGCGAGTTACTTCCCTATCCAGAATTTCTCTTTGCCTTGGAGAAAATCGGTAGCACCTTGATCGCACTGGCACGTCTGAAGTCAGCTCAATATCGTGCTCAGTCAAATCAGTTCTGCCTGGCCTGTCCACGAAGCAGGCCTCAAACTCTGTTATTATTTCGCCCAGATTGGACAGCCGGGATTTCTTTAGTTCTCCTCTCTGCTCCGTCTTTCTGAGAAGCTCCTGAGCGTTGCTTCCTTTTCCGCTGAGGCAAATCAAGTTATCCCCAATCTCCTCAGGAAGGTTTAACGTTAGATTTACCATGGTTTCCCTCTGCTCATAAGGCTTCATAAGATTGCAATGATAAATGCGCACTGCTTCACGCCTATCGGGGATTTTCACTGCGTAGTTAGTGTCAGAAAGCTCTGCAACGACTTTAGCAGGTCCTTCCCACTGTACTTCGAGCTTATTCTTGGGATCATTGGCTTGCTCCATAGCTAAGTCCTCTCGGTTTCCACTTAGAAGTCTCGTGAGATTACTAGACACCGGCGGCAAGAGGTTACTCTCTAGAACGTCCTCATTCCGTGTCTTATCAAGCTCACTTTCTAGTTGACTTATCTGAGATGCCTCGCTCTCAAAGTTTTCTGACCTGCTATCTTCCACATCGACCACTGTTTTAACTGCCGTTTCTTCCGCTGTGGAATTTTCTGGTATGAGCAGTGTAGCTAGTTCTCGCGCCCTTGAACGTGTTAAGGCTTGCACAACTCTGTCTCCGAACAGGATGCCCCTCTTTCGCAGTAGCATGTCCGATTTGTTGGAGAACAAATACGGATAGCACTTAGGAAGCTTTCCTGAAACGGCAGCCTCGGTTGTTAACTTGCCGAAAGGGCCCTCGATGACCACGTTCGCGATTGGCAAGCACACACTCTGATCCTCCACTACCTGGCGGATCCATGCACACTGTCCGGTATAGTCGGAAGGCGACACATACGCCGGATGGACAACATCCATCGTTGCGGCCGAATCGCGCAGTACCTTGCAAGGCTTCCCGTTGACTACTAGGTCATGCAGGTAGGGTTCTAAAAGCTGCATATTTTCATCGCAGTCCCTGACATACGAGAAAGCAATCTTTTCTTTCCGGCAGTTGACGGCAATGTGGCCCTGCTCATTACACCTAAAGCATGTGAGCGGCTTCCTAGCCTCAAGCTTTTTCTTTGTGTTCTGCGCGTTGGTCACTTCCCCACTTTTCTCACTGCCGTCCTTTCTAGGGCGTTTGCCTGAAGAAGCCTTCCTTTCTTCGTTTGCAAATCTAGCAAAGTGCCTTTTCTGACGGTTATTTACACTGAACTTGGGATTGCGGAGCCTATCTACTGCTGGGTTGCTGAATTGTCGGCGCGAAGCGTACTCCTCAATGAGTTCAGCAGCTTCAGTTGCCGACTTAATTTCGCCTCGGTCCTGTAACCAATTTCTTTCTTTTTCTGGGAGGCAGCTATAAAACTGCTCCAAAAGAATTCGCTCGACTACAGCGTCTCTATCACGGTAGGAATCAGTGCTCTTTAGCCACTCGCTCAAATTGACTCTTAAATTGTACAGGAATTCAGGGTAACTCTCGTCCCTGGACTTAGCAGCGTTCCGAAAACGTTGTCTGAACGCCTCGGCGCTAAGCCTATACTTTCTCAGAAGGCAAGCTTTGACCTTCTCGTAGTTGTCCGCGTCCTCCTTGCTTAGCCGCGCGACAACCTCCGCTGCCTCGCTGGGCAGAACCGTCAATAATCTCTGAGACCAAGTGTCTCGCTGGAAGGACAGTTTTTCGCAGGTTCGCTCAAAGTTACCCAGATACAGACCGATATCCCCTGATATCACATATGGCTGCATGTACTTTGACATCTTGAAATCTGCCTCCTTGTTGAGAAGAGGTACCGCTAGCTGGGGACAATTGCCCGACCTCTTGCTCAACTCTACTTCTAATTTCCGGAGCTCAATTTCTAGCTCCCGCTTTTTTGCTTCTCTCTCAAGCTTCTCACGTTCGTGCTCCCTTTCCTCTTTTTCCCTCTGACGTTCGCGCTCCCTTTCCTCTTTTTCCCTCTGACGTTCGCGCTCCCTTTCCTCTTTTTCCCTCTGACGTTCGCGCTCCCTTTCCTCTTTTTCCCTCTCAAGTTCACGCTCACGCCTCTCTTCCTCTTTTTCCCGCTCTTTCTGCTGTCTGAGCTGTTCCTCCTTTTTTTGGGCGATGAGGTTCCATGCTTCACTGAGCTCCTCATCATCGGCTCCCAAATCTGTGATTGCCTTTATAATCAAAGGTTTTCGTGCCAAACCACTTGTATCAATTCCCAATTCCTCACACAATAGCAACAGGTCCGGTTTCTGCAGCTTTTGTAGGTCCATGATCGCTCCGAGTGTCGGCTACTTCCAAAACAACAGTGCAAACTACCAAACCTAAAGGCGTTTCAACACTTTTTACCAGTTCTAAAATCTAACCCTGTTCTAGAACCTGGTCCACATCAGAAGAAAAGCCAAGCACTCACCCACACATGCGATCGATGTTCCGAGCTGCTCTCTTGTTGGCCGATTGTTGCGCCTGCTTGTTGCTTGAGATGCCACCTCCGATCACAAGATGTGGCTTGTAGATTCTGATCCACCTCGAATCACCAGTTGTTGTAGCTTGTAGATCCAGATCCCACCTCCAGTCATCAGATGTTGTGGCTTGTAGATTCAGATCCCAACGCTGGTCACCAGTGTTGGGGCTTTATCCCACCGCTGCCACCAGTTGTCGTGACGCTGGGGCTACGTCGACCCGGCCTTCACTTGGTAGCGTGCAGAGACTCGGGGTTGAAGTAGGATTGAATCTTCGAAGTTGGTGAAATATGTACAAGCAGGTTTAATGGCACTTTGAGAAAACTTATTTACAATATTTACACGAAAAAGAAGGGTACATCAGCAAAATGGCAAGCGTTAAGAGTTCATAGCGAGAAGCGACTGGATGAGCCGTTTACCCAGGGCCCAGAGCGACATTTCGTGCTCTGCAGCGTCCTTAAAAACCCCCTATGTCCAGCCCCTCTCTGAAGATGCTGACCAACCAAATCCAGGGCACGCCCCTCAGGTATCGGCATCCAATCGAACACATCACTGCACTGATGGTCTGAAGCACTGACTGGTCCGGCACTCATTCGTTGGGCGTGATCACTTGTTGGCGGGAAAAGCTTGGGAACGGCGAGGAGAGGAGGTACATTTCTATTCTTCAGCAAAGAAATCACAGGTTGGTTCTGACAAGGGGTTTTACTTCTCAGAAACCCGAGTGCACGTGGCGCCGCATAGGGCTCCCAACATGGTCCCTTTTCGACAATTGCAAATCTTTCCTGCATTCCCGGGAAATCACTTAATGGCCGTATGAGTCATGCTCCTTTCTTGTCCTGCACGTCAGCGGACATGTCACTCTGTCGTCTCCTTTGGATAGGAGGCATTCATCACTGGAGGATAGCACTTCTCGACTGGAAGGGTGAACAAAAGAAAGAAAGCACTTCCTGCTATTTCCCGCAGGGGGACGTTTCTTTGTGTTTTTCCAGACGTTCTCTTGACAGGGTCAATTTGGCATTTGCAGGTTGTCCACAAAGCAAAACATGCTTACAAAACAGGATTCCTGGAAACAGGCTCACTTAGAGCCATTGGACCATCACCACATATTCACAAAACTTATCCATGCCCACAGGCGAACAATAGAGCGCGCAATTGCGGATGCTTGGTCGTAACAGCACCTACTCGAGACGCAACACTGAAATATCGCGAGAGCTTCGCTTTGGGCCCTCTTCTTTTCTGGGGAGGGGCGATGGAGCGTAGGACGGGAATGGGGAATATCTTATTGCCTTCGTGAGTCATGCCTTGAGGGGCAGAAAAGAGCGCGTGGCAGCGATTTGCATGTAACCGCGAACGGTTGTTTCCCGACGATTATAGTTAACATTCTCTGTGCAGGGGTTCGAGCGTTCCTCTTCAGTTAGTGATTATTAGTTCCGTATACCGCTTATAACGATATTACAGTTCATGGCGGTTGCACATCGGTACGAAAGGTTTCGGCAGGAGAAAAGCGATCCGCTACCACGTGCCTGTTCACAAATTCAGTGAACAATTTCAAGCTCCCTTTATTACTATAATAAGTCCCGGTAATTTAATTATGTATCTAATTTTGCTGTATTGATATTAGGTTCTATTGTGTTACTCTTTACGGCTAAGAGTAATGAATTGAAAAGAGCAACAAAAAAAAAAAATGATAAAATGGCCGTGTTCCGTTTTGCTATCGTGTGGAGCAGAAATCAGGAAGATGTTGAGGGAAGAAAGGCACTGTGGGCATGGGATGGAGGAGAATAATTACACAGCTGGACTACATGTTAGCAAATATGGTAGGGGCCTTGGCAGCAACGGCCTTAGAGCTTAATGATGTCCTCATGGACGCCAGCAGGCAAATAAACCAAAAGTGTTGCTTAGGCAACATTAGCTACATTGAATTGAATCGAATTCGGTTCATTGTTCTTCCCGATTTTCGCCTTCCTTATGACTTGGTTAGCGCAGGAATAGCGGCAGGCGAGCTTTAAATTACGTAATGGCAACACCTTTTAGAGAGTGAGCTCGGGTTCCCGTAATGTAGCTTGACAATGATCAGAAATGGAATTAACCACCGTGGGCGCAACAGAGCCAGGGAAATCGGGAGGGAAATCTGCGGTAAGTATAATTTCAAAGACGTGCAGTTGGGTATTTACGTGGGAAGGACTGCAACTGCTCGAAACGTAATTGTATCAGACTGTTTCAACGGTGAGCACGCTTGAAGGTTATGCGCGACCTTCACCTTAGATGGCATGGACTAAAGAAAAACACTTGAGCCACAGCAACAACTCTAATTAATTAATCACTAATCTCTTGAAAGCGTAAACATATAACTTTGGCGTGGCTCCATCCATCGCTGTATTCCTCTGGCAACCGCCAGCATTCAACCATTGTTTGATTAGCTACACTTCTGCAGTGAGCAACTGCGAGTCTCGTGTCCTTGAGAATGCGCACTAATGAAGACTTCCTTAGTTTCTCTGGCCCGGTTGACCCTGCTGAACTCTTCCTTTCACTCGCACGTCTCAAGCCAAATCTGCGGGCCCCGCCGGCTCAGCTGGGCTTGAGAACCTGCGTACATAAACACACAAAAATAAGGAAAATATGGGGCAAACACAGACAGCCACGAAAAAGAGAAAGAAAAAAAAAAAGCGGCCAACGCACAAGGACATCGCGTGCTGAGCTCGATCGCCACCTACCACCAGACTCCCTCTTCCGGTGGTGGCTCGACTGAGAAAACCATCGTTGGGCCGTTCTTACGGTGTTGAATCGGATCTCAGCCGTTTTCTCCTTTTTTTTCGGCACTGTTTTTGCTTGACACGGGTCCCCGCGACTTCCGCAGGAAGTGGGGGGAAAGGATATTGGGTGAGAAGGCGAGAGAGGGTAGGCAAGCCATCAAAGCAAGTAAGGGGAGAGCGCGTGAGCCGGGGCGCGTACGCATCCACGAGCAACTCGCAAAACTCCATTCACATCGTCTCGGCCTTTCCTCTTTCTCCTCTTTATTTCGCGTGTTGTATGCTTTTACTTTCCCCGCTGTGCAGCCCCACCATCGTCGCCACTGTAGCTCCGGTCTGGCTTGGATGGAAGAATATGGACATCACCAGGCCCTACTACTACTACTATTACTACGATGACGCAGTGGAGAGAGAGATTTGAACATTGCCGCCTGAGTGCGGGCGCGAGAGAGAACACGAAGCGAAGCGGGCGGGAGAGAGCGTGGGTAAGGGATTCGTCTGTCGGATGCAGCAGGCATGGACGTCTCTGGAGAGGAGGGCAATAGAAGAGGCGAAGGAGAAGAGAAATCTACGGAGATCTGCTCGCCGGCACTGCTGCTGTGGCGCCTCCGTACGTTTTTCACCTGTGCCGCTTTTTCCCATGGCCTGTGACCCACTCCTCCGACTTCCCACGGTTCCCAGAGAAGGAACTGCGCGGCGACGCTCGGCAGCTTGCCGGCATCTGAGCGCGCGCGTGCGCTTTTCATCTTTGCATCGCGGCGACCAAAGAAATACAAGAAGACTTTGGTAGACGAAGCAGAATAAGAGAAGCGATGTGGCCCGAGGTGCTGCTACTATTCCACTCTCCCTCACTTTCTCTCTTTCCGGAGACGGCGCTTTCGTTGCGTATCGCCTGCTTCTTCCCTTTCTCCATCGCCTCGCGGCGTCTTCGTCGCTTTGGTGGTAGTACTACTACGTCGGCCGCCGTAGTAAGATTTTTTTTTTGTTGTTTTTTTCCTCGTGTTCGTCTTCCTCCGGGCGATCCATGAATGAAAGCGTATAGTAGTAGCGAAGTGGCGCCGCCCACTCCAGCGCATGTGGATCGAGCGAAGAGCGGCTGCGGCGTAAGATGCGTGAATGAAACTGGTTTCCATGCCGGAGCTGTGGCCCTTTCCCTTGTCAGTTTCCTCTTTTTGTTTCTGATGCTTTTCCGTTTGCCGTTTCTTTCTGCTTCCTTCCTTGCCGCGTAGAACGGGAACTTGCTTGGCCTCCTTGCGGGACGTCTCCACTAGCGAGGAGGCAGTCGTCTTCTTTGTTGTGCGCTTTCTTCGTTTTTTGCTTTTGTTTCTGCAGCGCTAGTTTGAGCACGGGGCTCTTCCTCTCGCCTTACACGGGCCGAGTTTATGCGTGTGTATGCGCGTGCCTGCGAATTTGTTTGTGTACGCGTGTCCGTGGTTTTCGGATAGCGGCCGAATCGACTCTCGCCTTTCCGACGGGTTTGGCGCATAAACGGCTTTCCCTTCACTTCGCCGACCGGATGGGGCTGCCGCGGCCGTGCATAAATAAGCGGAATCGGGGTAACCGAGGAGAATCGCCTCTAAACAACGGGCGGTTTTTATGGACCGAGAGTTCTTCGCACATCCGCAGCAGCTCCTGCGTCTTCAAAATTTTCCGCTCGTTTTCTTAGCCCTTTAACTAAGGGCATCGAGCAAGGCCACGCGGTTTCCTGTGTAGCGCATTAACGTTTCGCGGTAACAATTTTCCCCAGTCCTTATTTTGCCTGAAGATATTGCTTAAGGCGTCCTCTGCCAACCACGTACGAGCACGGACGTAAAGAAAAAAAGACACGAAAAGAAATCAGAAAGTGCTGCTCTGACCGTCTGATTGCATCCCTTGCGGAAATAGGACGTCTATAGTGCAATTTAATAAGGTTAAATCGTTTGTTGGTGACGGACATCGCAACGCCAATGCCTGAAACATCGCTTCTACACTGTGGCCAAATAAGGAAGTTTAATCTACCTCGCACTCGCAGTGGTTTGTGCAGACCGTTGCGTGGCGTTCCTCACACGGGCATCTGTCAAATATGTTCGAGAGCTGCTGCAAGTACTCAACGTACTCCTTGCACGTACTCAACGGAGGAAAGCATTGCTTTAAATTTTCGCGCCGCGCGTGGTCGGAACAGTATCGCGCCTTATATTACAGCGGATGCGAGCGCATCGACCTCCCACCTCCCACGTCTTGAGTAAACGAATGAATCCGCAGCTATTTCTGTTCAAACTTCGGAAAACGAGCGTTTTTCTTTTTTTTTTCTTTTTTTTTTTTTTTTTTTTTTTTTTTTTGCACCTCACGCATGGTACTCTCAACGAAAATCACTGTTCTTTTCATCTGTTTCACAAAGGCGAGTTGTGGTTTTCTAGCACAACCACGCTAGACGCACCCTCCCGTGGTCTTGAGCGTCATCTCTCAGCACCAGCACTCCCCGTGTGCCGCAGATATTTCGCAGCAGCATCGTCCCTGCCGTTGCTGCAGTGTCTTGGGCGCACACACGCACCGGGCGCCTGCTGTCATTCGCCCACTATCGAGTCTCCCTCACTACTTGCCGGGCGACAGCCGCGAAGAAGGGGTCAGCCTTGTGGAGCTACTTCCCTCCTGAGAACGCACGGCTGGTGTGCTGCGCCGTACGGGCGCCATATGTTGCCGCGGGGCCCAGCGTCGGCGGTGCTTTTCGTTTTCTTTTATCTCTCTTCTTCTGCTGCCGAGTCTGACACGCACCGGCTACGGCGGAATTTCGGTACGGTGGAGGCGAGGGAGTGGGCTCTGTGCGTTTCGGCTCTCTCTCCAACTGGTGTGCGTCGCATGGGCGATAAATGAGAGGCACCGCCTGGAGCGGCTATGTTTTGATTTGAGGTGCACGCGTCTTCGGTCTTGCAGAGGTCTCGTAAAAGTGAACCGATGTGTGTATCTTTCGCTGCTCTACTTCCTGAACGAGCCCCTGCTGATTACCAGGTCTCGATCCTGGGCGGAACGAAGCAGACTCGTTAATCCTTCTTACAGCGATGACTGAAGTAAACAAAAGAGTCGAACACTCTTCTTTAAAGCCTCATATTCAGTAAACCAATTAAAATGAACTTTATTCAGCCCAAGAGCGCTTTAATTTGAGGCCTTCAGATACGATAACAGTGGCACTAGAACCGTGTTTTTTTGTGGTCACTGTCGCACTTATCTTGCATCTGATGTTCAGTGCACGCTTGTGTAACTCCCACTAGTCAGCGTTAATCAGCGTGACTCCACTTCCAAGGCAACGGAAAGCAAATAATAATAATAATAAAAAAAAAAAAACACTCGCGCTATGGTCATGCGAGAAAGCAGGCCCACACTACCACTTCGAAAGCTGTCTTCCCGGTCCTTTCCAGGTTCCCTCATATATTTATTTTGTTTCAGTAGCACGTCAGTTAGGCTAGTATGACGTCGCGAGGGAAGGATCCGGCAGATGCTAACCGTACGGAATTGTTAAGTGTCACGAAGGGCAGTTGCTAATGGATGTTTTGGGACCGAGTAGGCAAACCGAGCAAGTCTAGCGAACCTCGCGCCGATTCCGCCACTAACTGGATTGTGTGCGCAAGCAAGAAGTATGCCTGCCGTTCAGTCTAGCGACGACACGCATCAACTGACGTAATCGAGACACGGGCAAAAAGCCTCGTAAGTAATGAGAGGAAATTTCTTATTGCTCATTACGCGTTTTGCGACTTCGACAGAGTGCGTTTTGGCGCCCCATGTAGCTAGCGGGAGCCACTCCGTTTAGAAGTGCGTTGAACTCGGTGAAATGAGCTGCGTCCCCTTTCCCTCCAGGTCTGATCTCCCCGGTGTCCGGAACGCCCAAATGAGAGGGCGCCGCAGTACAGAGGTCAAGGGCGCTTCTGTTTCTTTTTTCTTTTTTTTAACTTTTGCCTGCCAGCCCTCTGTCCGCAGTCTCGTTCGCCTTCATGCTGCGCCCGCAGCTGCTTGGAAAGGAGACGAAAATTCGTGACGGCATCGGTGTACTTTGGTAGCTTTCTGCACCCGGCCGTGTCTTCTACAGGTGCAGGTCTTTGGTTCAGACCGAACCGAGAAAGATTCGGATCAGCACTGACGAGCAGCTGCGCGCCGTCCATCCCTGCTGGTCGTAGTGCCTGTAATAACCGGGAGCATAATGTAAGCCGAGGAATTGTATAAGTAAGATTGCTGCACATGGCAATCGCTTGACTTCTCCAAGAGCGTCGACCTTTTGTGAAGCAGACAGGTTTTCGTAATTTACAATTTTGTAGTATTTTTGCTTTCTTCGTATGGGTCGAAGACAGTGAGGGATACTTGGACACTGGAAGGAGTTTAGGTCCCGTTGGAATGCTTAAATATATTTGTCGAAGCGCCAAAGCTAGCATTCTTGTTGTACACCGCAACGTTAACACGAAGATTACAAGGCAAAATAGAAAGAGCTCGCTGGATGCAATTCTATAGCGCTCATTTGTCTGTTTCGGTTGTATGAAAAGGGCGCGAAACGACGTGACAAAGCGTTACGCAAACGGCTGTGTTTCCTTATGGTTTTTATGGGTCCATTGTGGCGGACTCGTTTTTCGGAAAGCATATATCCACATCCAACCCTTTCTAACATTAGTCATGCCTGCTGCGCCACTCCAGCACGTGCAAGAAGGGTCGTCTCTGTCTGGAAGGCGCGTCGAAGGCAGTGTAAAGCCAGATGACCGCATAGAAAAGCGCGGAGCACATTTAAAATAAGAAACAGCAAGTAAAATTGATGTGCGCGTGCTCGCATGCGTGGTAAAACAAGCGAGTACCAGCTGTCCTCAGCGTTGTTCCAGCAACCCAGAAAGGCAGGTGGCTGCCCTCCTCACCAAACGCCTGTTGGCGCAAGCGTTCGCGTGTAGTCGCAGGTGTTCGCTGGGCTCCGCAATGGGACTTGGTGCAGTTCACAAGGGGAGGGGGGGGGGGGGGGACGCTTTGAAGAGAGAGGATAAAGGGAAGATAAGTCGCGGGCGGCCTCATAGAGCAGACAGGGCGATGAGAGTGTGAGGGGAAAGCCACGGTTTAGGAGGGAAGGAGGGACAGAACCCTAGCGTAGCCTGCCGGCTTCTCGTAGTAGGCACTACGCGAAGCGTGTCTGATTGGTCGATTTCGGCCACGTGAGCCGAATGTCTTTACACGACGTCGTTACTGAGGTCCTGCCGGCGGCAGCAGCAGAGAAGGTACCGTCAACGGCCCGAAGGCCAGCCCCCGACCGCCTGCGTCGTCATCTAGCAGCTGTCGTCGAAGCATTCTCCGAGGACGAAATGCGATTTGATACGCTTTATGAAGCGGTGGGCTTCTGGTTCTGTCGACCCAAGCCTGGCGCGAGCGAACGAAAATGAGATCGGTCGGGCGGGCAAATGCCTTTGAGATGGCGGCGATGAGGTTATCGGTCTTTCCTCCCTGCAAACGCCCTATCACATTATTCGTTAGGAGATGGGCTTTGGTACCCTCTCTTTTCCTCTTTCATGTTTCCAGGAGCAGAGTCATCATACTGATGACAAAGTTATTTGGAGTCTGTTCGTGCTGATGTCTAACCGAAAATACGTGCCGTATGCCTGTTTGGAAAACTGATTTTCGGTCTAGATGTTAACTACGAAATTAAGGTGGCCTGAGTGTCCGCAGTGGTCACTTCAGTGAGGCGAATCCAATAATTATTTCCGAGAACTGGTGGCGAGAGGTCCTGAAAAGAAATGAGCATGGAAGAAATCCTTTGAGGTTCATTCTTGTCGACAAGTGTGCGGTTTAGTTCAAAGAAATGAAATGAAAAGGCACGGCTTCTTCAGTGCGAATGTGCGTATTTTAACTACGAGCATAACAGCCGCGCGTGAAGGCAGACTCTAAGTTCCACGTTTTCTCTGGATGGTGATAACTGGAGTCGCATTTCATGGAAGGGCGTCAGTGTGTATTATTGACTGTCATTTGGAGAGAGTGAACACTTGACCCTGACTAGTTGGAAGGGACATGTCTGGACAATGGGAGCAGATACGTGTCCATTTTGTACGTCTTTCACGAGCTATCGGAATCACGTCGGTGAAACCCTAAAAGCGAGCCGCTTATCGCAAAAGGTCGTGTCCCTGGTTGAAAAAACTTCTGGAAACACTCTTGATCTTGCCGCCTTCAAACGAGCCGCGCTGACATGTCAGCAGAAATCCTCAGAAAAAAAAAGAGGAGGAGGGAGAAAAAGAGTAAGCGACCATGTATCAGGGTTTGAACTGCAGTATCTGTGCTATCCTATCACCTATTGAGCAGGACCACAAAGGAATTTTACATTACCCACTGGACGAGGTTTTTCGGCCGCCCGAGTCACTTATGTATATGTGCACGTGGCTGGCGCAGTCCACGGGTGTTCTCGTCTAGCCATGCCCACGAAGCATGTTTACGGGGTCCTGCGAACGCTTATTCCAATCGCCTTCATGTGGACATGGACTCAACTAGAGTTTGCGGACAACTATCACAAGTCGCCGTTGTTCAAGGTCTGGAATATTGTTTCTTATTGATTGACTCCGGGTTGTTTTCGCGTGCGCGCCGTACGTGCGTACGCGCTCGTCGACATGCATAGTCTGTTATCAATCGGAGTAAAATAAACTTCCCAAATATTCGAGTGAAGGGCTGATGTATATTGTTGAGACTGCTTTATCATTCTGCACACGTGCGATTTTCGTTTTTGGCCCATGCTGCCGAGTAATAAGGCGACCTAGGAGAATGAGACCTTGTGTTTTCTTCAAAAATCAGTCTCGTGTTTGTAAAATGGGGAGGGGGCAGCATGTCGCACTCGGGTTTCATCAGTTGAGAGTTTCATTTAATATTACTCAAATTAGCATCGACTGCTCATTATATAAATTTAAACGCGATTTTGTTTTAGAGACTTCATTGTGAATAGATAAGGGCCAGTAGAAAACAGCACACGACCGGAAAATAACGTAGACATTCTGATAGTTCCATGCAAATGCTGATTTTTAGAAGTATTCTTATTTTTATAGTCTATGCACATGTTTATTGCCTACGCCAATGTTTTGAAGAAATGTCGTGCTGTAATATTATGTAGCACAGATAAATTTCTGCGTGTCGGACCAAAATCGAAATAAATTTAACTGGAGGAGAGCTGAATAGTAATGTGCCGTTCTCTGATTTGCTCAGTCCGTTGAAACCATTAACTTTTTTTTTCGATTTCTGCCATTCCATTTTTACTTCACTTAGCGAGACATTTAGACCATTATAGTGCCTAACACGAGAGGCAATTGTAGTGGTCACTTTATTCGAACAGTCGCCGCAGAAGACCGCCGGCCTCTTACACATTGGCGGTTCGTCGAAACTGCACTCCCGTCGCCCTTTGTTCAGTGGTACGTTGTGCGAAACGTTTTCCTGCCTGAATTTGCATGCACGGAAATTGGGTATCCCTACCGCCGGCTCTTGCAATTCCGGGATCCGTGGTTGATTGAATCTTACATCACCTTAGCTTCTAATGGTTATAATCATCTTACCAGGCGCCGGAAAGTACATCCAGGAAACCGTAACAGCGAGCATCCTTCTTTTGCCCACGTGATCATCTAAAAGAAGGACAACACGGAAACTGAAACTGCCTGCACGATTTTGCGCGCGCTCGTTCCGCAAAGGAACAGTTATTGGGTTCACTCGGCCGTGAATAATTAAGGTGGGGCCGGACCCATCTGCGAAGCAATTACCAGCTTGGTTTCATGTACCGAACTGACAGCGCTGGTCGGTTCTGATTAGCAGTGCTTTTTTATCATTGCATAGTCTCTTGGTTCCAGCGACCGTACAGTGGCTTAAGTAATCATTTAAAAGGTCTTTTTTATTTTTCATTTTGGGAGCCTAAACTACTGGCTGATTCCCGCCGTTATCTCGAGTAGCAATCACGTTTACTGGTAGACTTTTTCGAACAGTCTACCCTTGCATGTGCTCCTTCCTTCACGAGTTCTTAAAGCAGCAGGATGCGCTGAGGCAGAATCACAACTTGTCATAGAGCCAACATGGGAACACCCTGCGTTTCGTAATAGCTTAGTAAGAGCTATCAAGGTCGTTAATGGCTGTTTAATCTAACGAGGCTCATGTCTTGTTGGAGGTAATGCTCGACCGTTGACGTAATAATCTAGTCGACCTCTACAGTAAGCCTGAGAGCGTGCATTCCTGGTCCGCTGTCAGAATGTCATTATTTATTTTTTTATTTTTTTCATTTGATGGACCCCAAAATTTTGATATGCCGGGAAAGGGAGGGGTCCTTGCATTTTATATTCGCGTGAGGCTGTCTTATACTAAAGAAAAAAAAAATACGCAAGATGCCTGTCCAAGACTCGGTATAGGCATACTAAAATTGCACATACTTGTCCTTTCAATAGCACATGTACAGAATGCGTGCATGAGGGTTCTGCACTCATAATCGTCTATCCATGTGACATGATTTCCCTATGGCGTATCAGAGAGGCGAACTTCGATGCATAACGTATTTCGTTGCAACTAGTATTTGAGACACGTGGGAAGGCTGAACAGAAAATGGCCAACTGCGGCCCGTGGCCTGCAAGTTGTGTACAGGATGTGTGTTTCTCTGCTGCTTTCTACATCAAGTGTCGCCAGTCGGCATGGGGCGCCTATCTGTGCATTTCGTGAGAGGATGTTTATGCGGATATCCCCACTGAAAACTACCGCACACTTGTACGCAATCACTTGCGGGTGCGCCTGCATATTGCAGGGTATCCAGCAACCGGAAAAACCGGGAATCGACAGGGAAATTTTATGCACCGGGAAAAATCAGTGAAACGTCAGGGAAATCGTCAAAAATTTTCGCCAAGTCAGGGAAAATCGCACGATATAGTCTGCAATGCATTTCCATTTCAAGCTGGCGCATTCTTTTCTTTTTTTTTTTGCTGTCTTGCCAGTGCGCGGCCGCCACGACGGCCACGCCGCAAGGTGAGGCACTATACTTTGACGCCAGCGCATGATTGAGCTGCACAAGAGAACCAATACCACGCCGGCAGCGGCCAGAGCAAAAGCAATCGGCGAGCTGTGCTGCCCTCCATGGTGATACTATAAAGTCTAGAAGGTTTACCTAGTGCTAAGGATCCTACTAGTGCGGCCAAGCGCGCGTGCGCAACCATATTGGATTTGATTGGCTGTTTGCGGGGGGGACGGCTCGCGTGCTCTGAGGCTGGCATCAGCGCGCTTTTAATTTTCAGTAATCTTTTGACGTTTTTAACGGACATTAACACTAATGACGGCCTTTTCACTATTATAAATTGCAGAGTATGATTATTAATAGCTTTTTGTTGTGAATTATCCGTCTGTGCTCATTATCATCAGCAGCTACATTTTTGAGTCTCTTCATAAGTCAGGGAATTTGAACTAAAATAATCATCGAGAACCTGCAAAAATCCGGGATTTTTAAAATAGTGGTTTTCTAGACACCATGATATTGATTGTAGAGTGTTTTGCGTCACTAGATTGTGAACAAGGAAATACGTCCAGATATTGTCGTCTTGCGAGCTAATCCCAGTGGCGCGCTGCTTTTTATGGCCAGATGCTTCCTCCCGGACTTGACGTGCCTGCTTTGTGCTATGCTTCTTCAAGTTCCCGGTTCCCAGTGTTTGTTGTTTCCGCGCCTGTCATTAGCAGCGCTCTATTTTTTTTTTTTTTTTAGTTTCTGGCATCTTTTTTTACTTTCGTCTTGTAGACGAAATCTAGCTGAGCCTAATGCTTCTGTGCTGTAGCTAAGGGTTACTACATGGGTTCGTGCAGTCTGCAGACCGCCCTGCGTCTGGTATAAAAAAGAAAAGATGCCCCCTGTAGCTTGGAATTATTATATGAAGAAAAAAAAATATATATATATATATTTACAGGCTTTCGCTTACATTTCGTTTTTTTTTTCTGCCTTGGAGCAATGATCTGTCAAACACCATCTATATCTGCTATACCGTGAGCCTTTTGATAAGGTGAAATCAGAAACGGCAAATAAAGAATAGAGAAGAAATGAATTGGCACTTGTGTTCTGTTCAGCGACTCCCGTAGTTCATTCTTTTTGCTCAAAGTTGGCTTAGGGGCATGGAATTCACGTTTCTGGTTATTAGAGCATCTACATGCAGTGAACTCCTTTTGTTAAACACGTAAGCGCGGTGCGACATCGGCGATGAGAACGCCTTGGTTGTGATTCATAATTGACAGCGTTTTCTTTCGATTACCTTTTGCTTGTACTCCTTCGCTTGCACGTGTTGTGCTCTGAAAGGAACAGCAATACTAAAATAAAAAAAAAAAAAAGAAAAGCAGACCGGAAGGCTCGCGTCCCACGAAGCTTGCTTTTCTGGCTAACCTCTGGGCCTCTTTCCCAGCAGGGCTTCTTCAGTCTTGCTCCCCGGGAATGAGCGAATCGAGCTTTCCAGTGCGAAATGACGCACATCCGATCTGCTCGCCCCTTTATCGCTATCGGAGCGCGCGGTTGGCGGCAGCGGCTCTTAGTCTCGGCAACTTCCTTGTCGAGGCGACCAACCGCGTTCTCGCGCTGGCTCTGCGGCTCTGCCCAATGAACGAAGCGAGAAAGTGTTCAAACTGGCGGGGATTTTTTTCTCGAAGAATTGAAGCGTTCAAAACATAATAATAATACGTTCTTCTTTTAAAGTTCTCGAAAAGATGCGGCGCGAGTTTCTCGAGTAACCCCGGTGGCGCTAGTGCGAGATCTGTCTTGTGTCCCACGCTCTCGCTACGGTGGTCGGCAGGTATACATATCCTGCTCGACAGTTTTCATTTTTAACCGTCCGCTTCTCGCTCCACAATCTTTACGGCTACGGCATGTGGGATGCTGAGTACGTTTGATTTCGCCTTTTCTCGATTATTGTTTCTAATTATGTTTTATTTTTGTTTTTCTCCTTAGACATTGTGTTTGTATGATTGACTTCATGTTCGTATTGCTTGGGTGGATTCTGTTTTTGATTAATCGCGCCATGCTTTTGAATGCTTTGGTAGTGCCAGTCCTTCATTTCTATTTTGGGCTGATATTGATATAAATTTGTTGCGTTAAAAAAAAAAAAACTTTGCTGGTTTAGGCTTTATAAGTGCTCCTTCCTCATTTGCGTCAACATTTGGCGGAGCGAAATAACTTTGAAGCACGTAAAATCATCCCATGCATACTAATTAAATGCGTATGACCACATAAAGAACAATCACCATGCTTCCATAACTAAAAAAAAAAAAAGAAAAACGCTATTCGAGGCAATTAAAAGAGCATTCTTTTAATCACCCTAAACTTGCAGTTCGTGGTATTAGCATATGCACTCAGCTGCTTTTTCTCTTCTGTTTCTCCAGAACTGCCAACGCAAGTTCCTCCTCTTACACCTGGGACCAACCAGAAGATGACGCAAGCCTTGACTGCTAGCTTCAGCAGTTGGGAGAAGGAGCGGGAATCGCTCAACATTCCCAAAGGTGAGCCGGTCGTGCTTCGGTTTTCCTCTTCTTTACGATCACTCTACGTAACCTTAAGTTCCTCTCCTTACCTTCGCATCTAAATGGTTTTGCATTCATTTTTTGTCCGCACTTCGACGACGAATGCGCGCAAGATGCTCGCTTGTCTTGCGTTAGTTCGTCTGGTGTATAGTTTTGGTTGAGTTTATGCCAGAGTACTTGCTATTTTCTACAGTCACGTGACCGTGAGCGTTCGCAGGTGTCGCTCAACGTTTGGTAATGCATACCCAATGGTGCTCGACTCCATTGTTGGCGCTTCAACCGAGTGACACCACCTATACTCGGCGGGTATGCAGATTTTTTTTTTTTTTTTTCGATGATCCACTGGAGCGGCGACGCTATGTTTCGCACCTGCGCGCGCTTATTCACTGGTCCGTTGTCACGGGAGCAAAGAGATTTCGCCCGTCTTCCCCGCAATCGAGGAGCCTCTCGCCTCTGACCCGCACCCCATCTCGAATTATTCTCAGAGCGCGCGCTCCTTCGAGGCCATCGATGCAAAGTATGTCGGTAAAATAGAGGTGGTTTCATCGTGTCATATGTCATCGGAGATGCCCAAATGGAGCCGATGTGGGAGGTTCAGATTCATTTGGGTAGTTCGGCGCAGCGCTGCTCACTAAGTGTGCGGAAAGGTGTACGTCTTTGTAACAATAAACAATGCTGCTCGGTACCCTGGCCGCCAGCTTTATTGACTTCTTTTGTCCGTGCTGACGAAAAATGCGAAGTTCAAATATTGCTGTTGTCAGCGCCTTTCCAGTGGCTAGAATGAAACATACTGAGGAATTCTCAGCGGAACTGTGGCTTGTTGATGGAGTTCTGGCGTCATGAATTAGGCCATGAATGACAGTAGCAGCGAGGTTCATGATTACATATAGTTTCAATTATGATAAAATTGTAAGCTCCGCCAGAACACAAGATATACGTAGAATGGCTGCTCTTTTGTAGCAGTTGAGCTGACAACTTGTCAGAGGCGACAGTGGCTAAGATAGTGTTGGCGCAGACGAGTGAACAAAGAGTAAGCAGAGGCAGGAATAGCTGCAAGAGGCGTTGTAAGACCTACAAGCTGCAGATTCTACAGACCTCGTGCATGAAGTTTCTAAGTACATAGACCTCGCGTACACTGAGGATAGCTAGTCACCGCCAGCTCGACTGGTGGCCGATCGTGGCGCTGTCCGGGCGTGTGTGCCTCGTTGCGTGCTTTTATGCGCGCGCCTCGTGTCACTGGCGTCGATGGGATTGGCTCAGAAAGGACAGGATGAGTGCCGTTTGGATGCTGGAGGAAAGGAGGGGGGTTGCTGCACCCTCTGCAGGCGCCATTGTGCTGCGGTTGTACTGTGGCGGGGGCGGCGGAGGCCATAGGGCGGCGGGCGTTGCTCCCCTGCATGGCACGAAGCGTGTGGGGCAGGATATCCCTTGTGTGACAGGTGAATCGCAGTTCCCCTCGTGCTGGCCGCACTATACTGGGGCATGTCCGGCGGATGTCACGTGCTGCCCTGGTTAGGCCCCCTCTTTCCTCTCGCGGTCCCTTTGGCAGCCCGCACAACAAACAGTGTCCCATGCAAATGGCATGCACCTCACTTTGAGTTGTGGTGTTTAGCGCGCTGCGTGCGCGCGTAGTTGTGTTGGGGTTGTTTGCGGTCATCGACCTAACGCTTTTTGTGCGCGCGGTGGCCCCCAAAATGCGTTCCAAAGCCCACCGGTGCTTCTTCTTTTTTCCTGGGAGATGAGAAAAGTTATCTGCGTGAAGAAGAAAGATTAAAAAAAAATGAAAATGTGGCCCGAAACCGTCGTAGAAACTGGCACAGTCATTGAAATTCTTTTTTTTTTTTTTTCGCTTCTAGCTGCACGAGATACGGGCTCGCATTTATTCCATC
Source organism: Amblyomma maculatum (assembly GCF_055883805.1). Taxonomy (NCBI): domain Eukaryota; kingdom Metazoa; phylum Arthropoda; class Arachnida; order Ixodida; family Ixodidae; genus Amblyomma; species Amblyomma maculatum. The sequence goes on along the minus strand of NC_139349.1, from coordinate 21,813,394 downwards.
TCTCCTTCCTCATTATCACGGTCTGTTTTTTCTTGGCAGTTCGAGGGGTTTTCTCTAATAAGAGCTCGCATACTTCGTCGTAGGTGTCTACAAGGATATCAACAGGGTATTCAGAAAATGTCGTTACTTACCTTCATTGCTGTTATGCCTACTAAAACATTAGCGTTAAGCGTTTTCAGTCATGCAGGTGCTGCGCAGTATTAGCGAAAGAATAGTTCTGCACATGGTCAGCGAATCGCATGCCTAGAACTTGGCGACTCGACTCTTCCCGGTCACCTGATCACACCTCTGGAAACTAGGCAATGCTGCCCTGTACTAGGAAAGCAGTCATAGCAACAACAATTCATTCTTGAACAATAAAGCACAGTGAAGGAATCACATCAGAACATTTACGCTGAGTTACTTTCTCGTAAGATATAATAACCTGTATTTCTTCCTTTGCTCCTTTCTTGATCCTGCAATTCCCTTTTTCCAGCGCTCACACCCTTCTTTTCTGCCATTATGTACTTATTTTTTAACCTCTTTTTGGCATCGCAAGCAGGCCTAGGTGTGTAGCCCTCGCGGCACGGCGGAAATTGCTCGTTTACTGCCAGAAATTGAATTTCGGAAGCGTAACGAAACGCATGTCTGGTCGCCAGTCGCAATCCCTCGGTAATATCCTTATCCGCCAGTCGTCTCTTTTGCGTCATGTCTTTTTTCCTCTTCATAAATAGCTACAGGCCATTCCACGTTTAACATTTTGGGGAAAGCTTTTTCTCATGCTTGTACATACTAACAACACGAAAGAACCACCGTAAACCAACGTACGCCTTCCGCTTCTCAATAATAACAGACAAAAAATCCGGACCGAAGACGAGAACTACCTTCTTCGGGCCCTCGCTTTTCAAAATGGCGGGTCACGCAACGAACCAGAGACAAGACACTCTTCGTGCGCTTCCACTGAACGTTTAGGCGTGATGCACTTACGCGGTGCGCGGTCTAGAGGGGGACACAGAGAAATAATCGAAAGAGGGAAAATGTGCGGAATGAAGCAAGTATATCGGCTTGTATTCGAGCTCAGCCAAGGGCATCTACGAGCGAGGACGTTCGATGTGAAAAGAAATAACTGACCAAATAAATGTGTAATAACGCATAAAGAAAAGGAATAGTGCACGTCTGTCAGGGAGAAAACGGAGGTGGCGCTTGTAGGAAATTGGTATAAATGGGAATACGGCCGTTCGGGGCGTCCGAACCATGGTCCGGCGGCTTGAGTTCGAGACTGGGCGGGGAAACAGTCAGTCAGGCAGGCAGCGAAACGGCGTCTCCCACGTGCGCGTTTCCAGTCTAGGGCGCACGTTGGCGCGATTTTAGTTGGGACTTCATCCTTACCCGGTGGGGTGGTCGCAAACGACGTTCCTCAGTTCCGAGATCGGTTGGCCACCGCTAATATCGATTAAGCGTGCGTGCTTGCAGACATTTTAAAACCCGCTGCTGGACGCAGCATTTCTTCCTCGTTCTAATGGCCCCATAACCGAAACCACGAAACGACTCTGGCCGCCTTCAGGCGACGGTGTATTGCGGTTATCGATGACTTAGATAGGCTCCCTTCAGGATTCGAATCTCGCGAATACGCAATGCCGGGTTTATAAGGACTGCCTGTGCGGTCGCACATCGGAAGCAGTCAGCTTGAACGGAATCCTCTTCAGGCTTCGCGCTCTGCAAGACATGTAACGAGTCTTTAGAGCTTTGCGCGCTACAGCCGCTATTCGCAAGATAAGGTAAGAGAAAAGCCCATGTAATGACCTATAGTTACATACCGCTCCACAAAGCCCGAAGTGGGCTAGCAACAGTAGCTTATGTTGAATGTGGGGCACTCTTATGTTTGGCTCGTTTGACTATGTGGATGCTCCTAATTAAGCGCGGGCAGTATCTGTGTTGTCATGTGGGAATGATTATTTGCCTCGTGTTGTACCGCTAATTTGCCTCGTGTTGTACCGTGGGTCAGAGAAATAACTCAAGTTACCGACATTCTAGTGGAAATCAAGAAGAAATGGGCATGGGCAGGACATGTAGTGCGAAGAGAGGATAACCGATGGTCGCTGAGGGTAACAAACTGGATTCCAAGGGAAGGAAAGCGTAGCAGGGGGCGGCAGAAAGTTAGGTGGGCGGATGAGGTTAAGAAATTCGCGGGGGTCAAGTGGATACAGCTAGCACAGAACCGGGTTAAGTGGAGAAATATGGGAGAGGCCTTCGCCCTGGAGTGGGTATAATCAGGCTGATGATGATGATGATGATGTACCGCTAATGTTCCAGACAAGTGTCGAACCGCGGAGTGCTTTGCTTTTTAGCTAGTGGGCTATAAGCTACATATTGAGTCGCCTGGCGAATGAACGCTTGCGGACGTCCGTCTGCAGGGTGCAAAATCATGTTTTCCTTTTATTGCTTTGATCTCTTGAATTCAGCCGAGGAACACGCAGACGACGTACCAACAGTGTCTAATTTTCCTCTGTTGTTTTGCTTTTTCCACTCGGCGCCAGACCCCCGGCAGTGGACGGAGATGGACGTCGCTCACTGGCTGGGTTGGGCGATCCGGGAGTTCAGTCTCGAAGGAGTGAACATGCCCAGCTTCGCTATGAAGGGCAAGGACATGTGCGCGCTCGGCAAGGACGCCTTCCTCACCAGGTTCCCGCCTTTCATGGGCGACATTCTCTGGGAACACCTGGACATCCTTCAGAAAGGTAAGCGGCAACGGCGTCTTTTATCGCCTTCTCCCCACGGCTGAACTGCAGTTTTGCACGTTGCTTTGTAGTGTCGTGACGCTGGGGCTAAGTCGACCCGGCCTTCACTTGGTAGCGTGCAGAGACTCGGGGTTGAAGTAGGATTGAATCTTCGAAGTTGGTGAAATATGTACAAGCAGGTTTACTGGCACTTTGGGAAAACTTATTTACAGGATTATTTACATGAAAAAGAAGGGTACATCAGCAAAATGGCAAGCGTTAAGAGTTCATAGCGAGAAGCGACTGGATGAGCCGTTTACCCAGGGCCCAGAGCGACATTTCGTGCTCTGCAGCGTCCTTAAAACCCCCCTATGTCCAGCCCCTCAGGTATCGGCATCCAATCGAACACATCACTGCACTGATGGTCTGAAGCACTGACTGGTCCGGCATTCATTCGTTGGGCGTGATCACTTGTTGGCGGGAAAAGCTTGGGAACGGCGAGGAGAGGATGTACATTTCTATTCTTCAGCAAAGAAACCACAGGCTGGTTCTGACAAGGGGTTTTACTTCTCAGAAACCCGAGTGCACGTGGCGCCGCATAGGGCTCCCAACATGGTCCCTTTTCGACAATTGCAAATCTTTCCTGCATTCCCGGGAAATCACTTAATGGCCGTATGAGTCATGCTCCTTTCTTGTCCTGCACGTCAGCGGACATGTCACTCTGTCGTCTCCTTTGGATAGGAGGCATTCATCACTGGAGGATAGCACTTCTCGACTGGAAGGGTGAACAAAAGAAAGAAAGCACTTCCTGCTATTTCCCTCAGGGGGACGTTTCTTTGTGTTTTTCCAGACGTTCTCTTGACAGGGTCAATTTGGCATTTGCAGGTTGTCCACAAAGCAAAACATGCTTACAAAACAGGATTCCTGGAAACAGGCTCACTTAGAGCCATTGGACCATCACCACATATTCACAAAACTTATCCATGCCCACAGGCGAACAATAGAGCGCGCAATTGCGGATGCTTGGTCGTAACAGTAGGTAGTGTGGGGTAAACAAGCAAAGCCGAATGGGTGATGTGTTCACTCTCGCTGTGTACGAGTTAAGATTTCCTTGCTGCGATTAAGGGTCTAGTTTCCTGGTTCACGACATTAGCCGATTGGCACTTAACCTCCGTAGGCGACGAGCCGTTATTTATTGCCTGTGCAGTGTCATAGTTTCCATTTTCAAACAGCGAGGAATCATTGAGAAGAACTTAGTGAAGAAAATGTCAACTGCACGCGCGCAGAGGCCTTTGAAGGGCTTCAGTGAAGCTGACGTGTTGGTTGTAGCTGCTCGGAAGTTTGTCTTCAATGCGACCCACCGTCCGTTCGAGTGAGACCTGCGGAGTTTTCATCACCGAGGAACTTAACAGGCGAACTTAGGAAGCCGAAACGAAGGAAATGGAACAAGGCAGAGCGGAGCAGATGATCTGTAGCGCAGTCCTGTCCTCTCCGGTAAGACCAAGGCTTTGTGTATAAGAAACGGCGGGAAACGAGAAAGCCTTGCACTACCTGTGGTTAAAGCGGGATCGTTTTTCTGCTGCCCTTGTGAGACGGCTCTTTCTCGTGTATGGGTGGTTCTCGGCGTCGCGTCGGCGCCGCCCACCCCTAGATCAAATAAGCCCTGCCCGGGGCGGGTGATGGCAGAAGGGAGGATCCGACGGCGAACTTCATGCAGATAGGCCCCGCGCTGGTGTGTATGTGCGTAAGCGCATATTGGCGCGTGCGACCCTCACCGCTGTCTCGTCTAGTTTGAGAACAGGAGGAAGGGAAGGCGGGGCAGGTTGAGCGCGCTCGCGCGGCTCACGTGCATACGTGTGTGCGCGTGTGCTTACGCGGCTTCAGGGCCTGGCCATGCGACGACACGCGGTGACCGAGTGACTCGGTGACTCATGCGGTGGCGCCTGCGGCGTTCTTGCCCAGTGGGCGTCACCGGCGGCGTGAAGGTCTTCAGCTAGGGGATTTGCGGAGCTATGTTCGCTGGCGCTTCATTTAGCGCTGCACGAATTACTTGACGGATCTGTTTTGTCTCCTTCTGTGGGAGCTTATTACTGCACGGACTGTGCTGCATTATCGGAGCTAGGTCTATGGGGAGCAGCATAGGGTTTTAAATTATAGATTTCAGTCCTAACGTATAATGCTCTCTGTACAGTTCGAGAAACATTTAGCATACTATTGTTACTGCTGCCGTCTATTATATGTATCATATACGCAGATCACCAACACGCGACATATCCATCGTGTCGTTTCTCCTGGGATCTGTTGATGTGCGCGTTTGTTTTTATTTAGTGGACACGTGGTTGCGGAAATGGCCGGTTGTTTATCCCTTGACTGTTCTGGCACCGCAACTGAGTGAAAAAAAAAAAAAAAAGCATTGTCTTTATTCCAGTGCTCGTAAGTCAAGTAATAGCTAATGAGCCGTACCCCGTGTCGTCAGAGCTGGCCTCAAAAGATAAAGCCTGCGAATCGTGACTGGAGAGTACACTGACATGCGAAGTTTTGACATACGTGGTCGTCATCTAAATTGAGTCACAAGCCTGTGCTGGCGGCTGAAGCTGATAAGTAGTCTGCGTGTCGGAACTTCCGTTCTTTGCGAAGGGCTGGTCTCTCAGATAAGGGTGCACTATGTTCTTGAACTGCCGACTTCGTGAGGGCGAGACGACATTCAACGCTGTCTACGAAGCATAATCGAATATATTGTGGGCCTGCTACGGATCACTTTTAAGACTCAGTTTAAAGTGGAAGAAGAAAAAAAAAAGTCATTCGTTTCCCTTTTTGGTAAAAGTGACATTTGGATGGGTGCTAATGATGTGCCGTGTTTTGGAAAGTAGGATAGTGCCGAATTTCTTTTTTATCACAAAAGAAACGGAAATCATCAGAACTGCTTCAGGCATATAATCTTTTTGTTTGTTTTTTTTTTTCTCGTGTATTCACTGGTCAGAGAAGTTCTCGGATTTGCTTTATCCAAAACATATGCTTTGCTACGAGGCATCCTTATTTAGCAAAAACAGAATGCCGCATTCACCCACTTGAACCACTATACACTACACACTGCAGTCTGTAACCGCACTACTTTTTTTAAATTGTTGCTTTTGAAAGAGTCAACTTCGGTATCTTTTTGTCTTACATTGGTGTCCTTGTGTTTGTAATGGAGGTGTAAAACCCTTTCAGCAGTTAACTTGCGTATACTGCTAATACAGCGACTATAGATGGCATGCAAGGTAGATATGTTTTGGAAAATGAATAGTGCAACACAGGTTGTGTCCGATTTTGACCATCGCGGATGGAAAATCGTAACAACTTGTCGCAAAACTTGAACTAACTACACATAACTAGAACGCGCTTTTTACACAACTGCCGTAGTTACTAAGTATTAGGAAAGCATGCAGTTTATCAGCACTCAACCTTGGGGGTGAAAAACAAAAGTTACTTCTTATCAATGGTAAAATTTTGTGCTGGAAAACCGCATTGATCGTGATTTTGCTTTCGACCTGAAAGGTAAAAAATCCGTACAGCATTTCTTGTGACCTCGCACCTATTATATCGTTTCTTGCGCGAGGGGCCCGTAAACCCGCACAGATGCAACCTAATAAATATTGCTTCGTAAGAGCGAGAGTAGGTTTTGTTTGGTTTGTTCTGACGATAGCGCTCCGCTAGACTGCTAATAATACGACTCAGTGTAGAGAAGACAACTCGATTGGTTTATATTCTCGCACTGAATGTTTCCCTTTGATAATGATCTTACCTGTACATATGCACCTGCGTCACAACCTAGGATTTTCTGACAACATATATCCTGTATTGAAAGCGGCCCACCGTGTCCGTTTTCTGTAATAGATGAAGACATGTTTCATCTCATAAGAACCACGGCGTAGCAGGGACCACCAAACTCGATGTCACTTTCAAAACTGCTCTGCCTAAAAAAAAAAAAATAATAATAAGAGGGGAGAGAAGAGCTTTTCGCCCGAAAGTGCGCATTCCGCGAAGCCGTGCGCCAGGCTCGTGGTGGCATGCGTCCAAAGATTTCTCCGCGCGCTTTCGTCTGTCGCCCGACGTGTGTGGTCCTTTGTTCTCGCGCAGCACTTAAGGGGAGCGCAGGAAAAAAAAAAAAAAAAAAAGCCTGGTGGTCCCGCGGACAAGAAGATTATACTGCGGACGGCGAGGCATAAACGAGGCGTGTGCCCGAGCTTAGTTGTCGCCGCTTGACACCCTCGCTTCGTGGGCGTAACGCTATACGCTGCCCTCGTTGAGGATACGCCTTCCTTCGAAAACCGCTCGGGCGTGTGCTTGCCGATATCGCGCGGATTATCTGCGGAACTCGGGCCACGCATGTTGGCGCTTTTGCTTTGCTTGTTACCGTAACTCGCAAAATATTTAGTGGGGTAGATGTGACGCAACACATGCTTCTTTTTTCTTGCAAGAGTTCCGTAGACGACACTATACCATTTGGAGTACAGGGGAATGAAGCCGCCGTATTAGCTAGCTTTGTGGCGCACATGACGCACTGAGAACGCGTGTCGGCGCCTTGGTCAGGTTCACATTTCTTCCATCTTGGAATTGTCAGGCAGGTTGATAGTGCTAATTCCGTGCATTCTTTGCTCAGCAATGTCAACAACCAAGTGAACTAAGGTGCACGAAGCAAGCGCTGTCACTGATCAACGCTGTCTCTTCTGTGGCACTCCAAGGAAGGCGCCAAGTGAAATAGAGAGAGAGAGAGAAGGAGAAAAAGGCAGAAAAAGAAAGCTGGAATAAAGGCAGTTTGAGCTGGGTTCTGAAAAGCAATTTTTAACCAAAAAGCGAGCCGCCGCAGCTGCTTTTGTTGAAGGTCTCTCCTGCAGCCACTCGGTGACAAACAAAGCGGCAAACAGGGTAGCCTTGGGGTCCGACCATCATCAGAGCGGCTAAGTTGAAACAAGTATGACTATGGCACCGCCGTGGCCGCAGCTTCTATGCACGCCGCTTGGTTCAGACGTTTTGGAGCCCGTGTCTGCCCGTTCTGACAGGCGGCACTCAGACGGGTGCAGCTTTTCTGTCGTCCCGTGGGGATGGCCGCCAAATGAAAAGTGATGACCCCTTCCCGCCTCTGGCGCCACCGGAGGAAGCGTGAAGGTTGACCTGCGAACTTTTTTTTTTTTTCAGCCCATGCCAAAGAGGGAAAGGGGGACTGGGGTGAGAGGGACGTATGCGGGTGGTGATGAGGTCGCGTATCCCACCGGCATGGTTCAAGCCCAAATGAGAGTCGGAACAAAGTTAACCAGCTTTGGATCCCCATAAGGCCTCTTGCGTTGCATATTTGAATTAGTTTTGAACAAGGGGCTTTAGCTTTGAAGGCATAGTAGCGCCGCCTCGTGGCAGCGACAAAAGTTGCCTGCTCTGCTCTACCGTTTGTTTTTTTTTTTTTTTTTTTTTTTTCTACGCCGCACGAAGCGGGGCTGCGGTGCAATGGATACGGGCAATCCGGTTCTCTGCTTTGAGAGCAATATTCTCAACGCCATGCTACAAAGATTGTGGATCCACACTAGTTGCATGCATTTGGAACAGACGCCGGAGGCCTCTATAACCCTGCAAACTCTTACGCGGCGCTTTTACATCACCACCCCCTCCCCGCCGCACGCACGCACACACACGCACCCTTTCTGATTAAGAGCACAGGTGGCGCTGTCCGGTGCATGGCGTGCTAGTGATTGACATTGCTTTAGCATATCTTTAACGTGGTTCTAGCTGCACCTGGAACAATTCTGCACAGTGCCCACACTCGAGAGTGTCGTCTTTCGAATACCGCCTGCCAAAATTTTCTTACAGCATTGTCCACCCGTCGCAGTTCCTCTAGACAGTAAAATGAACGCCTATTAATCACCCCACAATGTCCGGATTTCGGCGATGCAGTGCAAGGGAGAGAAGAAGACATGAATTTAACTTCGGCATGCATTAATTGCATGCAACGTTAGCATCGCCAGCGTACGCCCTTCGAAGGCAAACAATAAAGTCATTTGATGGAAAGCCTACATTGCCTGTGCACGTTTCCGCCTTTTAGCGGTGCTTCGTGGAGGCCGAGAGGCTGATCTGGCGATTGCACTGCACTGCGGCGTCGCAGTTATAGCGCCGATGGTGATAGTGAACCTGACACACATTGTAGCAGGGAGGAAGAAGGGGCGAAAAGAGGGGGACGGCGTTTTGGAGGCAAGCACTCCCGTGACACCGAGAACTTGAACTTCGCTGCCGCTGAGAGAAGTAAGGCGACTGGCCGTCTCGGTCCGACGCAACAACGCCGACCAAGGACGCGCTAACTCAGCAGCGCCGTTAGAAGAACGAGACAAAAAAAAAAAAAGAAAGACGAAAAAATAAAAAAACAGAGAGGCGACCCTGAGCCGCACGCGCGCGGAAGAGGGAGAGGGTGCGAATATAATGCTTCTTTTTCTTCGCGTATCATTAGGCGCAAATGTTGTTTTTCTCGGAAGGGGAGAGCAGTGCCTGTTGTGGCTGCTGCTGCTGCTGCTGCTGCTGGTGCTGTGAGTCGCGCGGCGGTACCTTACGTAACGCGCTGGGCACGCTGTTTTCCACCTCCTCCCACTGCCACAGAGTCGGGAGGCCTTCGGCGATATCGCGTGGCCGCACGCGCGAATTGTTGCCGCACTTAAGCGTTTTTTAATACACCCCCTTTTCTGCGCACCGGCCAGGAAGAGCCTAACGCGTATGCGCGCGTGAAAACGCGAGAATGCTTGTATCGCTCTCGATAAGCTGTTTGTTTACGTTTTACAACGAAGGCACTATAAACAGCCTGATATTTGTGTTCCCATGGATTGGCCCTGACTCGAAGCTGCTTCAACAATAGATGGGCTAGTATTTCTTTTTTTTTTCTTTTTTTGGTTCTTTGGGAATGACATTCTAGGCTCGTATCCATCCATCTCTCACTCGAACAGCAGAAGATGAACCGGCATAGCCTATTTCGTGAAGTTATTTAAGTGAGGTGTTTGTGGAATTGTAGCTTTTGCAGCATCGTAATAACTTCAACAAAGCCACGTGCTGAACCGACGTCAGGCTGACTTCGTTGGTCTATTACAACTATTGTAATTCTTATCGTCATTAATAATCGCACGCAGCGCTTTCGGCTACCTTGAAAGCGCAGCCAAGACATGGAATGAATGTTCGGCAGCGGAATGGTGCACTGACAGGCTTAGACCAGGAGCCAGGAACACTGAAATTAACGACTATATCTTGAGCTGAGGCAAGCGCAAAGCACAGGAAGAGTCGGTTCCTTGGTCGAGCGTAAAGTTGCCATTAATACCAATATAGGCATCAGTTGCAAGGTCGTGCTTACATGAGAAGCTTGCTATAATGCACCCGTTATCCAAGAAACCCCTCGCCACCCTCACTGCCCCCTTTTCCGGCCCGGGAAACAGAGAGTAATTGACCTTGGCAATATCCCTGACATTCTTTTCTCCAATTTGTCGGCTCGCGGGCGCTCAGAAAAAGAAACAGTTCACCGGCGGGCTTTCCCTTTCTTCCTTCGAGAGCGGCCGGTTCCCTCTCCGGGCCACCGTTGCCACCGCCACGGCCGAGAAAGCGGGCACGGAGCCCGCGCGCGCTTTTCTCCAAGGCCAGGCGGGGGAGGCGACGCTGTTGTTCCGCACTGTTGTCTTTCGGCCAGCACCGCTTTGGGAAGGAGAGGGGTCCCCGTCGATCGCCAAGGTGTTTCCACCGTTCACCTTGTGCCCTGCCAAGGCAACGACGAACTCTCTCGCCTCCTCCGTCGTCATACATGCTGCACGATCACCGTGATTTGCGCCGTCAGAACCGAGGCGGCTCCTTTTTTTAGGTCGCTCCTCGCCATCTCTCGCCTATTTTCCACTCGCTGCAGATTCGGTCCGTGCTCGGCTGGCCCGTTGCGCGTCCTTGGTGCGTCCGTGCTGCGCGTTCCAACTCCACGACGCGTTAGGCAGTTGTGGTTAGCAGGTGCTCGTTTAAAGGCCGCGCGCGTAGTCCTCCATGGCCGGCTTTGGCGAAGCATCTTCGTCGGTGACCACTCGCGGCCGCCAAGCCAGCCAAGGAAGAGACGGGATGGCGCGCTTCTGTTTAATATTTCGCGTGATTCGCGCGCGAACGCGCTCATCGCGCCTAGAAATCTCTCGGTGGCGCGCCATTTCGCTGTCGCGTCACGTCCTCCACTTCCATCCTTCAGGGGGAGCGCCAGCATCGCTGTAGCGCGGCTGGCCCTGAGCCCGCGGCTCGCGTGGCTCTTTCGTGACTCTCGTTACGAAGCGTCTAATTGGGAGAAATCTTTCCCTTTCGTCGCGCGAGCCAACTGTAACAAGAGTCGGAGGTCTCGTGCGTGCTTGCTGCCTTTGGTTCCAATTTGCGCCGTACGTAGGCAGGTGGTGAAAACGGGTTCGCCGTATATGAACACGGGAACCGCGGCCAATCGAGGCGACGGTCAGTGTCGCGGGAGACGTCCACGTAACTAGGACTCTCTCCTACATGTCTAGAACGCGACCGCTGATAAATCAGTCGCGGCAGCTTGGGATATGCGCGGTCTTTGTAAGAGCTACGGCGCGACCAGCTTTGTGAGCTTGTACATAACCAGTGCTCTGGTAGCCAGTCTGAAAGTATGTATCTCCTGTTTCTACTACTGCACTTGAAAAGCGGCAGTCTTGTTCTCGCAATTTCATCTTACCCGTGAACGTAATCTATCTCGTCGCGCTGCTTCCTAAAAAAAAAAAAAAAAAAAAAAAAAAAAAAAAAAAAAAAAAAAGATATAAAGTGAACATATCATTGCTTATGGCGGGTTTGTTTAAAATCTGTGTGTTGCTTCTGAGCGTGGTACTGCACGAGAAGCGCTCCAGATATTGCCGCCTGGTGGACAGCCTCAACCATGCGATCGGGGAACTCTGGCTATCAACTGCGCATTGCGACCTTTAATTGGCGCATGCTTTGCATCAGCGGCTCAGTGAACGCAGCGACCTTAACTGGCCACAGAGCGTGTGGGACCGGGTCCACAAATCCCAGAAGTACGGATGATGCGCTCTTGAACAAAACGGAGCACGAACACGCAAATTGACGAGCAAGAGGAGGAGGAGGCGGATGACAAAGGCAGCGGTAAAGAACAAGTGACGCGACGCTATTCGTACATTTCGTTTCTTTTTTATTTTTTTCTTAATTCTCCGGCGAGCTAGCACTGCCATTGTCTCGCGCGAGGACACATTTATGCGCGTCAGAGGGACTCCAGCGGGACGACGGGCCCTTCGTTAACAAAGTAGTCCGGATGTCGCCTTCGCGCTACCCTCCCTCATTCATTGGGGGCGAGGCTGCGGAGCGGGGTACATTAGCATCGCGCACTGAGCACTCGCACACACATAAAAAAAGTGCAATTCCAACAACAACAAAAAAAAAAAGTGAATAAAATCAGCTCGAACGACGCTACTACCAGGCGACGGCGTAAACCATGAAACGCGGCAGGCAGCACGGAAAGATATGGGCGATGGTGCGCTCCATCTCGTCGTGCTAACCGGCTCGACGCACAGACAAAAGAGAACGATTCCCAAAAGGGACGATCCACTGCGGCGGCGCCGACCGCATATCCGCGCCGGGCCGCAGAATATATACCCGGTCACGCTCAAGTTGGCAGTGTAGCGGAGCAAGCGCGGCGCATGCGCCGTGGCGTGCGGCGAACGCCCCCTTAGCCACCGTAGGTGCAGAGAGCACGTGCGCTGTGCGTACTTGCTAGCATTGAGGCAGAGGTGGCGTGCGGTCGAGCCGAAAGCGGGGCATCCTGTATTTTGTCAGATCGAGGAATGTCATTGTGTGTGGGGGGGACCCTGGCAGCAAGCGGCGCTTGCGGCGTGCCCGTCAGAGTAGTCAGGGCGCGCGCCTCTCGCTCACGTTGTTCTGCCTTCGTGACGCCCTGTGTTGTCTTTCTCTCGTCACTTCCCTCCCTCCCTCTTTGGTGACCTGCGACTAACTGCGTCAACGCAGCTCTAGTAAGCCTGCAGAATGCCATCATTTTGCGCCGCTATGTTTTTGAAGTTTAGTGTTCGGCTTAATTCGTAATGGTTCTTGGACTAGGGTTCGGTAGATTCCTGGTGACATTGCGTTAGTGGTTAGCGCGCAGACGATAGGTCAGAATCTGCTGAAGAATTCCGCAGTGAGCGAGCGCTTTGTGCTTGTCCGAGGTGTCTGTCCCTTAGTGTTCGCACCAGCTTTCACACACAGCAACAAATGAACAGTATCGTTATGACGTCTCGAATGCATGTGAAGTGATATTTAGGTTATACATGGCGAAGTAAGTTGATGGAACAAAAAATAAAGGGAAAACGAAAAAAAAAAAAAACAAAAAAACATGACGGGTGTTCTCAGTTTTGAAAGTGAAACACTCGTGGAGCTTCGAACTTTGCGAAGCTGTCTTCGCCACAGCACTCTTGCGTCTCGGAGGAAAGCCAACTCAAGTTGCGGAAATTCCTTTGACACGGGATCTACGTATTCCGCGCGTTTCCTTTACGTTATATAAGAAGAAAAAAATCTCGCTTCACTGCTCTTAGACGTCCATGTTCGGGTCATGAATTTGGTGCCTATTCGACTCTTTATAGGAAAGGTTTTCCAACAGCAAGTAAGCCAAATAAATGGAAACATACTTTGGAATCATTTTCGCTTGAGTCGCATGGAGGCAATTTTAGGTTTCTTTTGTTTTTCTTGCTGCGTATGAGAAGGGCTTTATAGGTAAACATATGTCGCGATCCTTACAAAACTCGCCAGTTATTGCTTTTCACTGGCCTTGTCTGTGTACTGCCGACATTTAACTTAACTGCTCGTCACGCGTTCGCGTTATAAGCTCACGGCGCCTGTGCCCCAGCTTGCATCAGAATACGCGCCACCTTCGTCGACGCGTTTGTTCTGTCGCTCGAAATAGTGTTGGCCAACGCTTATTAGTCTGCACTCTGTCCAGGCGCCGCGGGGTCTAATGGGACGCCGTTGCTCCTTTCTTCTTTATTCTCGGCATCAGTTGATCAAGGTTGAGGCCATTAGTATTGTTCCTTTCTCCCCCTACATAGGGCCTTAAAGACGTCTCTCACGCCCCGCCACTCTTATAATGCTGACGGTTGTTTTCATCGGCCGCAAGGCACCGCGTCGTCCCTGGCGAAGAAGACGAGCCCTTTTTCTTCCTACCTCTTCGCCGGAGTTTTGGATGCTGCTTCGCTCCGTGATTGACCGTGAAGCAAGGACGCCCCTCGGCCCCCAAGGGCGCCAAAGACGCAACTGATGTCCGACAAATGGCGACCGACGATCATTCCCATTGCCGCCGCATTTCGCTCCATCTCTCTCTCTCCTCACACAGATTGTCTATCCTCGCAAAAAAAAAGAAAAAAAAAAGAAAGAAAAAAAAAAAGGCCCCCTTCCCCCTTTAACTTCAGTTCGGTCGCGCTGACGATAGGGCGACCATAACGATTTCGCCTTGCCGCAGCGTCGAGACCTTGTGGGCGGCGCCGTGAAGTATTACCGGGTTTTTCGCACCTATCGCCGCCGTCGACGTGCGTCGATTGTTTCTTTAATTACCGGCCACGTGGTGTCTTTTTCTTAGCCTTCGCTCTGTGCCTTTGTTGCCGGCTTACACGTACCCTCGATGGGATTCGTTTAGTAGAGATGGAGGCATTAGGTACTTCGCTTAGCACAACCTTGCTCTGTCCGTGGGGGCCACACCGCTACATTTGTGTCTGCCAAAGGCCGCTACTCACGGTGTCCACCAGTGTCGATGAAGGCACTTGGATAGACTGTCTTTCACGCGCATCTGCCCCTGACAGTAGCGTTCATTAATACTCATAAGCATAGCGTCGCCTACCAGTGTTGTCAATACGGCCTTATCGGTGACTTATTTGCTCGGCTTTGACGGTGATGATGACGGTGTTGAGCAGATTTTACTTGTGCGATAATTTTTGAGATTTTGGATGAAGGCTGCTGGTGAAAGTTCTATAACATCCTGAGCGGCTGGAACGTCGACAGTATCCGTTAGCTCAAACTGTTAGCAGGAAGTCCACGAGCCCGCATTCGGAGTGCTATGATTCGTTCAGTTGCGACAGTTTGTGTGAAACGTTGCTGCGGCGACAAATCCGCCCCTACTTAACCTTCGGGCATCTAGATACGGACGGATGCGATGTAACGCTTTTGCCAAGGGTCTTGCCTCCGTCCTGTAATTTTACGAGATCCCGCCAGACGGGTTGCAGCTATCCAAGCTTTTTCAGGCAAAGTACTTTGCATCTTAGCCGTATAGTGGATATTTTTTTTTTCTGCCTGCGTGAATATCAAAATGTGTTACGTGTAAGTTAACAAAGAGCATGAGGGGTGCCATAGGTGCTAATGAGAAGCAAGCATATGCAGCCTGCTTAATTTCGGCAAGCGTTAGGGTTCGAAAATTTGTTGTGGAAACCTTTAGAGGGGAGGTAAGCGATCGAGTGGCACCTATCGTGCCTAATGAGGCGAACCAAAAGACTGAACCTCGGAGACGGAGCTGTTAGGGGAGGATAGGACGCGCTATGCACACTTACGCGTGCGTTGATTGAGACAACTCAAGCTCAACATTCCGAGACACTCTGCGGCTGAAAAGTCTGTGGTGGAAAGAAAGAAACAGAAGACAAAAGCACGGCCTGCACGCTGTGCGCACAAAAAAGAGAAGTTTGCGACATCGAGAAATAATCATGCAGGAGGAGAGAGAAGGGAAGAAAATATAATAATAAAGCCGAGGCAGAAATAAAGCCGACCCAGCCGCGTGTGTGGGTGCGCGAAACAACGAGAAGGGAACGAAAGCATAAACGGAAAGAAAATAAAAAGAAGAAAAAGACAGCGCGAATGCGCCGAAACAAGGCAGCCATCCGAGCGTGGCACCCCTCCGCCCGTCCCCGCTGAGCCAATGAGCAGCGGACCGGGCCGTTCCCGCCGTGGGACCTTACCTGAATCCGCCATTCACGCCGCGCTGCTCTCGCACGCCGTCCTTTCAGCCTTCGGTAGCGGCGACCACGCGCGTCGTCACCGCGACGTGTTGCTCTCGCGGGGTGTCCGACGTCGCCCGTTTGATGCGCCGCCGACCGCGGGGCGTCACAACGAGTGCTAATATCCTTCCTGAAATCAGCCGTACCTTCCGCCGTTCTCTTTTACTGCCTTCCATCGTCGGGTGGTCACGATGGTCACTTTAGAAACATCCGACGGGACTCTGCTGTGCCTGTGTCATTCGTCCAGAAGGTGAAGAGTCGCACCGAAGAAGCTTTGGCCAGGCCTATACCCGGTGGCCTGCCCAGAACGCTCCGAGTCGTCCGCGGACCCGACTTTGTGTTATCACAGTGGGATCTCAGCTGCCTGTTTCCGTCCGCACTTGCTGTCGTCAGTGGATGCGCGCAGTATATGATATAAATCCAAGATCACCCTGTCGTCTCTGTAGAGAGGTAGACATATCCCACTGAGGAATACACAGCTCTCACAGAGGACCGGCCTTTACCGTCGCTCTCTGGGAAGCCGAACGAGCGCCGAACTTCTTCTCCCTGCTGGACAGTTCTCGGACACCCGGGATCATAGAAGATCAGCAGTACCTGCCTTTTCTTGAGTGTCCCCGAAGACGACCTCCGTAGTCTCGTAGCTGGCCAGCAAGCTGGGTGATTCGGCGCTGCTCCGCTCGCTGCTTCTACAGAGCCCACCATCGGCGGCGGCGAAGTCGGCGGCTGCGTGCAAGCGGACTGCGGTCGACTGTGCTTCTGGCGTCCTTCCCGGGCGCATCCTGGCTCCGCCGCATCCGACGACCCCGGGCGCCATAATAGCGACGTTCTGCCAACTTCCGACCGGTAGCAGCCCCAAGCTCTTCCTCTCGGGCGCCAGACTGCGTAAGTTACCATCCGCCCCCGCCGGGCGTCCGCATCCTCCCGCGTGAGCGCCGTGTGCGCATCCCATAAGCGACAGAAAAAAAAAAAAAAAAAAGAAAAAAAAAAGAAAAAAAAAAAGGACCGGCTTTCCGTTTTCCTGTGCTCGCGGCGGACGTTTTTAATCGGTTCCGACGACGATTCCTGGCCTTTTGTTCGGCTGGGATCGCAGAGGGGGTCTTCCGTTGTCGATGCAACTTAATGTGTGTTTGTGTGTCTATGTACTCCCGGGCACACATGTACGGCTTTGGAAACCTGCTGGGTACCGGTGCACCACATACGCCAAGCTCGCATTGAGGTGTCGACGGCCGATGAAACCTGGCCGGCGAAGGGGCCCTGAGCGAAAGGGAGCTCGTTGCTTTCTTTTGCTCTCAGAGTCATTCATGCTCGCCTGTTCTTTTGGAACACCTAATGTGCTAGAGACGTTTCTTTTTGATACAATACTAGTTCATATCCTTCAGTCCTGGGCACAAAGTCCAACATATAAGATTATCCTAGGTTAAAGAGAGATCCTTGCATGCGTGTTAAGCAGGGAACGACCTTTTTGCGGGAGGTAAAACTCCGCGTATCCTACTTTCCACCCCTTGCGCCGTGATTGAATGCCGTGCGAGAGTCGTATACAGCAGGTTGGTACCCGGTACCAGGAACGAAACATCGAGTTCCCCGATGATCACAGTGACTTCGCTTCCCTGTGCCGATTCCTGTTTTTCT
Source organism: Amblyomma maculatum (assembly GCF_055883805.1). Lineage (NCBI taxonomy): Eukaryota > Metazoa > Arthropoda > Arachnida > Ixodida > Ixodidae > Amblyomma > Amblyomma maculatum. Next base: position 21,796,059 of record NC_139349.1, on the reverse strand, counting down.
ATATCTCATCTGGTACATATTCGTGTGTCAGTTTTCCTTATCAGCCTGCTCGTTTGTTTTCGCTTCATTAAAAGGCACTACAGGTGCGTCTCGCACTCTCCTATAGCTGCCTTCGTGGGAGTTGTATTTCATCCTTGCCGAGCACCGGAGCGACGCCGGCGGGTCGTGAACGCGGTTGCCAGGTGACCTGCCTCTCCGGAAATGGGCCAAAAATGCCGGCCGTAAACAGGCGCAAGTGCGTCCACAGCTCGCCCTGATAGGTCGCTGTACGGCGGGTAGTTGACGTGTCTTGTCTGTGCGCGTGCGAACGGCTTCAACCGAATGCCCGACTACGGATCCGTGCACTGCGGTAGTGGTGCCAACCAACGAGTCTGCGCGGTTTGGCTGTTCATTGACCGGCGACCGAGGTATATATACCCTCCCTTTCTTTTTCTCTCTGCAACTTAGGCGCTGCTTTATCTTGTTGTAGTTTCCTAGTTTGGCGCTGGTATCGACGGATCTGGATTGAACGCGGTGACGCTGGTATTAAAGGACGCTTACGCGTTTGTTGTTTTCCAGCACCGGCGAGTGATGGTGGAGTTCCGCGAGTGGCTAACACAAGTATCCAACCGTGTGAACTTCATTAAAGTTAATTCTTTTCCGTCAATCTCAATTGCGCCTGTTCTCGGCAGGACCCCGATCTGTTGGATGCACGGCAGTTTTGTATACCTTATATCCACACCACATATTGCACTCTAAGAAGGCTGTGAAGAAAGATAGCGTTTGTTGCTTCGAGGTGCTCTAAAAGGTGGCAACAGGGCTTTCGGGATTGAGTTCATGTTAAAGGGCAGCCGACCATTGAACTCTTAAACGAACAGTAACAACATTCAGCTAGCTTTCGCGTCAGTGAGGCCGTGCTCTCTGCTTGCTTAACGGCGCGTGTGGCGCCTTGGAGCCAAGGAAAGCTTCGCGTTTTCTCTTTTCCACCCTACCGGCAGCACGTGCACCGTGATTACTCTCAGGAAGAAAAGGGGAAGAGTCAATTCTTGGTTTAAAACAATCTTCTTCTGGGAATCCTTCTTGCTAGAGCAGCGCACTTGTAGCGCGCGTTGCAGCCTTGTTTCGACAGCAGGGGGATTCCCGCGACCTGCACCAGATCTTTTCCCCGCGCCAGATCATGACTGCGCAAACGTAGCAGGTGACCGGTTGAGAGAGAGTGGGAGAGGACAGCTGCATTAGCGTGAACAACGGCCCGCTGCGCGGTCACTGAAGAGGCTTCGCGAGGCACTTAGCGCTTTCACCGATAAGGTCGGGGACATGCGTACGCTGTCGCAGCGTTGTCGTACACGCGGACAAGAATAACGAGGCGTTGTGTTTTCATGCAGTTCCCGAGAACTCGTCTCTCCGTTCGCATTGCTCGCGACAATCGCCGAGAAACTCGGGAGCTGAGCATTCTTCCGAGAAGGAAATCTGCGTTCGAGTCACTGTCGTGCAGCATGTCCGTTGCGGAAGATCTGTTGCTCCGAGACCGTAGTACTGATGCCAGGTCGTTGCGGATCTAGTTATCACTGCGGTAAGAGTAAACGCTTCACTTGAGCGTGGGCGATCCGGGAAACGTCGCGCTTTTCGCGGTATTCTGGCTTGAGCACTTTGTGCTAGAGACGCGGTAGAGGAATAGTTAGGCAACGCCAACGAATGGCCCGTCATTAGCACATGCTGCGACGCGATGGACATTCTTTTTTCGGGAAAATCTTCTCGCAGTGTTACCCCGAATAGAGCAAGCTGTGTTTAAGTTTGTACCCACTCGTCGGTCAGGGCCAAGGCGTCATGAAAGCGGTGACAGGAAGCCTTTTAAAACCAGCTGACCGACTGCTCTGTAGTCCGTCGTGTCGTCCGGCACACTTCAGTCAACCTTTCCTATCTGGATTAGTCATGCTCCACAACAACATCGGAGCAATGGTGGCGTTCTATAATCGTGAGTATAAAATGTTCTCTATCCAGGACAGAAGGTGTCATGGCGGTGATTATAGGAAAGAAGGAAAGTGGAGGCAGGAAATGTCTGAGGATCCTGTTCTTTGTCTGTCAGAGTGGAAGAAATGCTGAAGCTCAGCGATATTGGCAGCCTTCCCACGCCCCCTCATCGCGGGAGTAGGCGAATCCTATTTGGGGCGTGCGTAGTGGTACACTGCGTCGCGCTCCGTGAGGAACGCTTGGCTGCTTTCGCGGTCTGTTAGTGCGAGCACCTGCCCCTCTGTAGTTCTGCACGCGTGCACACAGGCCTCCGAAGCTTCGAGCTGCCTTTGGCCCCACGCTGCCACCAAATACCCCGAAGGACCCCTCATCGTGTTGGCCGGTGATCACAGCTATGCGTGGAAGCTCAGCTGTCTGAAACTTGGGAAGTTATTCCCCCCTTTCTGTTTGCTCTGCTGTACAAAGATCAATTATGATTAACCTCTGCTGTCTGCGCCAAGAGAATACCTGTAAGTCTACTAATTTCTCTGAAGATAAGAAAGTATCGACGGATGATCAGGCATGCTTGAAAAAAAAAAATAATAAAAAAACTTCGTCTTCAGCTGCTCCCGCTGCGAGAATTATTCCGGCATCCGCAGTCTGTGCTGAAAGGAAACTGAGCCGATTTGCCCTTTCGACAACAACGTTCGTTGGTCATTTCGTCACCTCGTCTGCATGTCATCTCCACAACCATACCTGAGCAATCTCCCCGTCTCATGAGGCCCACCCGAATTGCCACTGAATAAATCCTGCTGTTTGTTTTGCCGCAACGTGTACCGGCCAGTCAGCAATGACGCGCTTTCACCCGCTGACCGTTCCTTCAACTTCTGACGTGTAAACCCGGAGCCAGTGCTCATTTGTTACATGCCCAACGTGCGGGCTCCCAGCTCGCGGAATATCAAAAGGAGTAGCGATTTGTGAGTAGTAACGATTGGCCTAGATCGCTGGAAAGTTTTCCACCATAATCTTTTTGCCTTGAATATTCCTGCCCAGAAAATGCTTTGATATTTTCGCGGCGAAAGGCAGTACTGGCACACTTACGAGTATGGCAGCAAACTTGAATCTCAACTAGCCTGCGCTATCCTCAGGTCTGGTTTGCGGACAACTGGAAGACATGCGACCTCATACGAAGATTGCACTCTTTTGACTGTATTGCCGTGGGACGGGGGAGCCAGTACAAGTACAGCTCGTAGAATAACTTTCCTCCCGCTTCTTTTTTCGCTCAAGTTTTATTTTTGCGTGTTTTTGGAGTGAACCGATCATCCGAGGTGTTTGATGTGAAAAACATTGAAGGTGCATTCGCTTTACCTATATCACCATTAGAATCAACGACCCCTCTGCTGTTTCGCACCTGTAGGACATGCAACGACGTCCTGTCGCGCCGGAAATCTGCTGCGCGTACTGCAGGTCATCGCCAAACGATGACATAAATAAAAAGGGGGTAAAAAAAGAGAAACAAACAAGACGAGGGGAGACGTCCTGTTATTTATTGGTGCCGCAGGCCTGTAGACTGTCGGAACATGTGCTGCGAAATATCAACGCGTACTGCTCATTGAATGGGCGACCTTCTAACTCTGCTATGGATCACATAGTGCGCTGCGCTTTTCAAGCTTAGTCGTCGTAGTCGCCACGACGCGTCTACAATGTGTTACAACATGCCGACATAGCGAGAAAGTTGATGCCATGTCAGCATCACATTTGCATCATCACGAACCAGATACACCTCTTATTTCCGTTTTTGAATTATCCGACTTTCCAACGGGAATTTCCTGTGCAAGGTGAACTGCCTCAGCACTTTCTCCGTGTACGCCAAGTAACCAACTAACTTCCTTTCGGGGCGTTAATAGGTTACCGTAAAGTTTTCCAAGGCGAGGACGACTGTATTTTTTTTTTCTCAGTGAAGAAAAGCAAACATACTCTGCGCAATGGTCGCCACGGTGACAATTTTCACTGACCGCATGAGCCATCTTTTGATAACATGGGTGTCTACCCGGTTTAGGCAATGTGACTTTTTGAAGGAAGCTTCTGGGCGAGCGTAATTTCAAGACCACGTGTTCACGGGAAAGTAGGCATATCACATGAGGTACGAACACTGCTTCCACATTTTCACTGAAGAATCCGTTCAAGGCTAGCGCTGGCAAGTAAATAGTGCTGCCTTTCGCGCCGTCGTCCTCTCGCAGCTTGGTCCCTACAGGTTTCTCAGTCCTGTGCGCTACAGTTCCAACGTTCGAGTTTCCCGCGGTGCTTTCTTTTTTCTTCCCCCCCCCCCCCCCCCCCCCCCCCCCCCCCCCCCAACTTATCCGAATCGCACCAGGACCAGGTTCTACATCGAATGGATAATTCATTCTCACCCATACAAGTGCAGTTGCTGAGCAACAACTTCATTACTTGGCCTTACACACTGGCAGCCGTGCAGCGAGGGAAAGCTTGCTGTCGGGGGCTCGCAAGCCTTTCGCACTCGCGTGCGCGACCGGCTCACTGTCGAAGGATCCAGCGGCCTGCTTTGAATGCCCTCGACTCGGCACAAAAATTGCCCACCCGCCCCCCGCCGTCTTCACCTGAAAATTATCCGCGTTCGAGTTCTCTTTTTTTTCTCTGCCCCGTACCCTTGACCCAAACCCGCTTGCTGGGCAAGCGTCGGTCGTTCTTTTTGTTCGGCCTTTCCGTGGTGAAGCCGCTGGCAGCGAGCGGGCGCCAGCCCATTGTGCCCAAAGTGGTGGTCACTGCTCTCTGTGTGTTTGTCTTCCTTCCGGACGGATTAGTCACGTACGGAACTGGCAGCCTTGCGGTGTGTGCTCTTGAGAAAGTTGGAACACAACCGCCGAGACAGGCAGGCAGCGTGTTATGGCGCGTGCTGAAATAACTCAGGCGTGCAAAATTAGCCGGACCCAGTCTGCTGTCTGCGCCTTATTGCTGCGAAGAATTAAGTCAGCGACATGGGCCCAGGGGTTGTAGGGAACAAGAAAGCTCTACGCGCATTTCTGGTGCGCCTGCGCGCGTTTCGACGGAGAAGCGAAGTTTCTTGTGACGCAAGAGAAGCCCGTGGTTCCATTGTGCAGTGGCTGTCGAGTGCCCTTGAAACACTTTCGGTTTGATGCACCGATGTGATAACTTTGTACTCCGCGATTGTTGCGCCAAGTATACCGACCCACTGATGCCTGGTCATCATGGAAAAGACAATGCAGCGTACCATTGTTTTGTTGCGTCAGGTAGTAAGGATTGTGTCTTCTAGCACGTCTGCAAATGTCTGCAATCAGTCAATATTTCTCAGCTAAGAATAAAATTTCAGGCACTGTGCAAGATGCTAGCTTTCTGAGCTGTTACCATCGGTTCTGAATCTTGTTCTGGCTAAAGTCATCAGCAGCTCGTCTTCACTTGACTCGGTCAACGTCGCATACACACAACGCGCTTAAGTATACCACCCATGCCGCTCATGTCACCCAATGTGGGCCACGCTGGTGGCTCAAAGATGACCCGTCCTTCTTTATCGGCTTGCAGACGTGGAGAAAGAGTGCGCCTCGCTGGAGAACGTCCCGTCCGGCCTGTACGAGTCTGTTTGTGTCCCCGGCCTGGACGAGTTCTTCCAACAGGGCGGAAGTTACCCGATGCCGGAGCAGAAAGTCACGCCTGTCATGAATGGAGCTGCAGCGCCAACTTCGCAAGCCTACATCGACGGTGAGCTGCACAGTTTGAGCCATGTCGTCTTGCATGCATGGGAAGGCAGACGGGGAAGAGATCGAGCAGCGATGGGGATGGCATTTGACAAAATGGGCGAGGACACACACGAAGAAAAGTCGAGTACGACATGCAGATGGGGAAATGCAAAGATTTCACATTCTGGCGATGTGATACATAGTTCTACTGTTCTGTCCATCTCTTCTTCGTACGGCCCTGTACAGTTCGCGTGGTCAGATCCCGTTCGAGCTATTTACCAATTAGTCCGCCAATATATGGCATTCCCGAACCAGAACCAATAACGCACGAAGTCTGAATGTAGCCAGGGAAATAAACTTACTTCTTTTTTTTTTTTTTTCAAGGAAACGAGTAATATGAACACAATCAGCTCAGTGTATCGTTCATTTTGTAGAGCTATTGGCGCCAAATAATCCTGTTATTCATGACCGCTTGCCGAACGAACGATTCTCTCGACTTAGCCGTGAAACGTACGCCGCGTCCTCACAGAGTGGACCCATTAGAGCACATCGGGTAATGGCAAGCGGATATGTATCCTGTAATCTCTTCTAATATAACGTCAGAAGCGGAAGGCGGATAAAGTCTCGCGCGCGAAGCCTTACGCAGGAACTCTGGTGTGCGTTCAATCAGGGCAGTCACTTCCGCCGGGTCTAATTACCGGCACCTAGTCCGCCCAGTTTTGAAACAAATCCCGGGTTTAGTGCCGGACGAGGAAAGGTCAAACGTCGCACCCACTGGTGGCCCGTGGAGAAACTAAACGAAGGATAAAAAGCCCGCCCCTTTCCTCGCCTGTCCATAATGAAGCCGAAACACGCTTCCTCCTCCTGACGACGCAAGCGCGGCACGTATATAGTAGTCTCGCTTCCGCCGCTAATTGCAGTTTCCGGTTAGAGCATTATGTGGTGGGGCGCTCGCCCCCCCTCTTTAAATGCGGACAATCGGAAATGGTCCTGATTCGTCTGCGCATACGTCCGCGCATGCCACGGCTCAGTGGTCTCTCAAAGTCAAGCAAAGGAAAGCCCCGTAGTGCGATCCGTGGCTACTGCGTGACGTCATCATCGGCATCCGGATGTCTGCGGCGCGTGGTGCCGAGTAGTGATCTCGGGTTCTTGGGCGCGTAACGCGTTTTGCGTTCGTGCGACGGGACCAACTTTGCGCCGCAGGTCGGAACGATAGGCGTGGCTCGCGGATGCACGGGCTCCTGGGCACCGATGGCTCTCATGGAACGGGACGCCTCCCCTTCCTCCGCCGCCAGCCTTCTTTCCTCCCGCATCTCGCTCACCTGTTGTTGCGCGCGCACGAGGCTGCTGGCTGTGGTGCGATCGCCCTTTTTTTTTTTTTTTTCTTACCGGAAACGCGCGGTTCTTTCACTGCCTCACCCTCTTGCAGCCTGTCCCTTTTACTCCCTCCTCTTCGTCATGTCCTTCTCTCTCTCCATCCTCACTCCTCTTCTCCTGTCAGCCGGCTGTTGTTTCCTCTTTTATTTGTGTCGTTGCCGCAGAAGTATACGCGCATGCAGCGGCATATCTGAAGGTTTCTGCGTCCTCCAGAAGCACTGCCTTTTCTGCTGCACTTTTGGTACCTTCCTTTTTTTTTCACATTTTTCTTTCTTTCGACATTTCGCACATCTTGCGCAGCTCCCTGTAAGATGTTATCTGATTACTTTTTAGGCTTTAGTTTGCATTGCGGTTGCAAAGTAATACCTAAGGGATTCCTTCGTCTTCACGCGTGTCTTGCGTACCACTCTCTTACCAAATTTTTCGTCGTTCTCAGCATGAGTCGAGTTCGTGCTCAGCAATTCTGTCCTGCCATCATTAGCCAGCGTGTCGCTAGTTCGTTGCTCTAGAGACAGTTGCGTTTTAACTTTTTGCTGCAGTTCTTGTAGCCAGATTCAATCTTTGGCATGTTTGCTGAATTTTGCGCTGCTAACGTCCGCTTTACTGAGCGTGTTTTTTATCTCTCTTGTTTTTTCTAGCTCCCCTCGTGTGCCCTTTCTCTTTTGTCCATGATGTTACTGATCCACAATAAGCGGAGCGATGGTCGGTTTCCGGCGGATGTTTGTGTTGGAGGCGAACGATGCGGTACGCTGCTGCGCGGTTTTCCCAGCTTTCTGCCCCCGTCGAACTTTAGCCACCCACGAATCCAACTCGCGGCCAACGACAGCTTCAGCTCCCTCTATATCTGACTACGCTTTACTTTCTTTTCGTGTCTGACGGCAACTTTTACCGCTATGTTAGGCATGAACCTTTAAACCCTATGCGACCAACCAATGTCGTACGAACCGCTTCTTAAAGACTTTTAGTTCCAGTTCTTTGCAGATATGTGCTAATTGCAAAAGGTGGTCCGAAAGCTATCATCTTCATCAGGCTATGGACGATTCTTAACTTCAGATGAGACGTCAAAAGGTCCAAATAAACATCACAGAATTGCATAACGATATTCAGGTCCTGCACTCAACGATTGCATGGTTCACATACACTCGGTACCTAAACCATAAATTGAAGCAAAAATAGGTAAAATAGTAGTTTTCTCTTTAAGCTCTGCTAAACATGGTAAAGATTCGAGGTAACCGCGGCCCTGTTTCCTCTCAACGGCGGGCAAAGTGCGATACTTCTGCTACGTGATGTGCGTCCAAAGGCCTGACGTAGCGGAGGCGTGTGGTGTCCAGGTCGCTTTCTGCTCTGCCACATCCTCAAAGAGATATCATCTCAGGATTGTATTTTTCGCGGCAGGCGTGCTGATCGGCCTGTCTGCCACGGGCGTCTAGTGTCGTCACTCACCACGGAGCACACACACCCCACACTGGTGAACACAGCCTAAATGACAAAAAAAAAAAAAAGTTCATAGAAAGACGTAGGCTGCAGGAAGGGGCGACGTCACAGAGCTCCCCGCGGTTCACCACAAAGGCGCCAGATTCGAGATGAGCGGCACGGCGAAGTGCGCTCTGTCGGCTCAGGTCTCTGTATGCGGCTCGCACCACGCCTGCATGGCAAACAGAGGTCGCCGATAGCGGTCTCGGTTGTACGCCGCCCAGGCGGCGGCGAGAGAGTGCCGCAACGGGCTCAGCAGACGCGTTCGTTGCCGCAGTTGTCCATCCATTTGTCTTGGCGATGGGGCGACTCTTCTCGGATCGGCCGATTTCGGGCAGCCGATAAGGCGAGACGCGTGCACACTGTCTGGGCTTCAACAGCTCAGAATGCGATTACTTTTTGGTTACACTCTTTGTCCAAAATGTATACGCCAACACGCAGTTTCTTCTCCTGGTTCGTGAAGTTTAGGAGTGCCTAATACTCCTATTATCCCCGTGGTACTCGTAAACTTAGTGCTTCTAAACCAACCTTATTTCTCTGCACCCAAGTCGCCTGTGCGTTCATGGCAGAGGCTGCACATAATATCTTGCTTTACTGGCATTAGTAGCTTCACACGGAAACCGTTCACAGTTTCTTGCGTCCGAAACGGCAGACAAGCCTGCGCCGCATTAGCGTATGTATTGCGGTTTTGTTACGGTTATCAGTGGTTACAGGTCTTTGTTATTACACACCTGCTCTATGTCGAATGACATTAAAAGACACAAAGTATTATTAGAAAATGAAGTGGAGCACAAAGGTCTCACTTCGCGCTTTCCAGTGGATGACGGGAAAGCATGTGCACTCTGCACGTACGCACCCTGCTTGCATAATAATAATAATAATAATAATAATAATAATAATAATAATAATAATAATAATAATAATAATAATAATAATAATAATAATAATAATAATAAGCCTCGGCGGCCGCTTTTCGTTGGAGGGGAGAAGCAAAGCGCCCGTGTGCTCTGCGATGGCAGTGCACGTTAAAGTACCCCAGGCGGTCGAAATTTCCGCAGTCCTCCACTACGGCGTCTCTCACAGCCTGAGTTGCTTTGGGACGTTAAACTCCACAAACTAAACCAAACAAACTAAAATTACAGAGGCAGAACAGATTAGCGACCGCAACGAACAACGAAAATAAAGGCACATTAGACAACGCATCACACTGTTAGATATGTGTTAAAGAATGGACAAAAAAAAAAAAGACGTTTGCGCGAAAAATAGCAGGTAGATAACCTAAAGAAGAAGCGAAGTCACAGTATGAGGGGGTCAAAATAGAAAAGTACAACAGGGCCGATTTCATTCTTCCGTTCCAGAGAGCAGCAGCAGCAGAAAAAATGAAAAATTAAATTCTAATCTTTTGACGCCTGTGAAACTTTCGCATGCAAAAAAAAAAAAAAAAAAAGAAAATACTCTTAATAGAAAACAAAATCAGTTTTATAAACAAAAAAAATCACGAAATAGCACATTAAGAGCAAAAAAACAAGGTGTGTTCAAAAAGGCATAAGAAACCAGGTAGGTTCAATCGCAGACAAAACTACTCGGACGTCACTTTTCGATGGTCATGCTTGCTGAGTGAATTTATTAAGTTTGGAAGTCGAGACTTTATCATCTGGTTGCTATAAATTGAACGATATTGAACTTCATTCCGTTTGTCTGGGTTACGAACAAGGTAGTGTACTTCCTTTCTGTGCAGGGAAGTCAGTTCGCTAAAAAATAAAATAAAAATTACATTGTTTCTTATTTCCTTTTTATAGGCTGTAGCTAAGTGATAAGCGTACCGCGGTACATTCTTGTCACCAGCATCACTGTTTTTTCTGGGCAGAAATCCGTTGAAATTTATAGTGGAGACTGTCTCAAATCCCACAGTGTGCATGACGCTCGTCAAACCGTAACGACATCCGCGTAAGAAGCTTTCTTCCGTGCCACAACTTTCCACACTATTTTCTTCCTTTCGCATTCCTGCTTGTAAACGAATACCATCTCCATCTATCTATATCTAATTATGTGCTACCAATTCCTTCGGTCCTTAATTCTCTGACTGCTTCCAAGCATTTTCAAACTCGCGTCTTTCGGGTATCTCACCTTTGGGGGCGGTATACGTACACCCGGGTGCTGCGTAGTTATCTCTGCATCGCAATTCCTCAAGTCAGCCGTTGCTGTTGAGTGTGCTCGGCTTTCCCGTGGTGTGGAAAACGCTTTAGTCATTCACGTGGCGGTCCGTCGCCCTCCAACCACGCTGGTGTTCGTCTTTCTGGGTTTTTTCTTTCTTTTTTTTTTTTTTTTTACTCTTTCCTGCGTATTTTTCTCCAAATCTGTAAGTGGATTTCGTCGTCGTGTTTCCAGCTTTTTCTCCTATCCCTGCTATCGTCAATGTCAGGCGCTGCGCTCTAGCCATTTCCGTACGTTTTGTGACATCTTGCTGTACAGTAAGGTAATTGCAACTGGTGTACCAGTGCCACCAAAGCATGGAAGGACTGTGGTATTGTTAATGTTTCTAATGCACACAGGTCGCTGAAATGTTTTGTATTGGTATTCGTGCATATTACGTAAACTGTTGTGGCGACTTGGACAGCCATCTTTATTAGAGCTGTAATTGTTCACTGGGCGTTTCGTCTTTCGGGAATTGTGACAAGGGGGTTAAACACTCGTTAAATCACCGTCAGTACTGCGGGCATGTGCATAAACAGCTGAAGACTGCCTGGCGGAATTGAAATGCGTCGTTAACGGTGAGATCAACATAGTCATGGGAGCGAAGTGTACAGCGAAGAGATGTAAAGATAATGACAGGAAAACTGAGATCAAACTGTTTCTTGGCGAAAATAGGCCTCTCAGTAAGTGACGTAATGGTCTTGCGACACATGCTATGTTGCCCGCTGGTCTGCAAACGAAGTTAAGAAATGCTTTTCGAAGTTGGGGGAAAAAGTGCGGCTCCAGTGCGTCCGAAGTGGTTCGCCGATCCCCCGTCCGTTTCTTTGAGTTCATTTTTTTTTTCTTGCTCTTTTACTTCTCAAGTTTTTGACGACCTTGTTGGCTCTTGGCGCAGTGGTCGCGCTGCCTTCCGTCCATTACCTGGTTTGAAGAACTGCCTATTTTCTTTTGTGTATTTGCTTGTTTGTATTCAGCTCTTCCTGGCTCGGCTCTACAAGAAACTCGATTCAGTGCGCACGTTCATTTAGCTGTCCACGAAACAAATAAGCCAGGAGTAGTCACACGATGTCGCATTTTCTTTCTCAGACCTGTTGCGCATGCGGCCGTTTCTTTTGTATTTTGTCTGCTTTTAGCACTGTTATTTTTGCACGGCCGTGCTTGTGGGCGCCATGCAGTCGTGATTTCGTCGGAGTACGGGAAATGGATGTATTAGTCATAATAGCCGTTTATGCGTGCAGTGTCTCCCCGGTACTACGTTTCACAAAGTGTCATGCTTAGATGCCAATGGCACTCCGTCAATTTGTGCCAAATGACCTGTCATTTCCTCATCTGATACGTATTTACAGTGACTCATCGTAGATGGCCTATGCTTTTCTTTTTCGTTTTTGCTTACGGGAATCAAGCATTTGAGTTACGCCACCGACTTTACCGTCGCAGTCCATATTTAATATATTCGCCTCATTCCACCTGTTCTCGCATCTTTCTTTTTGGTTGTTTCGAACAAGATAGTGGGTACTACACTCCCCGGTGGTTACTTGTACCAAAAAATAATAGAGATCATTGCGTGAGTACCTTGTGCAGCAGGTCCTAGGAACACGGGAAACCCGACGACGTTGTTTATTATTATTTTTTGCGTGTGTGCTCGTCATTGACGTATATTTACCGGGGCACTTACTAGCCACTGATGACGTACGTGTCTCGCAAGAGAAAGCACCGGCATCCCGTAGTGCATGGACCACTCCGTTGAACGTCCTCTATTTACAGGGACAGTGTGCGGCATGTATACGTTACTGAAATACAGCTCCTGGCTTTCGGGGGTCTAAGTCAGACGCTGAAACAAAACCAGGCTCGAACACGTGCTCGGTCGCACCTACAAAAAAAAAACAAAAAAAAAACAAACAAAAAAAAAACAAAAAACATAACGCCATCGGGTGTGCGTGCTTCGGCTAAAGCTACGCCTGTTGCATTAATTCAGGAGGTTTCGCTCCCACTGCCTTGATAACGTCGACAGAAATCCGCGGCTTACTTGCGTCTTCGACGTGTGCACGTTGAACGCACTTTCTCCAAGATACGTCTCGATCTGCTTTCTCATTTTCTTTACCTTGCCAGCTTAATTTATATCAGCATAAACGTCTCCCGTCTCTCTTCTCGTTGCCCTAAATTAGCCGACCCCTGTTGTTTCGTGCCACCGGTGTTTGGATGCGTTTCCTCCCGTTTCCTTCAATTTTCGGCCACGCTGACCACCTGTTGCGCTCGCGTTTAGTGTAGGAGGCCAGCGCGTAGTGCGTGCGGGATTTTGTTCGTTCTTTTTCTTCTCGCCCTTTCGCTTTAACTTTTTCGTTACTTTGTGCGCGCTTCCTCAGCTGGCCGTGGCTGTTCCCGCTGTGCCATTCCCGCTCTGTTTGTAGCTTCACTTGACTGCTGCTGGACGAGATGAAGCGAACTGACGGACATTAAGCGATACGGTGTATATATATACAGCTCGTTACGTCGAAAGCTACCGCCGTCGCTGCATGGCGGCGGTCGGAAAAGGAAACCTGACTGGTCTACAAGGTCTTTATGGCATAACGCATAAGCACATGACCTCACGCGGGAATTTAAAACTCCACTCATTCAAAACATTAGAAGAAAAATCGTGAAATGAAAAGCCGTATTAAAGGTGCTGTGTCACGTCTGAGGCGACGTTTAAGTGTCCTCGTAATTTTTACGAACGGTGATGAAAATATCATTCATCCGTATTTCGTTTCTCGTTACTTTTTTCGGTCACCGTCGTTGTGCGCAATCAGAGGTAGGAGAACGTGCTGAACGGGTCGCTGATTGTGTCCGACTATAGTCGTAGCGGTAACATTTTCTTTCTTCCACAACTGTGTAGGGCATTGCTGAAATAGAGTTAACAGGTATCTGCATGGTTATGCTTGCGTGCGCCTACGGGCGCGTTCCCGCTTCGGTGGACACCGCTTTACGAGAATTGATTGGCGGTCACAATTGCCCAATAATGTGTCGCGCAAGCCTCCGCGTGTAATCGCTGCGCCGAACAGCATATGGGTCGTATGGCAGCCACGGGTCGCTGTGTGGTCAGTGGCAGCGGACCGTGTTCCGCAGCATTCCGCTTTTCTCCGGTGTCCTGCGTCGCTACTGGACCGAAAGGGGGCCCGCGCTACGCCCTCCCGCGCCTAGAAAAAGCGCCTGTCGTGGTCGTTGCGAAATCCCGTGGTCCCTTTGAGGAGCGCGGCGGCCAAATGTGTTGTGCCCACGGCGCAGCGACCGCCGTTTTCTCAGGCAAAGAAAGCGAGGGCGGTACTGGGACCTCCCCGAGTCCTTCTCTGGCGAACTCTGAACGCCGCAAGGGCCGCGCAATTCTTGCTCCCTTTGGGCCATCATGCACGCTGGCTCAATGAGTGGCCACATTAATTGCGCGTGAGTTCTGGACCCGCCCCGTTTGCCTTGGGTCTGTGGCGCGCTTCGACGAGCGACGTTCAGGATGCTCGGCGGCTCGAGTCCTTTTATTGCAACATTTATATTTCTTTACCGAACCTTCGCAACTATGTGCCTTTGCTCATGCTTTTCGCTGTGGCTAACTGGCATTTGAGTCGTAGCTTCGCCGCATAAATTGTGGGGCAACCTCCACTCCAAGCGAGGACTATTTTTTCCCGCGCTAAAGCTATTTCTAAATGGACGGGCATCTGTGACTGCAGCCTGTTCGCAAGGCAAGGCTAAAGATAAGTGTTTCCTTGAAGAAACAAACCTGAACGGATGGATACGAGTGCGCGACACTAAGTTGTTCGAGAAAGTTATTCGTGATAACAAACCATGGTTTTTGTACAGTTCACAGAGGTAATCGGCATTCTCTGTTGTAACATGGAATCGTAATCGGACCGTTCTCGTTCTACTTAATTGCGAATGTTACGTTCGCCGAACCGCTGCCTGAATCTTGAAAGCAGAAAAAACCTATGAAACAAGCCATTCTACAGAAACGTCATGCTAAAATGATACATGTGCCATATCATGAGCTCGAGCCTATGTGTACATCTCAGGTTGCAATGGCTGTTGCCCTGTTCTAAAGGTCCACATCTGCATGGGCACTCTTTAGAATGACAAGTGTTTAAATGTGGACTCATTTTCTGTTTGATCCAGGAGGCTACAACCACATAAGCGAGAGCCTTCACACGCTTAACGACATGAATCAGGAGGAGATGGCGCTTGGCCACAACTCGTACGATGAGTCTCAGGAGTATGGCCTGGAGACACCGCAGTCGCACCCGCCGTATCTGGACTCGAGCCCAGAGTTCTACCCTTCCACGTCTGCTGTAGTGCACGAATCAAAGTTCCAGCCCACCTATACAACCAGCAAGGAGTTCTCCAGACGTAAGTGCTAAACCTGTCTTTATTTGCCCTTTTATGAAGGAAGCTTAGAAATCTACATGATACAGATTTATAATGACTGGACATAGCTGCGTGTTTGTCATTTAAAAAAAAACGTAAAATTTATTTTCCTGGGTGAAAAGAAATGGGTGCACACAAAGCTCAAAGCACTGTCCATATTATGATGTTAACTACTGGACAAATGCATGGACCTTAAACAATACGGCACTGCCCATCGTGTGTTTTTATAGCTTTTTTTACAGTTATTCCAGTTCCTCATATACATCGATACATATAATCAGTCCTCTTCACTCTGTTCAGCCTTAGGCAGAGTTTAGGCATTTTCAAACTTGGCATCACAAGTGTTTAGTTTGCAATTTCATGTATGTCTCCAGCTCACAGATTGATGTCTTCATCATAATGTTTATGTCTCTTCTTTCGGTTGTAGCAAGGTACTCCCACCACGACATGGGCCTTCCTGAGCGCTACCCGGGCGCGCATCACTATGAGCCGCCCTTCCAGACGGTACCTACGGCCGTGCAGAGTGCGGCCGACCACTGGGCGGCTGCAGCAGCCCACCAGAACGGCGTGGCTGCCGCGGCGGCAGCTGCAGCCGCAGTCAACGGTGGCGTTCCCCCGCCTCACCATCACCACCACCCTTCGTCTTTCGGACCTCTGCACGCGTTGCGGGCCGATGGTCCCCTTGGCCACCTGAGTCCAGGGGCACTGCAGCGAGCTCACCTGGGCGCCGGCGGTGACAGCAAGCCCGTCATCCAGGCGGCCGTTTTAGCAGGTTATTCTGGTGTGTCCTTGGACTAACACTTACCGTTCTGCTTGCCCGTGGAAGCCACAATTTTCAGGCTGTATTCAACACAGCTTAGTATTTCATGCCTCAAGTTGGTGGTGGAGGGACAGCTTGTAACTGAGGTGGCAGAAACTCATCCATGTTGCAGCTTTTGGACTAACTGTCGGTGCTCAGCCTAACTGAAATTCTGTGAAAATCTGCATATATATCATCTGATGAAACATTTAGTGTGCAATAAATGTGTGCCTGTGAGTTCTAAATTAACTGTTACACAAAGGACCTTGCAGGTTAAGCAGCTTTTACTATGCCAGGATGTTTTGGCTCAAGCTGTACTACCATGTGCATAATTTTCAGCGAACAGTTAACATGTCGATGTGACATGCTGGCAGTTGCATTTTTAAGATATCACTAATAAGTTAGCTGAACCTTATACAGAGCAGAACATAGCGATCCTGATGCTTTATTGCCTGCATTTTTTAACTCAATACAAGTTACTTGCAGCAGATACAGTAAGAATTCTTGTTGACAGTATCTGTCATCTTTAGAAGGGTTTCAAATTGGCATCTTACACTTGACCAGAGAAAGAGATAGACTGAATGCTTCTGTTCCCTACTGTTATCATTCGGTGAGGAACAAATCCCACACAAGGTAGAGGTAAGAGGGATAGAAATTCAGCACAGTCTGGACTGTGTATGCGGGAGCCATCAATTGTTGAGAAGAGGGGACGCACACAGGTAGTCTGCAGACTGGAGCTGAAGCCTATATAAATGAGTTGTGTAAGGCATTGCAATCTGCCCGAGGATATGCCGTGGCAAAGAAGCTTTTTTCAAGCTCGTTAAGAAAGAGAATGTAAGACAATGAAACCAGCAGAGTTTATATCTGGTAAACATAGTTGATTGTTCCCAGCACTTGCACTGTAAAAACGCAAAGTGCATCCGCTGAAAGTGGAAAAGACTATGTTCGTGATCATTAGCTTCAACTTGAACCTAGTGCTCAATCTGTGCACGAAACCTTACTCGTTGTGAGACTATTTCATTGCTCATTTTATACTGTCATGGATATATAGCAACAAGAATGTGTGCTTTTTGTTTCATGTAAAAGGTCTGCAGTAAATGGAGTAACAATATCATAAAGGAAATGTTTCTTGCAGCTTGCTGTTATCCAGCATGCGATTTCATAGTGCTAACATTTCACTTTGGCTGCCACAATACTCGAAGCTTGACTTGCTATCCTGCATGGCTTTAGTAGCCGAGAATGCTACATGGATGAGCGCTGCATCTACCTCTGCTTCCTAAAGCATATCTTGCCCCACGCATTTCTGCTTGTAAGTTTCTCCGTGCTCTTTCTGCTTCCACAGTCAACAGAACGGCGTTGAAGTGGCTCAACTAACGTTTTTGGTAGCACAGCAGTTGCTAAAAGGTGCAAAGGCATCAGCTGCATCTGTAATTTCAATAGTTTAAGGTTCATTACCTTTGAAAGTGCAGTGTCATATTTGTGGATAGCCATGATCATATAGCAGTAAGCAGTCTGCTGAGCCACTTCAACTGCAGTGCTAACTCTTATATTTTGTGCCGTTTGAATTATTTGAAAGAAAAATATTTAAACCACTACTGGTGCAGTAAGGCAGCATTAGTGAATGAGCTCGTATCTTCATGCAGACTTGCTGCCTTAGGATCAAGTGAAAAGAGTTCAACTCGTAAAGAGATTAGCTTGACTTTTCTGCAAGTAATATTTTAAGGGCATTTCTTTTATGTTGTTGGTAAAGCTGCATGTTTGCAATGAATGTGTACTGCTACTCACAGCCATTTTATTTATTAAAGAGAACATATTTCTGGTAAAATAAGGTAAAGGATATATGGACGAATTTTATGCTAGCAATGATTTCATTGAAATTGCTGTGCATGGGGAAGCCTCTTTTATCAACACTTTTGACTTTGCTGAATGGAAAGCATGGCGGTGACACTGGCTGTTTCTATTCTGTTGGTACGATCTCAATGCATATGCTGCAATGACCCAATAGCTTTAAATGCAGATATGCCTGCAAATATCAGTTTCCAAATTATGAAATTAAATTAGATAACATGCTGCTAAACTAGCACTTCAACTGCTTATTACATCAGATTCTGAGATTTCAAGTAAAAAGACTGAGGGGCAATAAAATTCTTTGTTGGTGAAAAAAAATATATTTTTGATGGTGACTAAGCTTTTGTTTGCCGCTATAAACATTAATAAAAAGCATTTCCCTGAGTATTTGCATATTGCTTAGAGTGCACCTCCTTTAATCATAATTAAGCCAGTTGCACTGAGCAGCCCACTGTGCAAAATGGTGATGCCCAGCAGGCACCTTACACAAAATATTGAATACTACCTGTGACTGCTTCCACAGTTTTTGAGGCGAGTGCCAACATTGCCTCATTGTTCTTTTCTTCCTTGTTTGCTTACAGGAAGTGGCCCGATCCAGCTCTGGCAGTTCCTCCTTGAGCTTCTCACTGACAAATCCTGTCAGGGTTTTATCAGTTGGACCGGCGACGGTTGGGAGTTCAAGCTGACTGACCCAGACGAAGTTGCTCGGCGCTGGGGTGTCCGCAAGAACAAGCCCAAAATGAATTATGAGAAGCTGAGTCGAGGCCTGCGCTACTACTACGATAAGAATATCATCCACAAGACGGCGGGCAAGCGCTATGTGTACCGCTTTGTATGTGACCTGCAGACACTACTCGGCTACTCACCTGAGGAGCTCCACGCAATGGTTGAACTCAAGCCTGAAAAAAAGGATGAAGATTGAATCGACTTCAAGCCGGTTTTTTGGTTGTTGCTTCTCATCTCTCGCGATGCGGGCAGGCCGCGAGTGGTGTTGGTGACAGAGTTCCCCACAAAACAGACTCATTGGATGGGTTCACTGGGCCAAGTGGTGTGTGACGTACCGACTTGGACAGCATGCTCACGTGTGCGCAGCGAAGCTGCCAGACTCTCTGTGAGAACGTGAACGTTTTATTGCCATGAGAAGAGTTTGACAGTCTTGTGTATGATTTATTGTATTATGACACGAGCAAGCGGTTGTTTGGTTCCCTGCCTACCCAACAGGGATGTTACATTTGTGGCATGCCGAGTTAAAGCCTTAGTCTTGCTCAAGCAATTTCAGCTTCCATCAAATCCTTCTTCCAACTGTGTGTAGTGTGACAGCGTGTGGTAGTTGTCTGCTTGAATGACTTTTACATTTCTCCTGTGAGTGTTAAATGACTGAGTGTATTACTGAAGAGTTGGTACATTTACTTTTAAGAATATTACGTTATCATCTGACATTTCCGTCAAAGCAGCACTGAAGCGTGACTATGCAATGTGCAAGGATGTGTGCACAAACTTTTCAGACATTTCTCGCAACCTGTGTGCCTGGATGAAAAGACAGTTCTGATGCTTTTGAAAGTCACTTGCTAATCATGGCTCGAGTTTTTTATTTTCATGCCTGTATTAACCTTTGAAACGCTTTGTGTTATGTTTTCAGAATGCTTCTAGTTCAACAATCTAATACAGATGGGAAAATTTGCTAGCAGTGGCATCAAAAGTGAGGCACAGAAAATGCAGTAGTTTGAGTCCTTATTACCGCTGAGCTAATGTTATTTTATTTGAGACATTGTGTTGTTACTAGTGAACAGCAGTTTTTATCATACAACTCTCAGGACTACAATCTGCAGCAATTTTTTTATGATCTACCGTTTACCACTCAAAAGAGGTGGGCAAAATCCTTAATGAAAATTGTGGCTAACCTGGATAGATTCAGTATGTTGAAAAGAACTTGCTCACTTTTTAAAGGAAAACAATTGGAATCAGTGTCAGCATGTGGTATTAAATCTACACACATTTATTCTTTGGTGTTTCAGCTGTCGGTTCTTTCTGAGCTCAGCTTCTTAATGTTCAGCACTGCCACCTCTGATTTAAAGTGTAAGAAAAGTCAGTCATGAAGCTTTTTCTTATCGGTGTGAGTAAAAAAAAAAAAAAGCCACAAAGACACTCAAGGTCATTCAGTACACCTTTCACCTCCGTTTTGTAGCTCGTTAGTCATGCAGTCCTAAATGTAGTCATGAACAAGAGAGTCTCTTTTTTTGTATTGAAACATATCAAGCAAGAAAATACAGCAAGAAGCCAAAGTATTTCACTGTTCTCATCTCTTTGCTTTTGGGAGTTTTGTTGCACATGGCATTTGCCTATTGTTTGTTTTCTTGTGCTTATAACCCTGAATGTCTGCCTGCTAATGCTAGCAGATGCTAATCACATTGTCTTGATGCCCATCACATCATGACCCAAATAAACTTGTACATAATACTTGTATATCATAAGCATCAAATTTCTACTTCATGACTGTATTTTATTAGTAGCATAGCTTGATGCGTTTTGCGGCATTTATGATAGGATGACAGGAAAAAAATAAATGTAGATGACATGATGTGTTTAGAAAAGAGTCTATATTAGAAGTGTGCATTTTCTGATAGCAGTTGAAGTGTATAAGAAAAGAGCAGATGTGCATTTTCCATAGCCATTGCTGACGATTCCATGTTGTTCATGTGATGTGAATGACCTCCTTTACACGTATATTCCACTGTCTGTGCGAGTGGCGTTATACATAAGACATCCCTGACTTTGACTCTCGCTTTTCTGCTGTAACTTATACCTGATACAACAACTAGACGAATGCTTCTTTTTCATATGCAGTGTACAAAAAGTATTAAGGAAACGTGCCGTCAGTATTTTGTTATATCCAAGTCTCGTGGAAGCAGTGCCTTAATTTGTTTGTCTTCCAAAGAAGATATACATATATTTATACAAAGCAAAATTTTTTATATGTTTTTGCAGTGTATCTCAGTGGGGAGAGCTGCAGAAACTTCTAGCGCACGAATGGGAGTTTTTCCACTTCTTTACTTCATAATTTCCTCTTTCATGTTTCACGCATCCTTTTAAAGTGGTTCCCGTTCCACATTAGTGCGCGAGCCCTTGTAAATTATTTTCAGAGGTCTCTATGCTGCTCTCTTAGCATAAAGAGATGGTCCCTATTTCTGTTTAATTCTACTTTTTATTCTTTCTTTTCGTTGTTTTTCTTTGAAAAGCGTCTGACGTGCAAGATCTCATTAAAGAAGAAAGCATTACAAATGCCCGGCAAGAAATCACTGGGCTGGGGACATTGTGAAAATTTGTGATCTGCTGTCTTTGCATATTTTTTTTTTGCAGACTTGTTTGTAAGGTGATTCATTGTTCTCTTGTTTGCTTTACTTCGAACGTAATGTGCAACTTCTGTGCTCTACAGGAAATAAAATGCACACGCAATTTTCAAACGTGCCTACTTGTGTGTTTCCTAAGACCTTGAGAAGTTTTCCTCAAATTTTAGCTGGAAATAATTAAAACTATGTCCCCCATTCTCCAGCACACCGTGTCATTATGCATAAGAATGGATGCATATACATGGACTAAATTTGTCAATTTGCTATTTCGACAGAGCACTTAGTAGGGTCAGTTTACTTCATCGTTGACAAATAACCGAGTATATTAGTATTTTTTTGTGCATTTCTATAGGGACTGGTAAATGCCTGTTAAGCAGCAGTGGTTTTATAAGCAATTTATACTTTGATTGAGAAAGTAAAGCCAGGCCAGATAGTGGATACATCATGAATTCGTTATCATATGCGGTGCTTGCATCACGAAGCAAACGGCATCCGTCACTCCCACATTGTGACGCAAATTTCGGGTCCTCTCCAAGAATAGTTTTTGTTTGGGTAAATGTCGAAATGCTGAAGTATGCGTCGGAAATCGTATTTGCGCGTCTCAGCTTGACAGTAGACACGACCGAAACCGCACTATACGAGCTCATTTCGTGTTAAAGAACGTCCCTTGTTATTTCCCCTTATATTTTGAAAGAAGATATTTGAAGCAACATCGGTGCGTCGCAACTAATTTTGTGGAACAAGGAACTAAGCAGAATTATTGGGAGTATTAAGTTCCCAACCAATATTTGGTGAGTTATCACGGCTGTGAAATTGAAGCTGCCGCATTTGAAACGACACACAGTTAAAACTACACTTGCATCGCTTCTTGGTGCGAGAAAAAAGTTGCCAAGTTCGGATGCGGCCCGACGACTACGCCGATGAATTCACGCACTAACTGCTGTGTCCTGCGTGCGCCACAAGCATAGTGTTTCCTGAAGCGTGAAGAAACTTGACAGTGCTGCCAGATTCTCGTAATGTGGCCGGCCAAACTTTCTGCGCTTTGTAGCCCGAAACTTTAGCGAAATGCCGACCTATTAAAATAGCTCAAATATTTAGTTACAAAATGAATGCAAAAAGAAAGTATCCAAACATCATTCTGTGTACAAAGCGGCGGTATAGACCTTATTAGGGACCCTACATGTTGCGCCACGGCGCAACCTTATAGAGGGCGTGCGCATCGAGGATCGAGTATCGAGGCACCCTAACCTTATGCAAATTTGCTGCCATCTATTGGCCGCCTTACGCATTTCCGCCATGTTTGTCGCCGATAATGCCGACATGCTGCTGAGTCCCTTGGTGCACGCAAAACTAAAATAAGGGTGTAGAAGGAAAGAAGCAGAAAGTTGTACCCTTTTGAGCTTTTTTTTTTTTCTTTTTCTTCAGGCTTCGTGGTTGTCGCGCTAAGCGCACTTTCGATGAACGCACCGTCTGAATTGTAAAATGATATCCTATTTAGCCTGCTTTGGAAGATTGCAAATTCGTACTCGGTTCGAAGGCAGACGAAATATATCGCCCAAGGTGTGTTAAATTTGTCTGTAGACGGACTGCGCATCGCCTTTCCGCGTAAAAGATCTGCAAGCGTGTTGCTCCTGAGTTCCTTGTAGCGCCAACTCATCCCAGCTTTTACGGTTTCATGCATACAAGCTGTCAACAGATTTTACCCGCATGTGCGTCCAGATATCCAAATAGAACACGTTTCGGCACTTCAAAGGCTCTTAAATACAATATTCTATAACGTCTTTACGCATTCGATGAATCGAACACAGTCGACTACTTCCAGGCATCAGTTGCCGAGATGCGTCTCCGGAACACGGCTTGCGAAAGGTACGACTCAAAGTATACGTGGCAGCAACTGCTCCTACCACTTAGATGCTCCCGCCTACCGTGAGTTCGCATGACTGTTGCTATAGTGATAGCGGTCACCGCGCTGTTTACTATTTTTTTTATTAGGGCGAGATTTTTTCTCTGCGAGTTATGTGAGGTGCATCGAAAAGGAGTTACGCTTATATTTTGGACCATGCCAGTTTTGTTTTCTTTCATCCGTGTCGCTGAATAATGGCCTTTTTTCGTCTAACCTTCATGGCGCGCCATCAAAATAGTGTAATCAGGTAGGGATTGAAACTGTCAACCATTTCACACTATTCACAAGCAATATCGTTTGCAGCGAGCTTTACCGCGCTTAGCAATCAGGCTTGCTATTTCGGCTATCGAGCAGAAACAAGAATTGGCGCGCGAATATGAGATCTGCTATACGGTTGTTCACACGCCTACAAGATACATCAGCGGCTAAATATCCAGACAGAGAATGGGAACAGGATGGTAACAGTAGTGCGTGCGCTGTACTGCGAATTCTGAAGGTCCATCGGAGCGAAGTGTCTATTAGGCATCAGTCCTATATTAAAAAAAAAAGAAACAATATTAAGCTCCTTCTTGCACGCGTATTTGTACAACGTACTATATGGAATGACAACGATCACGGCCAAGCGCCGGGCGCAGTAACAAGTTGCGCCTTGCCCGTGCTGGACTCGAAAACATCCTGCGGCGGCTGACTCAGCGTAATGACATAATACACCCATAATGCACCCGTAATACACCCGTAATATACCCGTAATACACCCGGAAGCAATATCAACATGTTTGGCACTTTTACGGATGCGTATTTGAGCAGTGTATAAGGAATGCGCCGGAGCAGCAACAAAGGTTTTTACATTTGTAGCTACGCTGATGCCACCACTCGAGACAAATTCTGGCAGGGCAATGTAAGCAGCGTGGACAAGCCAATCGTCTATTATTCCGTAATTTGTTGCTCTGAATGCGAACAAATGTATTTCGTTATTTGTTTTCAGTGTTGCTTCATAAATGTTCTTACAATAATATTATTCTTTATGTTGGCTATCGAAATATATTACCAGGGGAGA
This sequence comes from Amblyomma maculatum, assembly GCF_055883805.1. Taxonomy (NCBI): domain Eukaryota; kingdom Metazoa; phylum Arthropoda; class Arachnida; order Ixodida; family Ixodidae; genus Amblyomma; species Amblyomma maculatum. The sequence continues at coordinate 21,772,037 of NC_139349.1, read as the reverse complement.
TCCCACCTGCGGTCTTGTACCATGGGACCTCTCGCTGTATATTCTTGTACGTTGTTTTTTTTATTCGAAAATAAACTTTCAACTTCAACTTCAAATAGCAAGGAAACCAGAGCACAAAGCAAACGCAGCTTCATAAGTGTGAAGCTGTGTGTGAGGTGTGGGTATGTGTTTTGTGAAGATGACCTAAAATGGCCTCCATGTTGTGTTTTTGATTACTGCATGATTTCCATTCGTCAATGACAGGTTTGACAAGTATAGTTTGTAGTTCATTATGTTTCAAAAATCCTGCCATTTCACTCTCACTTTTCTTTGTACAAGCTTCTTGGTATCTTCATGCAGCATATTCACCCTCTGTAATTTAGCATTGCGTCAAGGTAACCTGGTTAATTTCTTTTCATCACATTTCAAGACAGCTGTCCCAATTTCATAAAGTGTAGGGTTTCTGACGACAGGAACTCCTTGGAAATCATAGAAATAAATGAGATCCACAATCATGAGCTATCTAGGGTATGCATATACATGTCCATCGCGCTGTGGAATGGTGTCAGTACGCTGTTAGAACAGGTCTTGTGGTAACAACAACCATTGTCTGAGGTGGTCCTTTAATGGGCACTGAAATGCTGTGTAACTACAGATACTGACAGAACTATTGATCACGTTATGTGATGATGCGATCCTTGCATGCATATAGGTATACATTTCAGAATATACAGTGCACCACTTGTCCATTTGCCACCAGTTTGTGTGAAAATGTATTTTTCATGTATGTTAACCAGTATTTAACAGATGAACCCTGTGCACAAGCCAAAAGTGCCAAGAGCCAAATGTCACGAGGCCATACGACATGGCAGAAGCTGTTAAGTCAAGCTTACAAAGTTATATTTGAAATATGTTCTGGGATGTTTCAGCTCCGATTAAGAAAGGTTACTCCTAGGCCATAGAGGCATGATCGTACAGTTTGGTTAACGTGAGGCTTACAGAGGTCTATGCTTGGTTGTCTATCACATAACAGGGCAGCCTACGACCGTATGCTAATGAGTATATCTGAGATAACAGAGACATGAATTAAGGAATTAGTAATTAAGTTTGTAGCAAAGGGCATGTAAATTATCAGGAATCCACAGTGGATCTGCAGACAAGAACCATTAAAGCTGGCGCACCATACCCTTACAGGTGGAGATTAGGAGTCTCCCGAATTTTTTGTCTGCTCAAAGCTTGTCATTTCCTTCGTTCTTCCAGGTGAGGAAGATGTGAAAATGATAGCATCGAAAATGCCAGAGCCATTGTTAACAAGAATGCTGATCCCAACAGCGTAAAACGGAATTTCAGAAAATATAGGTGACTAGTAATGCTGGCAACAGTTGAAGCTATGTGGAAAGGCATAAAATTGAAATGCAACATATGCAGAGATATGTTGTGAGACGACCAGTCTGTGATGTGCGACATCTGTCTCCGTTAGTTTCATCAAGTGATTGGCCAAAGCAGATTGGGGCTTGTGGTTTAGTGATAAGTGCAGTGTAGTAGCATAGATGCAATCTTGCCCATTAAAAATTGGAGTGGAGTAAGTGCATTATTTTGTTTTTGTAAGATGTTCATGGTTTCCATGCAAACATTATGAGAAATTTCTTCCTAGAGAATGTTTGCTGAAATGTGACTATAATGTGCAATAAAACTAGCGTTTTCTTGCTATTTACTTTTCGTTGTATACATTAGTTCTGTGAAGGAAACCACAGGCTAGAAGGAAATGTAATGGCATGCATTTTGATACTTGGCCCCATTGTGCTGGCTCAGTAGTTGTGCTTGGCTGCTGAACCCATAGATGCAGATTTGGTTTCAGCCACAGCAGGGGAATTTCAATAGAGACGAAACAATAGGCCGTCATGCACCGTGCAGTGTCAGTGCATGTAAAAGAACCCCAGGTGGTCGAAATTATACCGGAGCCCTCAACTATTATGTTCCTCACAGCCGTAGTTACTTTGGGATGCTAAACCAGATATTATATATCACATCATACTCTGAGTAAGATGCTATTCATGGTCAGTTAATCATACACTAAATGACCAATTTTTTTTCTGCATGGTACAGCAGTGGTAGTACAATTTTACTTTAGCCTTCATAATGAATATCACTGGCTCCACATGGCATTTTGTCGACCTTTGATATGCGTCACAATCACACACCCGAGTATGCATTTTTCTAAGGGCACCTATGCATGCAAAGAGGGGATCGTTACTTTCCATTTGTCAGAACTGAAATGCATGATCCACATCATTTCTGTAATTCAACTGCCTGCTATTTGAACTGTCTAGCATTGATGCAAATTTCAAAGAACTGCAATTAGCAAATTAATTCAAGCAGGAAACCATGCCAAGAACTGCTTCGGTTTCATCTTTAACAACTGTTTGAGAACTAAAATTAGCCAAATGTTGCAAAGCATAGATGAGAGGCTACAAAATCTAAAAAAACAATGCATCCTACCTGTGGCATGTAGGGTTTCACATCCTAAAGTGACATATGTAGCTATGAAGAATACTGTAGTGGAGAGCTCCAGACTAATTTGACTGCCCGGGCTTTGTACTTTGCGTTGACATCTTACAGGAAACAGAAGCATTTGCATTTCACCTGCACCAAAGTGTGACTGCCATCACTGGCATTAAACATCACGACCTTGCGGCAAGAAGCCGAACGGGCCGTTAAGAGGTCGCAGCGTGTACATACATGCTATACACGTCAACCTTTCTAGCATTAAAGCTGTCACAGGCATGGCAGATATTTATGTTCAGCTTTGGACTACAAGTTTAAAATTGTACGATTTGTGTTTGTCTAGCATTTAAAACAAAAGAAACTAAGGAAAAACGAAAAAAAAATGAACATAATATGTTGAAAGAGCACTAGTCATTAACACATAAAGCATATTCGTTCCTTTATTAATGATGAAGTGGCCTTCAACAATAGTGCAAAGCCTGAACATTTAGGAAGGTGCTGTGCCAGGCAGCTATTTTACAGAAACCTGAACCATTTCACCTGTAGTAATGCGCATCTCGGCGGTGTGGGCTGGGCACTTATTTTTCGGTCCCCTCCAACATATGCGAAAACTGTATCATGTGCATTCCCATTTTCCGAGTTTTGAGCTCTGTAGGGCAGTCTAACAAATTGTCGATGACTTATTTTCGTCTGATTGTTGCACAGCGCGTGTAAATAAATTACCACTGCACCAAATAAACACTGACATACACGTGCAACATCGCCGATCATAAACGGACACACTGATGTCCGTCACAGCACTCTTCATCACAGCACTCTTCGTAGTCTCACACAGCACTCTCGTAGGACGTAATCCGTACATCACAGCATCTCACGGTAAGCACAAACCACACCTTCAGTTGTACAACAAACACGAATGACGCGATGCTTGGGCTAGAGACACGCCGGCGGTACCCAGCTTTTTCAGCGCCGCTTGTATATGTACTACGTAGAACTTGCAGCACCAAACCTCAATGCGAGCAGAAAGCGATGCGTTACGTGACGCATCTTATCACAGATGGGAGTGAGGAAACTTTGAAGAATCAAAACTACATAACTACATAACGACTGTCGTAGACGTTACTCCAAATGATAACGAGGACCAAATGAGCGGGCGTGCGGGCCGTCAACACCGCGATTACATGCGCTTGCGCTCTGGTCGTGCTTGCCACGCTGCCGCGGTCCAACTCACGTAACCTATATCATCATGCCATCACGTAGTATATCACCCATTCTAGGCACTATTCTTGCCACTGTACTATTCTTTGTAACTTCACATTTCACGCATGCAGTATGTAGTATGTACATACTGCTTGCACCTCGCACACCTCATACCAACTTCGATTTGGCTACATATGATATGGCTACCATGTTGTTGCTACAACCACATCTGGGGATCTCGGATCCGTCCTGCTTTCTCGACGGATCCCAAGGCCCATATCGGAGAAAAATGCGTTGAGTCCGTCGGACGAACCCCGCCGATCGGGTCCGTACGCCGTACCCCTCCCGGATCCGTCCGGCTTTCCCGACGACGTAAACACCTGATAGGGTCTGTCCGCCGTATCTCTGAAAAATAGTCCCCGGATCCGTCCGACGTACCCTGAAGAAAAACGCACCGGGTCCGTCGGACGTACCTTTAAGACCACTGATCGGGTCCGTCCGACGTACTTTTAGCCACAGCCATATTGTTAAAGTGGTGTTTGACTGACTGTATTTCAGAGATGTAGCTAGGGCTATATTGATGGTGGCGCTGGAAAATATTTTCCTCCTTATATCATCTGTTGGTCCAGTAACACTTCTTTACATGCTGCCCTCCCCCCCTCCCCCCATGACGGGGGATTCACAGGAAGACGCCAAAAACTCTTCTCGACTTCCCAAGCAAGTGCAGATCGCCTTAAATTCATAAAAAGACCTCCCATATTGTGGCGGAAATTTTGTTTTTGCGGCTCGACAAGGTTTCCAAAAGCTAAACATAGTAAGTTATTAGGCAGGGCGCCGTCTCCTCGTTGTCGCTTTTTTTCGAATAAATGGCCATCCTAAACGTGCGTTGGGTGCCTCGATGGCCTCGATGCGATGCCAGTGAAACATCCGAAGTGCGTTATTAGTGCTGCCATCTATACGCTATCAGTCAAACATTTGCGTTTTTTTTCGCTTCGGCATCTCTACGATAGGTAGCGTTGCTCTTCTAACAAATTTTAAACGAATGAGCGGGGCGCGTGCACTGAGGCGCCCTAATAGAGTGACAAATCAAATAAATGGCCATCATAAACGTGCGTTGGGTGCCTCGATGCGATGCTAGTGAAACATCTGAAGTGCGTTATTAGTGCTGCCATCTATACGCTATCAGTCAAAAAGTTGCGTTTTTTCGCTTCAGCATCTCTACGATAGGTAGCGTTGCTCTTCCAGTTCATCATCAGTTCATCATCATGAGCGGAGCGCGTGCATCGAGGCACCCTAATAGAGTGACCGATACAAAGAGAGTAGGAAAGAGGGTGCATCATGCTACATGTTGCGCCGCGGATGGTGTACCATCCTCCTTGCTCCCCTTGTATCGGGCATTCTTTAAGGGTGCCTCGGTGCGGAAAAGTGTAGGCTCCCTGAAAGAGTCCATAATCGAAACATGGTTAAAACTACAAACTAACGGTTTTGCTCAAATTTGGCAAACGCACCGAGATTTGGTAGAGAGAGAGAGAGAGAGAGAGAGAGAGAGAGAGAGAGAGAGAGAGAGAGAGAGAGAGAGAGAGAGAGAGAGAGAGAGAGAGAGAAAACTTCAGCTGCTCCAGGTGGCCGGCAGTCCAAGTCTGTCAGCTACCTCTTGCGCTCTTGCCGAGGCCCGGGACTGGCAAAAGCACGCCCACTCGCTCTCAAATGAAACATGACGTTGCGCGGTAAATATTCTACTTTTGAGGGGCTGCAAGATGCTTCACAGCAGTACGGGCAGGAGAAGTTTTATAATTTCTATATCCGCTACTGTTGAACGATCATGGCGGCGAGGAAGAAACGAAACGCCACCTGAATGATAAGCTGCAAAAGAACCAAGTACATTGATTTTGCTCTATAAAAGACGGCAAATCCTTCAAGAGCCGAAACAAGGGAGAAAGCGAATCAAGGTAGGATGTCATACTTACTTATACAATATCTAGTGTCCATATTGTGGGGTTATGAAGGGGAGGCGGTCTTCCGCTCCGCTCCTACTCCGCAATGGCGCCTCAACGTGGTTCTCTCGTGCAGAAGCACTTGAGCTGGTTGCCCCTCCCTAGGGACAAATGACGATAGTCAGTTCGCGGCGTGGAGTGCCTGCCCGGACCTTTAACATTAGGCCTGACCCGACATCGCTATGCTAGCAAGGCTAATATGCTTTTTTGACGGCGAGGTGGGAGGAGTTGCAGCGAGAACAAATGGTCGTACATGTGTGTGTGTGTGTGTGTGTTTGTGTGGGTGTTTGTGTGTGTGTGTGTGTTTGTGCGTGTGTGTTAGAGGTGCAGCCACGAGGTCCGTACATGGAGCGTGAGACCGAGTCGTCCACGGAGAACGGCACGCCGGAAGCGAGTGAGTGCCTCAGCCGGGACGGTGGCCCTACTTTTCTTGTATATAGTTGTAAATATTTCCTCTTCTGTCTCTTTGGCTCTGGGTGCCAGGTGCCGCAATCGGCTGACTGCTATTGCAGCCGTGATTGCCGGAAAGCACCGGGGCGCTCCGACACCGCTGGACGTAGCTGGACGCGGTGGGCGCCGTTCGCTCAGAAGTTGCCTTTGGATGGCAGCGAGCAAGTAGGGTCACCCTGGGTTCCTTGGCGGAAATGCACATCCTCGCGGCGCTGCGTTCTAGCTATTGTCCTTAGCGCTAGAGCGAATAGGCTTAAGGCTCTTTTTGGGAGCTGCCTGTCGCACGTCGGAGGACAGTCTAACCGTGGCATACAGCATGCGCAAATGCGTTTTGCTTGTTTTATATTGACTTTGCTGTAGCCGAATATCTCGCTTAATTAGAGAAAGCTAACTTCGTTCAAATGAACTTGGTATTTTTGGGCTGAGAAGGAGAATCGGAAATTTCGTGGAACTAGATTATTATGCCGGGAAACGAACCGCGGATGCCAGTGCTTCGTTCGGATTAACGGAACGCAGTGCGGTGCCGGATAAAATTGTTTGGCGCATTGGCCCGCATTTTGCCAAATGGTCATTTTCATCAATTTATTCAACCTTTTTGGAGATCCGGAGGGTTATGCAGATATCAAGTGAAGCCGCCTGGACCTGCTGCCATTGTTTACGTTCCTGCCTGCTGCCCTGCGGCCGTGAATCACCGAAGCTCGGAGTCTCACGGAACCAGTCTGGCTTAATGGGAGGGGAGGCCAACCCCCTGCCTGCCAACAAAGGTGCGTCAGCGGGAACAACACCCTCCCGTCACGCTGGCTTCTGGTTCTGGGACCTGCCGATGGACAGCGGGGGGCCCCTTCACCTTGCTGCTCGTCGGATGACACCAACGCTTGGATCGCCCTGCTAAGCCTGGTGTTTATCTCGCGGATGGCGTCCAAGGAGCAGCTCTCGACAACCATAGGTGAACATTTAAGGAGGGAGGGATGTGGAAAACCAGTTTCCTCTCCCTTCGCCGCGACCGACCACCACCACCCCAACGAGCTTCATGGCAGCGCCAGCTGGGAGAGGGGGTAAATACCTCCCCTTGGGGGAAGGAGACCAGCGATGGGTGCGCCACCAAGACGTCTACGCGGGTTCCCGCGAGAAGACGAGAGGGGGCTTCTGGATCCAGCCGGCAACGAGAGCGGCCGTCTCCCGCCGCCTCTCCCGGCAAATGCCGGGGGATAGTGGGCACGGAGTACGCATGCGCACACGGGAGGACCCGTTGTGCACGACCGCCCATCTTCTGGTTCCCAACGGCGAAGCGACCGGTAAATACCGCACGCTCTCGCCGCCTCCCGCGGCAAACGCCGTGGTATGGCTTCGTCCGAAGAATGCGGAGCGCACGGGAGATCCCGGCCGCCATATTCACGGCGCGTTCAAATGTCCGCCGCTGAAATCGCACCCCCATTTCCCAGCCGGTGAGTCGAAAGCCCTTCTTACGCAGCCTTGCCCTTCCAAGGAAAACCTTGTTGATGTATAGCTAGTCGGCATGCTCTGTATTATTTGCAAGTGCAATAAATAGCATTCGAGTATTAACTATGTGTCTTCCGTCCTTTGTCCCCTTTGTTCCCTCCGCGGGTCGCCAGCGACGACGTTGCACCTGCGGAGGAGCGGGGCGGAATACCGTCTCCCGTTCAATACCCCCACAATATATACCTTCACTGAGGACGCGGTATCACTGATCGAAGAGAGGACGAATTTTCATAATATAGTGCACCGCATCGTGCGTGAAATCGATAGCTACCTGCTGCAGTGCTCAGGGTTAGCGAAATTCTGCCTTGACCATGCACAGATCAGTGTTTCAGGTTTAGTAGATACAAGTTCGAAAATTTCGCCTTTCAAGCTCGCGGTCAGCGCTGGACCAGCGGAGCGACTTTCCACGCTACACCACTATCCTGCTTTAAAAAGCCAAACAATGCGGCGTTTGACATTCAGTTGCTTTTTGTGGGCCACGTAATGGAAAGCAACGCCTTCAGACACTCGATAAATGCTCAAAAATATAGACCTTTCTTCTCTTTAACACTCACTCCAGGCTGTCTTCAACATACTAAGCAGGCGGACGCTGACAAAACCATTGAGCACTCCACTCGAAACCAAACACTCGCGTGTCTTTAGAGATCTGTAGAATCGCCTTCACAGTTCTAAAGTTATGATAGAATTTGGAACTTTCCGATCACTAGTGCATTAGACCCATATGACAGCGCTGTCGCTTGAATAAGGACCACACAAGACCAAAAGCTTATCTCGTATAATATAGCTAACCAAGGTATACATTACAGCGTTGTGTTGATTTTTATGGCGCATAGGTTACTAATGCTGCCATGCGCCAAGAACAAGGTTTAATGTATTTATTTTGAGCATAATGACTAAATTTTTCTTCAGAATGTAGCTTGTTTAGGAACACTGTTTCATTTAGAAAACCAAAAATGCTGGGAATTTGGACTAGTGCAGTCTCTCCTAAGATCATTTTGGGACGGAAAAGAATCTGTTTCAAAATTGTACAAAATGTTTTCCTCTTAATTTCTCGAGTTTGGTGCATATGAAAGTAAAATATGGTTTATTGCTAGTTCATCTCCACACTTTTACATATTGGTTTGCCACTGTGTGTCAGGTGTGAGTGTGTCTTATTCAAATATGACTTAAAATGTCCTCCATGAGGTGCTTTTGATGACTGCATGATTTTCATTCCTCGATGACAGGTTTGAAAAAGTGTAGTTTGTTGTTTATATGCAATGCTTAAAAAATCCTGCCATTTCACTCTCAAGTTTCTTTGTACAAGCTTCTTGGTATCTTCATGCAGTATATTCACCTTCTGTAATTTATTATTGCGGCAAGGTAACCTGGTTATTTCTTTCCAACACCTTTCAAGACAGCTGTCCTGCATTGATAAAGTGTAGGGCTTCTGGTGACAACAACGCCGTGGAAGTCACAGAAATAGACTCACAATCATGAGCTATCTAAGGTATGCATATATATGTCCATCGCTCAGTGGAATGGTGTTAGCACGCTGTTGGAACAGGTCTTGTGGTAATAACCACCGTTGTCTAAGGTGGTCCTTTAATGGGCATTGAAGTGCCATGTAACAGCAGGCACTGACAGAACCCGATCATATGTTATGTGATGATGGCACCCTTGCATAAATATAGGTATATATTTCAGATTATGCAGTGCACCACTTTACCATTTGCTCCCATTGTTTGCGCGAAAATGTCTTTTCATGCATGTTAACCAGCATGATTACCAACAGATGGACCCTGTGCACAAGTCAAAAGTGCCACGAGCCAAATGTCACAAGGCTACACGGCATGGCAGGAGCTGCTAACTCGAGCTTAAAAAGGTATATTTTTAACTATGTTCTGGTACGTTTAAGCTCCGAGTAAGAAAGATTACTCCTAGGCCACGGAGGTATGTTTGTACAGTTTGGTTAGCGCGAGGCTTACAGCGGTCTACAACAAGTTGTCTTTCACAAAACAGGGCAGCCTATGAGTGCATACTAATGAGCACGTGTGAAATAACAGAGACAGGAATTAAGGAATTAGTGATTAAGTTTGTAGCAAGGGGCATGAACATTAACGGGAATCCACAGTGGGATTCACAGACAAGAGTCGTTAATGATGGCGCACCATACACTTACAGATGAAGGCCAGGTGTCGCCCTAATTTTTTGTCTGCTCAAGGCTTAAGTAATTTTCTTCGTTCTTCCAGGTGAGGAAGATGTGAAAACGATAGCATCGAGAATGCTAAAGACTATCATTAACAAGGATGCTGATATCGACAGTGTAAAAAATACTTCACAAAAGATGTCGCCATTCCGGACGCGATCAAACAAGCGCTAAGAGTCGACCCGATTCCACGGAACGTCCACCCGGAACACAACCGGGGAAGAAGAGTGGCCAGGGTCAGAGCTCTCCTACACAGCCACGGTGACGACATGGGGACAAGGTTCGTTGACGCCGCGGAATAGGCAGAAAGCTCGCGATTCGCGGTTGCGGCAGTCGATTCGTGTGGCAAAATGCGAATAACGGCAAAGTGTATCGTGCGGACGCGCAGAGGAGGCGGAGGAACGGCGGTGGCACTCGCCCTCACGGATCCGACGTGCACCACGGTTCTCTGCGATTCACGTCAAATGGTCAGAAACTTCGCCAAATGATGGATCTGTGGCTCGAGTCCTGAGTAATCGAAAAGTCCAGCAGGAGGTAGAATTTCAAACCAGAATTCAGTGGTTCCCGGCGCACATGAAAGAAGTATCGAAGACGCATCTTAACCGAAACGAGACGGCACACGCCAAGGCGCGCTGGTTCGTGAACTGCGCCGGCGACCATCGTCCATGGTCCAGCACCAAAGACTGCTTGACCAGCTGCAACGAAATTACCAGGGCCCTCTGCCTGGCCCGCCGAACCTTCACTCCGCCAAGCGACAAGCTGGACAGGGCGCACGCGGTGGCCCTTAGACAACTGCAGACGCTCACGTACCCCAACCCGGAACAATACCACAGGCTTTACACCAGCACATAGCCTACAAATATATGCAAGCTCTGCCCCACTGATATAGACCTCCTCTCTGGACTGTTGCAAACCGGTTCCGCTGCCGCCTCCACCGTGTTGATGTCAGGCGCACACAACAGCCCAGCGAGCATTATGGTGACGCCCAGGAGGCCCTCGTTGCAAAGGTCTATAGCCACTTTAACTCACATGCTCTGGGACTGTAAAAAAAAAAAAAAAAAAAAAAAAAACCCACATGGTGCTAACTCCGGAACCCTTCCGCTGCGGTTGGACGCTGCCTTGTGCAGTCCCAGCCGCGGTGACCAACTCGGTCGGGGTTGCCCTCACACCTGCGGTGACACGAACATGGCCGCAATAGCGATATTTATATCAACGTCCAGGATTTCCTGTCACCAAGTCACCAGATCACGAGGCAGATATTCACCACTTGTTGTGGGCTTGCCCTGCACTGAAGCCAACGAGAATTCGGCACCTGACGGCAGTGGGCCTTTCGCCGAACAACTCATCTTCATACATTGCATGGACTCAAGGGCCTTATCATCGCTCTCTCGTGAACTTTATTAGAACAGCTAACCTTTTGTTCTTTCATTTAGTACCCCCTTTAATTTTTTACACATTCCATTATACCCTGAGGCAATAAACAACGTTATTAAAAAAAAAGAACTCAGGGCTGTCCAGCAGGCCCGCGAGGCGACGACGAGGCAGCACGTCGACATCCCCTAGTGGGAAACCTAAGGCCCCGCAGCTCTGTAGGACTATAAATAAAGGTTTTAACAACCAAATGGGTGACTGGCAGTGCTGGTAACCGTTGAAGCTAAGCGGAAAGGCATGAAATTAAAATGCAACGAATGCAGATATATGCCGGGAGATGACCAGTCTGTGGTGTGCGACATCTTTCTGCGTTATTTTCATACAGTGACTGACCAAAGAGAAGTGCAGTGTAGTAGCATAGATGTAATCTTGTCCGTTAACAATTTGAGTGCAGTAAGCGCATTGATTTGTTTTTGCAAGATGTTTATGGTTTCCATGCAAACATTGTGAGAAATTTCTTCCTGAAGAATGTTTGCTGAAATGTGACTGTAATCTACAAAAAAGTAACGTTTTTTTACTGTTTACTTTTTCATGTACACATTGTTCTATGAAGGAAACCACAGGATAGAAGCAAATGTAATGGCATGCATTTTTTTTTACTTGAACCCGTTGCTTCGACTCAGTAGTTAGAGTGCTCGGCTGCTACCCCTAAACTAAGTTACCTAAATGAAGCTTTGGCCGTGGCCGGCCAAAGCGTCATCCGGAGCAGCAAGAGCGGTAGGAGCGATTGCATCCTCTAACTCCTGCAAATGGTATAGCTTAAGCCGTGAGTGTTGCAAACCTCGAGCTTTTATTAACACGATAAGGCCCTATTGTCCAGAAAATACCGCGTCTGAATTGCGAGCGAAAAATCACTGGCGTGGTTCTTCTTCAAAAGGCGGTAACTGGATTGGGCGTAAACCCTGTATCCCTCGCCGTAAGTCAAATCAGTTCAATGAATATAATGGCTCCCGTCTGCTGCTGCCATTTCGGTTCCTCGTTCACGTACCGTCTTTTCCAAAAGTAACCAGGCTGCTCCGAAGGCTGGCGGAGCAAGCGCGCGGCCGTGTGGCGGCGTTGCGCTCGCTGTGGCTTATCGGTGCTCGTCAGCTCCGAGGGTACAACAGCTGACGTAACTTCGCACCCTCACTCTCGCCCGTTGGATGATAAAAACTAGGCGCGTATGATGTGTGGGCTGCGGTTTCACGCGTGCGAAGCCTGGCTGTGCCCAGAGAGGGCGCTCAGTTAGCGACGGGGCTATTATCTCTTCTCGGCAACTGCGGAAAACAGAAAAACAGGTGATAGTAGACACGGTGAGCTCTTGTTCGTTTTTAGGATGAATATGTGCTAGATTTGCCAGACAATGCTGCTCTGATATAAGGGTTCCGCGAACGAGAAAGCAGTCATGTGCATATAATGGCTAAGCGTGAGGAAGCTTTCGTTATCGTTTGTTACCTATACCAAAACTTACCTACAAGCAAATGCAAGAATTTGTTAGAATCAAAGATTGATCTTATTTATACACTGCCTCCCCAAGGGACTAGCACAATTTTGCAAGCCTAAAAGAGATATAAGGTGGCTTGGAAGGGTTCACAAGCTTTCCCATAATTTGTACCGGAGTTACGGTCCGTAAAATTGCAGTACGCAAGGCACCTCGGAGAAAGCATGTTGAAATTTCAAGGTGCGTTATCATTCTTTATGTACAGGCGCATCAAACACGCAGGAAAGCGCAATTCTGCTGGTGTGTTTCAGTAGCGGATTGCAGAACACAAGCACGTATAATTATATAGCGAGAAACGCGACATCTGCTTCAGGGCAGTTGCCGAGAAGAGCGAATAGTCCCGTCGCTATACTAAGCGCCCTCGCTGGGCATAACCAAGCTTCGCACACATGAAACCGCAGCCCGCACATCATACGCGCCTGGTTTTTATCATCCAACGAGCGAGATTGAGGGTGCGAAGTTACGTCAGCTGGTGTACCCTCGGAGCTGACGAGCACCGATAAGCCACAGGGAGCGCAACGCCGCCACACGGCCGCGCACTTGCTCCGCCAGCCTTCGCAGCAGCCTGGTTACTTTTGGCAAAGACGGTACGTACAGTTTCTTAATCGCTTAGTAACTGTTCCCCTGATGTGGGCCTCTTTTCTCTCACACGTACCAATTAGCGTACAGTCTGAGCTGCCACATTATGTCCAAGACAATTCGACGCAAATATAAAAACCCCGCTTCAACTAAGCCTTACGAACGTTCTTGCTTGACCTATAGAACTCGGCGTAGGAAATGGACACTATAAGGGTCCCGAGTCAGGGTTTGATGCTTATTTCAAATAAGCTACCCGAGTTGGCAGCTTCTGTCAAGTCGGACAAGTCAAGTGAACAAGTGACGTCACACAACCCTGAGATAAACCAGTTCCCGACCATGTCACCCACCGAATATCGCCATCCAGAAGCTATATCTCGTGATTTCAACGCTGCCGTCTAAAAATAAAGCATTATTAGCAGTGATCTGATCGCGGAATAGCACATAAACGAACATCACTTAAATGCAGTATTCAGTTGTATTATATTATGTATGTATTCCTTCTTCGGAAGCTCCATTGAACGCTATGCAAACGCCCTTCATTTCAACAAAATTCAGTTATTGCTCATTTCAGTTCTGCGAACCTTTTCCGCGACGTCATAATGTGTCTCCCTAGTCATACTGAGCACACCAACAAGCACAACCTGCACTTTTTGTTGCACATTTTTACAATGAGAACTGCTACATCGACATGACGTCACGCCAGCGTACGGCAACACTTAGCGCCGCTGCCCTCCTTCTCCTCTTCCTCCTCCTCCTCACATTCCTTTCCTAACCGTCTCGCTCAACGCCTATATTAACACGCACCTAAGTGATAAATGTTTTCTTGGCCTAGCCACCGCTATGTACGGTGAAGAATCTTCTGTGGCGACGAGGGGGGGATGCCAACGGGCCGCCCTCTTTATACGCCGCAGCCTTCGCTCCCATAGGAGAATATGCCCGCCGCAGTTTGACGAAACGAGCGACAAGTGGCCAGCTTCCCAAGGGCGACTGGAGGCCTTCGTTGAAGGCTGTGGCGTCACAGACGACATAAAGCGGTCCCTGTTGGTTGCAGCGCTGACGACCCACATCGTGGATTTACTTAGTGGTCGATGTGCGCCAGACAAGGTGAATGAACTCCCAAGTCGCAGCTGTGCTGCAGGAGCATTTTTCGCCGCAACTAAACGCAATAACACAGTCTTGCAAATTCTTTACAAGCGACCAGCTGTCATAGCGAACATGACTTCATAGTTGCCATTCGTCAAACAGCAGACACATGCAATTTTGGCGCAACGTGGACCGAATGCTGCGAGATCGCATCGTTTGTGGGCTGCAAAGCGCAGGAGTGCGTCAACAGTTGCTTGCGAAGCCTCAGCTGATGAGAAGTGAAGCAGAAGAAATCGTGCTATCACCCGAAATGGCAGAATCGAGCGCGCATCAGATAAGCAGCCACTTTGAGGAAGGAAGCGTATAGTATGTACAGGGTCGTCCACTTCTAGCTATAACACGGTCACTACATTCAAAGCAACATTGCGCCCGACGTAGGCATATATCGATGCAAAGCGATGCGAGCACAGAAGGACCCGGGCGTATTGCTTCACATGGCCTGCCACTAAGCTATATTGCTTGGCCGAGTCGGACGTAATGACGCTTTGAAAGCAGTGACCGTGCTATAGCTAGAAGTGGACGAGGCTGTACATGCGATGGGAGGACAATCGTTTTTGCCAGGAAACCGGCATCGGATTATTTCGTGCGAAAGGACACGAGTCAGAGGATTGCTGATTCCGTTCAGTAATACGCTTCAAGTGCCAACAGCGGGACCATATCGCCCGAGCATGTTTCCTTCGAGAGAGAGAGAGTTAAAGGCCACTAGAACCATTGCGTCAGGTACAATGCCTTATCGTCTCGGGAAGAGAACACATCTGTGGGCACGGACGGTATATTTGCGTTGGAAGCAGCGGACAGTCATGTCAGCCATGTAAGTATCACACAACCCATTGTACGCACATTGAATTGTGGAGGTGTTCCAGTGGAAATGCAGGTCGATACGGGGTCACCAATGTCAGACATCGCATATGGCCCACCTGTGAGCAAAACTAGACAGCGTGGCCCAAGCTGCGTGATCCGCCATTGAGACTGACTTGCTTCCTGAATAGGCTTCCCGTTCGGGGACTACTCAAGCTCAAAGTTTCACGAGGAAATCGGTCGTTGGACAGATCCCTGATGGTCCTCGGTTGCTCTGGCCCCAAATTGTGCGGGCGCGACCTGATCTAGGCATTCAACGGGCTGGAGGCGCCAACAGGCACCGTTTGGTATCAGAATTCGTTGACGTGTTCACGTTCACGCCAGCCTAAGTCTCATCAGCTGTCCGCCGGTACACTTTGAGATGTGGGAGAACGCAGTACCGAAATTTTGGAAAGTACGCGAAATTCTGTACGCCTTTCGTCCTATAGGGTAGACGCTGAACTGGAGAGCCTTGTGGCCGCGGGAATTATTGTTCCTGTGCCTCATTCGACGTGGGCCGCACTGGTGGTACCGGTAGTAAAGCGGAACGGCAACATTCGCCTCTGCGGCGGTGATTTTAAACTCACGGTAAACAAAGCTTGTCACACTGAGCAATATCCGTTGCCCAGGGTGGAAGACATTCTGGCAACGTTGAACGGTGGTGAGGTTTTCATCACGATAAATGTGCGGGAGGCTTACAATCAGCTACCGTTAGACGAGGAAGCCATGCTACTTACGATCATAAACACGCACAAAGGACTTTTTAGCTCCACTCGCCTTCCATTTGGGGTGGCTTCCGCACCGGCAGTGTTCCGATGCCGCATGGAGACCATATTGCATAAGGGATACGACCATAAGCTCCTGTTGATTTAGCTGCCTGTCCGTTCTCGAAAAACTATATGCCAGCTAAAGACTAAAGAAATAGATTATCTAAATATATACAACTGCGCAACTGCAACTGCAAACTTCAAGCTATTCTTTCATGGGCGCGCTCTAAAACTTTCTACTCCTTCGGTTCGTCTTCTTGCCTGTAAATCAATAGTTCTTCCTGCCTTAGATTATGCTTGCATTATTATGGACTCCTGTACAGAAACTAACATTAATAGGGTTGAAAAAGTACAGAGAAAGGGAGTAAGGTTTATTTATAATAGTTTTAAGCATTCTTCAGTCTTTGCCTAATTAAGAAGAGCTAACTTGCCGTCAATAAGTCAAAAAAATCGTCTCAACAGACTGAAGTTTTGATTTCTATTCAGGGGCACTATAAAACTGACCTCTCTGTAACCATCTCCTTCTCAGCTAGCTATGCTACAAGACGAAAGCATGATTTTACTATAATCCCATTTCAGCCACGTAATAACTACTATAAGTATTCAGTTTTCCTAGAACGGTGGCTGACTGGAAGGACCTGAGTGACCTTGAAGTTCTGCCTCTTTCACGGTCTTCATTTGCTTGCGTCATTCAATTACAATAATGAAAAGGGTGTTTTTGTTTTTTCTCAGCTTCAACTTGCTACTGCTTCTTTAATGTATCGTATGATGTATTCCCACCCTGATAAAATTCCAAATTATGGTTGCAGTGCTTATGAAGAATAATAAATAAATAAAATTTACCAAGGTCCAAAAACTTTTGAAAACCATATACGTGAGGATGACATTAGAACAGAGGAATTTTCTACATTAACACGCACCTTATTTTGTTTTCTTCCAGTTTTCTTCCAGTTTTCTTCCAGTTATACAGTGTGGGTACCAAGCTCAATCTCGTATCTTGGATATCTTGTTTTTATGTCAGGCCATGTATTTCGACTCTGAATACCATCCGAAAACTCCCGCTCTTACGACATCACTTAGGTTTGTTACAGGTAATCCATATTTCTTTGCACATAACTAGGTGTTCGGTTATATATCTTTGAAATTGGGTTTACGCCTTTGGATATTCATTTCAGAACGCAAGTTTCATTTCTCGGCATTGCGGACATTATATTTTATCTTATATGCCATACTGCATGCTTAAAATCAGGTAGTGCCTCTGCCCTTTTGTCAGCAGAGACACCTTATTTTCCAGTAATTTAAATGCAAATTGTAGTACGTGCTTCTGGAAGGAGTTGATATCACCGTTAAAAAAGCGACTAAAATTAAATGGGATAGCCGACAGACAAAAAAGTAAAGTGGAAGTTTACTGCTCACAACTAGGTTAGTATGTTATCGCTGGGTTGCCGCACGGGTTTGAGCGGGAGGGCAAGGCATCCCAGGGTCTGTGTGTTGAGGCAGCGATAAAACAACCGCTGAATCGTCGCGGGAGCCAAAACGTGATACTTTACTCATGCTCGGTTTCATGCCCTTGTCCTAAATGCAGTTAAGAAACCTACTTAACCGAGTGAAGTTTCTCTAAGCGGATGCTGAAACTTGAACGGTGATTTGCTAGCAGGCGGCGAGCCGATGGTGCTTCCCGGATTGCAGAGAGGAGGATGCTCGTGAAGCAATACCTCAAATCACAAAAATGCGCTGCCTATCCAACAAATACTACCTTCGCCCTATGATCCCCGCTTTCCTACTTCATAAATTTCCAGTTTTGACTGAGTGTAACAGTTACGCCATGCATGGTAAGAATATCTAGTGTTTCTTTTTTTTTTCTGTTAAGACGGAATTTGTAACTTAGAATTTGGGCTACTACATACAACATTATAATTAGATCTGTAATTAAGAATAACGAAGTAATCACCTGGGACCATTTTGTGTATGGAAGGCTGATATGCTTGCACATTTTTCAGTGACCCGATTAAAAGAACCGCTTTACCATTGATCCCCAACAGGCGAAATGAATCACACAGACGTGCGCTATTCTTGAAATGGCATGCCAACTCGCTCAATCGTCAGTTTTGATGAGTTCAGTGCTCGTACGTGCGTATCTTCCTTCCATCTTTGTCTAAGTCACGCTGTTTTTCTTGATAGTATACCAACTCCCCCCCCCCCCCAAAAAAAAAAAAAAAAAAAAAAAACAGTTCTAATGAGCCACTCTGCTAATCAGCGAATTTGGTGATACAGAAGGAGAAATTTCCCCATCGACGAGGGCTTCAGTGCTATCGCATTAATAAGACAACTGGTCGGGGATAGTTCGTGCTTCGTAATGGATACATCGCGTTTAACTGAGGCAGAAAACAAGGAACATGCAGGTAAACTGCAGACAAACGAAGCGCGTGCACCTTTCAAATGATTTTATCTCGCGGAATATGGCGCTTCTATGCTAATCCAGAACTTATGGAAGTGCGGGGCATGACAGAACAGAACATCACATTCCACGTCGTCCATATCAACCTGTACACTGGCCAGTTACCCGAACCATTCAACTTTGCTATGATAGAGGGCGATTGAGAATGCACTGATGCAAGGTGTTTTCTCTATCTGTCACGTGCGCTACCTCCATTGTGTGGATAAGCCATTTCGTGTGCGTTCGGGTAAGTCTTTCGCAGCATAATGGAGCGCTTACATTCGCTGTATCATCTGGGTAAGCATTTCGTTGATATTTTAAAATTTAATTTACCTTACGAGGCAGGCTGTTTCCAGACAAGGTACAGGCAGTTCACCCAACTGCCGACGCTGCGACCCTAGCTTAGTCGGCTCGGTTTTATTTCGCTACAGGTGCTGCTTTATGTTCGTGATACCTCTGACGTATCTGACGACTCGCCGTTCGGAAACCTACAAATGTATACGCTTGATTGGAACGCGACGAGAGTTTTAAGAAGCTGATGCTTCAAAAAAATAAGGCAACTTTCGTGCGTGATTCTCTGCTGCATGAAAAAGTGAAATAGGCAGCTAAAAACCGCAAGACGGCACTCTCTGACAACTGAGAAATTTCTTTCACGACGTTAAAAAATAATTCTGGTGGTGCTTTAGGACTGTATTTGGAAGAACAGTTCCGAATATAAGGCTATACCAGCGGAGTCGTAAACGTTATGCCGCGATGCTCATCGTGATCGTCACTGCTCTTCGCGGCTTTGCCGCGTTACGAGTTCATCTGGGTCAGGGAAGCCTTCGGAAGGTCGGCGCACTGTAGCGCGGCTTTCTATTACCGCCTGTCCGAACGCGACAGATAATGAGTCCGAAGGAGATAAAACTATTTGTCCAACTGTGCGCCACTGCCCCGTTGAGCTCATCTTCATGAGTCTCGCCTATGTGCCGAGGAGTAACCATGGAGTGCTTCGAGTCATCTCTATGCTGTGTCAGTCAATGCCAAAGCTCCTCTAAGAGGGGGGAGTGGGGGATTTCGCCTTAAGCCATGACCGGATGTCGTGTCGAACTGGGTTGTGTTGTTGCTTATTTAAACTAAACAGCAGAGATTATTAATCATGGTAACATTTTTGAAAATTACTGAGGGGGTGTGTGGTAATCATTGCCAGTCATGATGCAGTCGAGAGACAGAAGCGCAAATGACAGGAAACAATTTCTGTAAACTTAGAAAGCAAAGCAAATAGATTGTTAGAACCAGTATGCATGACATTGCGCGGTAGAGCGACGCGATCACTGCCCCCCTCTCCATAACTTTCCCTTGAACGCTGCTGGAGGCTGCCTCAGGGAACAGCTTTTGTTGCCAGAGGGCCACTCCGGTGTTTTTTGCTTTTTTTTTTCCCCATCATTTCGAATTATCGATAGCATTACATTCCTGGATGTGTACTGACTCCGACACATAAAAACCGTTTTTCGAAATTTCAAGTAGATATATTTTTAATATGTAAGAACAGCAAATCGACACCTAAACTGGTTTCATGGTCAGGAATGACGTTTCTGTTGACGAAACGGTGACGTCACATACAGTTTTGGAAAAACATTCGCACGTGTTTTGGATGGTGGAAATAAACTCTGGAATTTATGACGCAGTACAGAAAATGCCCGAGGTAGGTAGCCTAGTACAAGCCTTAGAATTTTATGATAATATGGGGAGCGGGCAATAACTCGAGCATAATGCTGGTGACGTCACAAACAGAGTGTTGCCCTCAGAAATCTCTGAACTGAGGCCACGAGAAGCAGAAGTTTTGAAATCAAATAGCGCGCGAATGAATCATCGCACGGTGCCGAAACTAGAGTGCGTCGAAGCGGAGAGGAAAACCTACGGTAAAATTTTTACCAGAGGTATAAGTGAAGGTCGAAAACCCTCCGGAGTTGCCCATTAAACACTGTCGAGGTATGTACTTTTGTGACAACCAACTGTAAACGCTCACGGTTGTCGACGAAGGTTTTGCAGGATGTGCATGACCACTGGAAAATAAAGGGGTTTCTGCGAGTGTATTTGTACACAATTGTATTTGTTGTGTTTGTACACCATTGTGAAAATATTTATCTTGAATTAATGAAGTGAATTGCGCAGGTATATTTTTTAGGTATCGTGAGCGAACAAAGTTTATATGCAATAAATCTCATACTCATAGTTTACAATGACTCCCTTTTGAACTGTTGTACGTGGCCTCTGTCCCGGCACTGAAATCGGTTCGGCACCTCCGATGAGAAAATTCCAGAGGGGTACAATGTCACATTCGAAGCAAGTACTTTAATTAGAACTGTCAGACTACTTGCACATCAAAAGAGATATATTTGCTGTTGTGACCAAAAGCAGCAAGAGCGATAATTAGGACGCGCGTAAACGGAAACCCATCAGAGGGCGGCACATGGGACGATGCTGCAGTTCCTTATCGGTCGCTCTCCGCTTAGCTGAAGAGTGTGATTATTTTCTGAGAGTAAAAAAAAAGAAAAAAGAAAAATAAAGCAAACACGCGGGTCTTGAATTCAAGAGCAACTGGTGTTCACGGCGATAACCCCGTCCAAGCGCAGGGAATGACCTGCGGCTGACAGAAGCCCTTCTATGACTCGACCCGGTCGCGAACAGGACTGCTGCTCCAAGTAGTCGACCGCAGCAGAGGATGGCGCCAGTGTAAGTCTTCTGCCCTGTTCTGACCAGACCAGGTGTATTTAGGGGTTTTCGACAGCACGAAAAAAAAAAATTTCTTGTTGCAATTGTCGAATAGTGTACGCAGTTTCAAAGATGTTATTGTCCCTGGAACAATGAGCTTGACAATGTTCTCCAACCATGTTGCGTTATCATGGAAGCTTAATAGTTTAGCGTGGCCATTTGTCACATCAAGAAGCTAAGCCCTGACAGCCGTACATAGTTCTTTGGCGATATCCGCGTAGAAGGATTCCTTTAATAAGGAAACCAATAAATTTATAAGGAAGTGACGAAGTGCACAAAGATAATCTGTCCATCGCCTTGTATATGACATGTAGTGTGCTTCTGTCTAGAACGTGTAAGCAACACCAGTTAACAATACAGTGTGTACTTTTGGCAACTTTGTTGTGTGGTTTGATTTCTGCTTGTTTCGTGAGCCTTAAAGTGCAGTTCTAGCTTAATCAAGCTTTTATTCTGTGTTCTTATTACTTGTGCCTTTCCGCATAAATGAACCCCGGGTTGTGGTATGCATCTCGAATGTGGACAATGCTCGATTTTTTTTTTTTTTTTTTTACTCTCATTAGTCGATCGCGATTGATCGGGCGCCCATCGTATGGCGTCACCTTAGACTCGGCGGAACAGCGCAGCCCGCGGGAAAATTCGCGCCAGCGGAATGCTGAGGCAGCGGAGCGGTGCAGCCGGTTTCGTTCGGCGAGGCGTACACGAGAATGTGTTTACCCGTTGTTCTGCGATGTGGCTTTAAAAGCTTATGTACTAAAACGGAGGGTTTTCGACTAGGATATTCTTTGAAAACAGAAGAGTCGTCTTCGGCAGGGAGTGAGAGTTTTCGGTAATACCGTGCGATTCCACCATGCGCTGGGAAACATGCACTTTGGTGACACGGCCTGCCTCTGTACTGAGCGGCAATCTTTTTTCTTTTTCGAAACCCACCAGAAGATCAAATACCGCCGGGCCGTGAAGCGGTGACGCCATGCTAGTGATAGCCGCAATTGTCTGGAGATGGAATGAAAAAAAAACAAACAACAACAATAGGTTCAAACGATCCAGACGAGAGCGATAGCCGATGATTTTCCAGCTCCGGGCTTGCAACGAGAGCTAGAAAAATAGAAAATGATCAAATGAGACCAGGAGTAGCATTACCTTGAAAACAAAGCAACAAACTTCCGTGACTCCGTGCACAATTATGCTACCATGGCTCACTGAACCCGGCTTGGACACTATCCAACTTAATCACCGTATGAACGAAGTGAAGCATCACCTAAGCATATACAATGATTCTTTGGTTGAACACTAGGAGTTGCTACAGATAACTGACTTCAGAAATGCTATAATAGGAATAGATTTCTCTTCTCATCCTGCGGAGGTTGTAAAAAGTAAAGTTAATTGTCCGGCTATGAGCGACAATATTTTTCGGATACCTACTGGGATAGATGCAGTCCTAGGAATATTTTGCTTTTCTTCATCTAGGATTTATCCGAGCGCAGGAAGTTCATCGCGGTCGACGGCACCTGTCGAGAGCATTTGAGGGAACTAATCCAGTACTGTCAAAACCGCGAACTACAATCGAATAAAAACAAAGAACGTGATGTGTTGTTGGATAGGCCATCAAAAACTAGGAGCGCATTCCATTGCTAAATATACTCGCCATGACGTGTCGTTTGTTATGGTGTTCTGCTTTCTCTGCGTTCCATGAATTTGCACGTACCCCGTGAACTGCGGGTTGCTGGAGTGCCGTTAAATATATTTTACAACGTTAGACACGTTTGCAATTTTTCCGAGGTAAGAAGGCCTTGTTTTTCTAGGCCCTAATACGCTTTCAATAAAAGGCCAGTGAGAAACACCGTGCTTAGGTGGGCAACGAAATGGGCGCAGCTGAGAAATTACAATAACACAGATGTTTGGGCCAGTTGGGTTTTAATGGGTTTTAATATGACACATTACATAAACCGTTGTCAAGTACGCGCAATACCAATGCGAAATAACAAGATATAAATATTTGCTACTCGTGAAGAAATGTGCGCAGGACCTATAAACATTGCAAATGGCGATTTCGTGCCTTGGAAATAAAAAAAAAAAAAAAAAAGATTATGGGTGTTTTTATGTACTAAAATTTCGTTCTTTTTTTTTCTTCTTGTACGCTGTATATGGAGCTGAGAGAAGCTTTTTTTTTTTTTTTTTTACTATGTGGTATTGAATGAGCTATGCAATGAGGGCTTTGATTGAGTGAGAAGGGCGTGCCACAGAAAGGGCTCAACGCAGACTCGGTCACCAGCACGCTGTAATTGGTTTACGACAGAAAAGAGGAAAGAAGACAAAACGTTCGTGAGAACAGCAGTCGTTTGTGTCTCCTATTTATTGTTTCTGCCAAGAGATAAAAATAAATAATAATAATAATAATAATAATAATAATAATAATAATAATAATAATAATAATAATAATAATAATAATAATAATAATAATAATAATAATAATAATAATAATAATAATAATAATAATAATAATAATAATAATCAGCCTGAATATACCCACTGCAGGGCGAAGGCCTCTCCCACATTTCTCCAATTAGCCCGGTTCTGTGCTAGCTGCATCCACTTGACCCTTGCGAACCTCTTACCCTCATCCGCCCACCTACCTTTCTGCAGCCACCCGCTACGCTTTCCTTCCCTTGGAGTCCAGTTTGTTACCCTAACCAACCATCGGTTATCCTCTCTTCGCACTACATGACCTGCCCATGCCCATTTCTTCTTCTTGATTTCCACTAGAATGTCAGTAACTTGAGTTATTTCTCTCACCCAGTCTGCACGCTTCCTATCTCTTAATGTTACCCCTACCATTTTTCGTTCCATAGCCCTCTGGGTTGTCCGCAACTTAAGTAGAACTCTCTTGGTTAGCCTCCACGTTTCAGCCCCATGGGTGAGTACAGGTAAGATGCAACTGTTGTATACTTTCCTCTTGAGCGATACCGGTAAGCTGCTAGTCATAATCTACGAGTGCTTGCCAAATACGCTCCATCCCAATCGCATTCTTCTTGTTATTTCCTTTTCATGGCCCGGATCTGCGGTTACTACCTGTCCTAAGTAGACACATTCGCCTACTACTTCTAGTACTTCGCTACTTAATGTAAACTTCTGTTCCTTCCCGAGGCTGTTGAACATTACCTTAGTCTTCTGCATATTGATTTTTAAGCCTACATTTCTACTTTTTCTGTCTAGGTTATCAATCATTATTTGCAGTTCATTCCCCGAATTACTTAGCAAGGCAATGTCATCAGCAAATCACAGATTACTGAGGTATTGTACATCTACCCTTATCCCTAACTGCTCCCATTCCAAGTCTCTGAATACTTTCTCTAAGCAAGCTGTGAATATTACTGGGGAGATTGTGTCTCTTGCCTAACACCTTTATTTATGGGAATTGTGTTGCTTTTTTTATGTAGAACTATGGTTGCTGTGCAGCCACTATAAATATCTTCCAACCCTTTCACGTACGGCTTGTCTATCCCCTGATTTCGCAATGCCTGCATCACCGCCGAGGTTTCTACTGTGTCAAATACTTTTTCGTGATCAATGGATGCTATGTATAAGGGCTGGTTATATTCCCAGCATTTTTCTATCACCTGGTTGATGGTATGGATATGATCGATAGTAGAGTGCCGTTTTTGAAAACCTGCTTGATTTTTTGCTTGATTACATGCAGTCTAAGGCTCTCCTGATTCTATTAGCGATTACCTTAGTAAATACCTTATACGTAACAGGCAGTAAGCTGATTGGTCTGAAAATTTTAAGGTCCTTAGCGTCCCTTTTCTTATGAATGAGGATAATGTTCGCATTCTTCCTAAAGTAAATACTTTATAACTATGTCAGCAGAAGTAGGTGTGCAAACATTATTTCTTCCCATCCATCAGGGGGTAACGTGGCTCGAACGAACGATAGCGGCTGCCTTGTCCTTGTCGGCCTTTTCTTGTAAACGTACTGCCATTTTAACTTAGGTTGTTGGATTTTTCCGATTTAAAATTGCCGTTAAAATGACGACTACAGATGCTGGAGTGCTTCTTCGGCTCCAAGTCTCCCGGGCCTACACTACAGGAGAACAGGAGACACAAAGCGTTCGGCTGCAACAAGATTTTAAAATATTCCGCACTTTCCACGACCACGCGGTAACCAACTCAGTAGATACGGGTTCTGTCTGGGAAGGAACCGTGTCCAGGTCTCCCGTCGCTCATGCTTTTGTGGAAATCGGTAGAAATGAATCGACTTAGAAGCGTCCGACAAGTTTGCGTAGCTGCCAGTGCAGTCAACAGCGTGACAAGTTTACCCAGACTTCGTTTCACCGTACATATTCACGCACAATGTTACTTAAAAATTAGGAGCACCGAAGCAATCTCACACAGACCAACGACAGACTGCACACTACAATGCGCCGGCAGGCGCCGGTGTATTCCAGCAACGAGCGGAGCGCCGAGAGGTGGCGCCACTTGTCCATCTGTCCGATGAAATAACTCCCAGCTTCTGTCTGCTCACAACTCAGATTAGTCTGAGATCGTGTGACCTAAATCAGATGGTCGGACTTATAGGCCTGCGTGGTCTTCAGATATGACGATCGGGAGAAGGTGATGGTTTAGTGATCGCTGCCATTGTTTCATGCCAGAGAGGCATGAGCATGCTATTGTTCGCAGCTCTTTTGGTGAACTCAGGGGAGCTCAGTTAGGCCATTGTGTGACAAAGAGAATTTGCATGGACCACTGAATAAAAAAAGATACAAACTACAAGAAAGTGAGACGATTGAAAGCGGCCCTTTAAAAGAGCATTTAAGTGAGTCTTCGAGACTCACGTAAAGATGTCTGCACTCAATTTAGCTCATTTTCTCCAGAAACAGCTAGTCATCATTTGGCGATTCTGCATGATTCTCAAGTGACTGAAGCTGTCAGTAACCGAAGCAACGTGTTGAGGTTTGTTTTACATTGTAATACTAGCACAAACTATATATTCTCATACTGCACATCCATGTTAAGTAGGCCTTTCAATACAGTTTTGTGTTTTGTCATAGCGGTATGAAACTGCCCGCAAAAGATTATGACGATTGAAATGCCAGCGCAGTTACCATTGTCAACGCTTTTTGGTCTTTGAAATACGAGTGATGCAACATATCTTACGTGCTTATGCGGGAATTTTGGAGGCCTAACTTCTGATCATGTTGTATACCTGAAAAGTCGCTGAAGAGAACTGATAGACTAGACATTTTGCACCGATGCGCATGTAAATCCCATAAAGAGAAAGCTGAGATGCGCTCACAGGATTCATACTTAGGGCACTCAAACTGACACACATTTCTGTGTTTATTACCTGTATAAAATTGTCAATGAAGCAATGAGAAGGCAGTCCAAGTTCCGATGCTTTAAAAGTTCAGTCCTAAGATTTTTTTTTATGGGTATATATCTGTATACTGCGTCTCAGAAGATCTTTGCAGCACTGTGAAAGGCAGAGACGACCTGGTTCAATCAGGATTATGCGTACTATAATAGATAATTGTGCTCTTAAGCACCTTTTTCCCCTCGAAATGGCGGGGGTACAATTATCTATTGCAGTGCGCAGAGACGAAAGGTCCGCAAACCGCATATTAAAAGGTCGTCACCACCCTCAGAAAAACAGGTTTGACTGGGGCGGTTAAAGTTTGCAGTAGGCAAGCTGTGGACCGTGCTGTTTGTATAAAGATGACATCTTGTAGAAATTAAGCATCTCGGTGTCGTCCCACTTGGAAGTTGTAAAGCTTAATTATTCTAGCCTCTATAGCGAAAGTGAGGCCAGTCGGATGTCGCTCGTGTGGAAAATGAGGCGTCCATACTGGACATGCGATGCACGCAGTTTATGCAAGCGGAGCGGGAGGAGCAGCGTGGCTGCGTGGGACGTTTCCAAACCGCAGCGCGAGTTTATCCTTTAGTGTTTTATCCTTTACCAAACAGCAGTGCCAGTTACACAGCGCGTGTTCAACCGCGATAAGAGGAACACGAGAGCGACTTAATTCTAGGGCAGAATTGATCTTCGTATGGCGATAATTTTACTGCCACCTGTCACCCATTTCTCATGCAGAAGCGGGACTACAGTAATTCGTATGTAAGAATTATATGTGCAAGGTTGCCTTGTTACAGGGTGCAGGATTACCTATAGAGGATACCCGTGACACCTCAACAAAAATGAAAACGATCAGCAACTTTGTATCGCTCCTTTAATTGATTTTGGTGGTGCACACGCTTCAGATGTTAAAAAAGCATAGCAGTCTTACCGCAGATGATCTACATCTTCGGGAAAGCCGCGTCTTCTGCACGAGAAGCCATGCTTAAATAACAATTCGAATCACTGACCCCGCTTTTTTGATGCTGTAATAAAACAGCTTTGCTATTATAAATGTTTCTTAAAACGGATTTCTTTCTTCCAGGTTACAAGGGAACGGCAGTCTTCCAAACAATGAAGGAAGTGAATTCTTGAGCTTGGACATTCTGCTTAAAGACACTGAGATGATGGAACCTCGTGTTTGCCCTCCTGTCACTGTAGAGTGGAAAGACATCAGCTTTTTCGCCCCGGTCGGCAAAGGTAAATGCGTTCATTCACGAGTTTCGTGTTTCTCCTGCATCGACCCTTGGTTTGGCTTATAGAGTTTATTGTCCCAAAGCAACTCGGGCTATTAGAGACGCCGCTGTGGAGGACTCCGAAAATGTTGACCGCCTAGGGTTTTTTTAACGTGTAATTGACATCGCACAGCACACGGGCGCCTAGGATTGACCCTTGACATCGGATATAACATATTCCTGACCTTAGCTGTAACGACGATGCACGCTTACCAAGCAGCATCTGGTATAACGAACATGTGACATTGGTTATAACAAACATGCATTCATACAACGTAATCTCGGGTATACCGAACACGCAGCCTAGGTTCAAAACAAGATGCATGCTTACCTCGTGATTTCGAATATAATGAACACGTAACCTCAGTTATAACGAAGATGTCCCCGTACCACGTGACTTCGGATATGCCGAACACGTAACCTCAGTTAAGGGAATCGAAGATGCATGGTCGTGCCATCAGCGGGGAAGTACCTTGAGCTACCACTCGATATCCATGTTTGACAACATCGAACTGTTCCATTGTTTTTATCAGGAAGTTCATGCTTTCGCGCCACAGGGCCTGCATAGCGGCTATAAAAGTTCATAGTGCCGAAGAACTACTTATCACGGTCAAACTAAACAGCGAATCTGATGTGAAGCCCCTGCTGAGCTTAGAGAAAAAGGAACCCATCGTAGCGGAGCGGATTCGAATCCAACAGTTTCTCACGGAAACTAAGCGACTACAGAACATCATCAGTTCAGTTCAGTTCAGTTCAGTCGTTCAGTCGTGTCTGACTCTTCGTGACCCTATGAACCATATCACGCCACAGAACATCATAGCTATCGCCAAAGCCGATCATCCCGCCTGGTTAAGGGCCGTCTCCGTTAGCGCCTTTATATATGAGAAAAAGCTTATGCATGCCCTACTCGGTTTAACTGCGTTCGAATACCATTTCCTTTTTGTCTTTCGAGCCATTAAGCGGCGTCTGCCTTAACTGGGTACATGAAGCACACCGAAGAAACCTAAATATGAGATGTCGGCTTTTGCGAGGCAGCTCTATTCGACACAATTAGCACAAACTATTAATACGTTCGAAAGTTGGACAGCTTGTCGAAAGTTACAAGAGCCGCTAAAATGGCAGTACGTGCATTAAAACGTAAATTCAGGTTTTTCTTAGACATAAGGAAGAAAATTCTTTATCGCTATGCCAAACTTTTTTCGCAATGACCTTTCACGTTCTCAGTAAAGAGTAAGAAGAAAGAAAACTATTTTACGAAAATGTGCATGTCTTGTCTAACGTCTAAATCCTTCAGGTTTACTTCACCATACTAGGTTTAAATAATTTTTATACGCCATGGTACAACTACAGGTGGTATGCAGGTGACGGCATCCGCAAGGGCCGCTAGCGGCCGGCGCGGCATTCGCCATATGTGCGGTCGTGTGTGCGGGCGCCGCAACCAGCCGCAGTATTCAACTCGTAGTCCGTGGGGTGAGCTTTTCGCGTCTTGCAATTTTTTCGTGCACCAGCCAAACTTCTGCGAGTGAGTGGATACACCCTGGACTTAGTGTAAGAAGAAAAACGACGGTCTCGATAATATTGTTACGTTAGGCGGTGCTGCACTGATATGCGCATAAGAAGGAAAAAGAAGAATCTCGGGAGTTTTGACGAAGACGACGACAGGCAGCTACTGCTAGGCTTCCTTGACATCTCCGAGGCATACGACTGCATTGACCATTGCACCTTGTGGGCAGTGCTGAGGAGTATCGAGATGCCGGAAGAATGGCTACAGCTGTTGAAAGCCATATACGCACAAAATTGGGCTGTCATACAGTGGGACAACATGGTGTCGGAGCCGGTAACCGTATCTCGTGGTCTTAGGCAGGGATGCCCCATGTCGCCCATACTTTTTATGCTCTATGTGTCCCGTATGACAAAACGACTTGCAGACAGTGGTGTGGGTTTTGATCTCACATACATGGAAAATGGTATTTCCCAGCATCGCCGCATCCCAGCCCTGCTGTATGCTGACATCGTTTTGATGGCTGACTCAGTCCCGGATCTCCAGACCCTGCTGGATATATGCTCGGAGGAGTGTTCCGACCTTGGCATGAGTTTCAACGCCAGGAAATCGGCGCTCCTGGAGCCCAGTAGTATTAAAGCAGGAGGCGAGAAGCCAACCATGCGACTCCAGGGAACCGAGATTACCTGGACAACGGTATACAAGTACCTCGGCGTCGAACTCACTGCTCAGAGAGCGTATCTGAGGGACTATGAAACAAAGCTCCGCGCCAAGGCATTGGCGAGGAGAGCGCTCCTTGGCACCAGGGCGCTGTGGACGTTCAGCCGTTTCGAGGTTGTTAGGGCCCTGTGGAAGTTGGTGGCCGTACCTGGGCTCACCTACGGAAAAGCCGTACTGTGCATCTCTTCAGCTACACGGGGGGCACTCGAGGTCCGCCAACGTGAGGCTGGCCGCCTTGCGCTGGGAGTCCATGGATATGTCACGAACGAGGCCGTACAGGGCGACCTCGGATGGTCGTCCTTTGAAGCGCGTGAGACCACTGCCAACCTTGCCATGCAGCGTCGCCTGAGTGCTCTGCCCGACGGTAGATGGTCCAGGGAGGTGTAAAAGTACATAGTACTTAAATGCTCCAACACCAAGTGGATGCTCCGAACTCGGAGGCTGGCCGAAAAGTACGGAATTCCGCAAGCCGGCCTGTCAGAGGTACTCCAGCCTGCGTGGAGAAAGAAGATCCGCAACCAGGTTCGGGAAGCGGAAACAGAGAGATGGCTCAGAGAAACACAGGCGAAGTCATCTCTGGCGGTATACTCCAGTGCCAAGCATACCATCACTAAAGCAAACCTCTACGACAACACGCGAGGTAGCGGGCTGCTTTGCGAGGCACGGAGCGGCGTGCTGCGCACAAGGACAATACGAGCCAAATACACCGAGGGCTTGGATACCCGGTGCCCCAGGTGCGGCGCGGCCGACGAGACCATCCAACATGTAGTGATCGAGTGCCCAGAACTGCGACCCGCCCCCACTACAACAGCGACAACACCAACGGAGGCGCTTTTGACAGCACTCGGTCTACAGTCGACGTCACCACCCGAAGAGACTAGGGTAATCATGAGGGCAGTGGAGACGACAAAGCGCCGCTTCGAGGACTGGTGGCGCAACAGAGAAGCCTGTTAAATCTCTTCTTTCTCTCTCTTTCTTACTTCTTCGGACTATTTGACTGGACATTTAGCATAGAATTTTCTCTCACTCCTTAATTTTTTCTACCCCTTTCTCCTGGCCTGATCCAGAACTTTGTGATCCCCCGATACAAAGGGGAATGGCCGCATCAGCATCAGCATCAACATCAGCATCAGCATCAGCATCAGCATCAGTTGGCTGGTGCCTGCAGGAAAGGCCTGTTATGTGAATGCCTTGTGTCCTGTCTCCGCTCTCTGCATCCTCAAGCTGAACTACCCCCGTAACAATATGTTCGACTTTGTGAAAACATATAGGCTCGTACGACTGCGGTAACTTCATCGTGATGTGTGGCGTGCAACAAGACCACTGCTTCGCGTTGAATTCCCCGACATCGGGGCCTGCCTTGCGATTTGAGGTCTTAAGTTTTGCGACAGGTGAAGAAATTAAAACTTACAAATCCATGAAAGTGTTTTAAGGTTTTGGCAAGCGAGTGAGCCCAAGAGCTACACGTGTGCGAGGGCGCCGATGGTCGGCGTTCTGTTTTTAGAGGTCAGCAAATTGCGACGTGTCTGTTCTTTCAGGTAGCGCTAACTGTGACATCTGCCGGCTTGCAAGTGACGTGTTACAACTGTATGAAGGCTTATCGCAACACATCGGGTTGTTACGAACCTAGGTACCATATGTTATGTGCATTTCAAGCAGAGCTACGTTGCCCACTAAATTTGTAAAACTTGCTCGCTGAATGTGCCGTTTACGCTGCCAGCGCGTGGAAGTATTTGTTCGATCTTCTGTCACCCAAATTAAGCAACTACACTGCTTCGCTTTACTGCTGAGACAGTGCCCGTGAAAGCTTCGATCGGCAGTTTGCCGAGTACCGCAACTCGAAATGTGCGTTTCACGGCCACGCTAGCTTTAGAATTGGGGCAACAGAATGCGCTCGCTCTTCAAGATGTGTTCTGGCTCAGTGGTAGCTAACAACGGATTTAGTGAGCTGCAAGCCGTGCTGCGCGCAATGGGCAGCCGGCTACTTTTGCGGTCGAGCTATTGCACGGGTGAATGCCTAGTTACAACACGGAACAGGCAGTGCTATGTTCCGGAGCAGGAAAAAGCCGCTACAGACTCATGTGCCTAAAGGACGTCACAACGAAAAGTGGACGTGAAAGTATTTAACAACTTGATAAACCTTTGCGGATCACTTCCAATATACGGCGGGCACCTGACAGCGAACCTGATACTGCTCGAGACGACGCGCGCCGATTCCACCGGCGACCTCCGACATGGCGGACGAGGCGGGATGATGCTCGCGCCATCTTGTGGTACGGCCTCAGTGAATACCTCCTATAGTTTGGCCACAGAATTTAAATTTCAGAAATTTCAGGCCGCAGAATTGTAGTTCAGTTATTTAATGGCATCAGCAATGAAAAATTGTATGGTGTCGCTTATCTTCGGAGATTTATTTACTGTATATAGTGGATATGAATACATATTTTAGCTGCCAGTCAGCTCTCCCGAGGGGCGCGGTCCTTGTAAAGCCAGTGTAAGCTTGAAGAATATGGATGCAGCTTAAATTGTAATTTTAAGACATAGGTCAATGTGTGAAGACGTATCATTAGAGTGATCATGCTTGTTGCGGGGAAATTTAAAAATGTGTATTAATAGCCAGTTGGGGAAACACCTTATGATGGGAAACTTTTTTTGGACGACAATGCGAAGACAAAACAAAGTTCAGAGAAAAGTATAGCGAAAAGGCTTGTTGTGCCAATCTGGATACTGCTTAAATAATCGTTCCTACAAGTACGCGTAAAATCACTGAATCCTAAACGTGGGGAGCATCCGGCCGCACATATATTGTGGTTGCACGTGCCCAACAGTGAGAGGAAGAACGCTTGTCTTTGGACTTGCCTGAGCAAAAAAAAAAAAAAAAAGCTACAAGATGTAATCTCTGAAGTGACGAAAATTATTCTTATCGACGGCGGTGAATGTGTCAGTTTGCCTTTTTAAAGCAGTTTGAATGATTCTCAGTGCCGCCTAGCTTTTTGTTCTGCCCAGTTTTTTTCCACTCTTGGGAAATACGCATCCCCAGCACTGCTCGTTGAAAAGCGTCTTCTAAAAACGCTCAGTTTCAACTCTGCTTGTCCTGTATTCACCTCCACTATGACATTCCTAATAGCCTGGGTTGCTTTGAGATATTAAACTGTAAAACCGATTAAAGTCGAATAAAATCGCCTTTGTTTTTTCTTTGAGAGCAATTTAGCGCTTTTGAGCATATTATGCGGAGTTACGTACATCTATATATCATATTTCTTTAACGTTGCCTCACTACTTGCAGGAAAGAAAAAGCTGCTGAGTCGCCTGTTCGGGCGGGTGACTCCGGGCACGCTCACTGCTATCATGGGACCATCGGGAGCTGGGAAAAGCACGGTGTTGAACATCCTGTCAGGTTACTAGTGAGTGTTCAGCGCTATGTGCTTTGAATACAATGCTCAGACACCAAGCTTACAAATGGATGAACTTCGTTCCAAGCCACATATAACTGTGAAAGCCACAAGGAGTAAAACGTTATTAATGTAAATGTTACCGCTGGAGAAAGAAATGTGGTTCTAACTCAATATCATTTTAGCTGTGCAGAGCGCTTTGTGTATAGTCTGTAACTGCTGAATGGAGCAGTCTTCAAGAAGGATGTTCACTGCTCAGTGACTGCTGTACCGATCTTCTGAAACAATGAAACAGTGAAACACTCAGGAGCTAACTGTCTATCTCAACCTCCCGGGGAAAAGCTTAGCGAAATTTATTTCATCGGCATTCAAGTAGCTACGAGCAGGCAGCAAATATGCTGCCATTATTTTGGTGCATTCGTTTTGTCGGTACCGTTTTGTATTTCCGCTCTCGACCACAAAGTGGTTCTTGTTTTCCTAGTACAGTTATTTTGATACTTAAACCACATCGCAGTCGACGATCGCAAAGAGTGGAAGTAAACCTAGAAAGATATTGCTGAGCGCAGGACTTTCTAGACGACTTCTGTATTGTTTCAGCGACAAGGGCTACGAAGGCGAGATACACGTCAACGGCTATTTGCGTGACACCAAGCTGTTCAATATGCAGAGCTGCTATGTCATGCAAGAAGACTGCTTGCTACAGTATTTGACGGTGCGCGAAGCCCTCACCATAAGCACCGAACTGCGCATGCCGGGCCTTGGCGACGAAAAGGCTTCTTCACGTGTGAGTGCATCAGAATATGACACGACCTCTGTGCTCTTTCACCCATATTATGCTTCCTTGCGCACGAATTGACCGACTGACTTGCTGCTTTAATTACAGACTGGGGGAAAATGAACAGACGAGTTACTTTTTCACACAGGCCTTCAACTTATTCAAAAATCAACAACTGACTGTTTTGTCAATTACCGAAATGCTTGACGTTCAAGTACCCAAAAGCTCAAAAATTCATGCAGGCATAGTTTGACTTAAGGCACAATCTGAATTCAAGATTCCACCGATAAGTTTTAGATGCATTTATAAGAACGTTGCGTGAAAGTTGTCAGTCTTACGACATGTGTACCAGCTGAAGCTAGTG
Organism: Amblyomma maculatum; assembly: GCF_055883805.1. Lineage (NCBI taxonomy): Eukaryota > Metazoa > Arthropoda > Arachnida > Ixodida > Ixodidae > Amblyomma > Amblyomma maculatum. The sequence goes on along the minus strand of NC_139349.1, from coordinate 21,737,421 downwards.
CAGTATCTTGGGTATATCGAGCAGAATCAGCAACTACTGGCCCGGACTCTCCTAAAGGAAACACTGGGGAAAGAACTTGTTCTCTTTTATACGGTATATGCACCTGGCACTACAGTTATAAGAGGCACATATCAAACAAAACAAACCAGTTTTAAGCATTGCTTTTCATAAACGGAATGGAAACTTTGGGTTATTAGCAAGTCTATTTTAACCTAGTGTTCGTGAAGGCTAGAACGAAAATTTATCCAACCATTTATAGCATTGAAGGTGAGAAAAATCGGTTCTGTTGGTGACATGAATTCTGGACCACCACCTTCCCGTGGCAGTATTTGTTACATACCCGCTGACCCCGCAAGCTCAGGAAGGAGACGAAGCCGAATATACAAATACCTAAAGCGGGGGCACTTGTCTTCGTTGTGTTCAGCACGAATCCGAGAAATAGAGTACATTTCAAACAAATAATTACCATCGATTACAGAACGTAGTGAGATGGCTGCATGGAATCGCGAAAAGCAGGCGTGAAAAAGTCTGGGAAACATTATTGTGGCCGTAGCGAGGTAAAGGAGACTTTGATATAAACCACGAGAGAGGTCCTGCTTTAAAAAATGGAATAAAAACTTATTTTGGTGTGAGTAAGAGCGTATGTTTATATACATGTAGAAGGCGTTACCACCGGTTGTTGAGTTTCTAACTTGAAATTATTTCATAGGAATAAAGTGGCTGACGGTATTCATTTATAGGCGGCCGCAGTGCAAGTAACTTTCTGTTAAGGAATATAGGCAAATGAGGAGCAAACAATAAAAAACGAGAGGAAGCCACAGCTGCCGAAACCAGCATGGGGAATGTTCTTTTTATTGCTGGTGTTGATCAAAGCAAACTTGATAATGCAGTCTGCTTATAGCTGAAATATAATTGATAAACACACACACACACACACACACACACACACACACACACACACACACACACACACACACACACACACACACACACACACACACACACACACACACACACACACACACACACACACACACACACACACACACACACACACACACACACACACACACACACACACACACACACACACACGCGCGCACACACACACACACACACACACACACGCGCGCGCACACGCGCACACACACACACACACACACACACACACACACACACACACACACACACACACACACACACACACACACACACACACACACACACACACACACACACACACACACACACACACACACACACACACACGCACACACACACACGCACGCACACGCACACGCACACACACCCGCGCGCACGCACGCACGCACGCACACACACACACACACACACACACACACACACACACACACACACACACACACACACACACACACACACACACACACACACACACACACACACACACACACACACACACACACACACACACACACACACACACGCGCGGAACAAGGAAGCTGCTCAAGGAGGAACGGTGTGACTAGGAGATGGGCAAGCGAGGTACAGTGCAGCAGATTCAATAGTGAATGCAGATCCCAGGATCAGCAGAGGATGCCATTTGTGTCAAAATGAAGTGCCTTGGTGACACTGTTTAGTGGCTCTTGGATCAGTTTAGAATTTATGGCTTCCAGGGCTCTACCTCCGATAGGGACAAATGCTACCAGTATTATGTTGATGCTGGAGTCCCCCCCCCTTTTTTTTTTTTTTTGTGAGGGCGAGGCTAAAGACATCGTTCTAGGCCTGAGAGAGCAGAAACCCATTTTTCCGAACGAGGCAGGCACAAGCAGAAAGGTGAGCCCAGCAGAAATGTCTAGTCGAGCGAGCTGCCATCGCACGCGTTGGACAGCCACTTTCTCATGGTGCGCCTCGTCGTCTCCAATTTACATTCGGGCGCAAGTCTGTCCGAAAGCAAGACTACGCAATTTGAATGCGTAGCTGCATACGCTTGGGCAATCACGCCACGCCGCAGACGCTAACAATTTTTCGTCATTGCTGTGGTAAAGAGCAGGGATAGCGAGGAAAGCCCACCGTCTGTGCTGCCGGCCTAGATCCGGAGACTTTTACGCTCCACACTTTTCGGCGGCAACTGCCGATCAACTCAGGCTTATTGCTAAGACACCAAGCCTAGCTCTGTAAATTTTGAAATGAATTATCTGTCAGTTATAAACTGATTACGCTATTAAGTTCACATTCACAAACATCACAAATTAAAAAAAATATCATGTTTCTTTTTTTGTTTCGGTGTTAGTTTGCTTCGAATATTGACTTTCGATACCTATTTTCCCCTGTACTTTGTGTGCATCGCGCGCAGGTGGCTGAAGTGCTAACCCAGTGGGGCCTCATTGATTGTGCTGATACGCTCACAAAGTCTCTTTCTGGCGGAGAAAAGAAGCGCTTAGCTATATCGCAAGAACTTATCGCCAACCCACCTGTTGTATACCTTGATGAGCCGACAAGGTGCGTATAGCATTAACACTCTTTTTTAAATCTGCCCAGTTTTAGCGCATTCTCCTTCAACCGTGAGTGATCACTTTGAAAGCACAGACAAAAATGATGTCATGTAAAGCGCTCGAAGAGGCATGCCAAACAATGGATAAATGCTCTGATGCGCAGTGGCCTCGACAGCAGCTCGGCGTTGCGATGCGTTCGAGTACTGAAGTCGCTTGCCGCCTGCGGACACACCGTCGTCTGTGCAATCCACAACCCTAGTGCCAAGCTCTTCTCTCATTTCGATAACGTGAGTCTCAGAAAAACCCTGTGCTGTGCTGTGCAAATTTTGGTAACAGCGTGTTGGTCCACTTCACCTAACTGGACAGGCACCCGGCAGCCATTCTGGCTTTGGAGCTCAATAATACTTTATGCGATATTGTAAAATAAGGAATCGCATATAAAAGAAATGGGGGTAGCGAATATGAATAAATACATTTCAATATAGGCTGCTGGTTTCTCGATCTACTCATTTTGCGGTAAGCATGCGCTGAGCAGGTAGATCTCCCAGCGTATAAGCTTTGAGATTTGTAAAGGGAGTATATATTGCTGCGTATTCCAGAAGCCCTTTCACTCCTCCTGCTGTGCCCGTGAGGGTCACGTGCTTCCCCACGAATGTATTAGGCATAGCTCCTTCGGGAATGTAGTCGCGTTTCGACGTAACGTATACGTGCCAAACCTTCCTGGCGTACTTCTGACTGTGGCTGCAAAAGTACCCCTTTATCTTCAGTCGCACAATCGAGGTCTTACGTAGATAACTTTGACCAAATGCATGCCCGTTTTTGTGTCGAGGAGTTTTTCTTGTTTGTGCGTATCGAACTGCGAAAAGAAGGAAATGAGTTTTTTTTTTTTTTGACGGAAAATAGTTGGCCTTCTGTTTAACTCGTTTGCTAGTGCTCTGAAGTGATTCTTTTTTGTTATGCTGTGCTGTTAGTACATGCAAGTTAGTCCTCTGACGACGCGGAAAATAGTAGACGCGATATTGCTGACGGCTGACAAAGGTAGTGTAACATATGGGCAAGTCCCTGAAGTGGGGTCTTATGCCAGGCCGGGACGTACTATTGCAGACAGACCAGACGTCAATGGCTACCAAATGAGTTTGCGTCTATTGTGCTACTCCAACAGACATCGACTTTCCGGTTTTCCATTTAACTCTCTGTTTTGTAGTGAGTGGCTTATAAGAGTACATTTTTAAATACACCTTCGCAGAAAAATGTGTTTGGATTCAGCCGTTTAGACTCTCATTTCGCCACTGAGTCTACCGTCATGCACAATTGTATCAACAAAACTTCTCGAAGACCAAGCTACCGCCTATTGAGAAAAGAAGAAAGCGTTGTTAGTTCAGCTATGGCCGGAGTCGAGCGGCGGCGGCTTGCATGAAAGCGCGCACCGTCGTAGCTGTAGTCCGGCCGCAATTTAGCTGGCCGCCTCTGAGCGCTGTCGCGTCGCCTGCAGAAGTCAAGCAGAGCCGCGCCATCCCTGACGATTGGCTTCTCCGACGAACGGAAGACATTACGAGGTGGTTAGCAAATCGATCAGTCTTCGTTGAATGATGCGCTTAGGTCAGATTAGATTAGCTGTATCACTTTTTAAAACTTTGCACTGCACCGCTCTCTTCGACAGAAAAGCGAGCCAATTCTTACGAGAGCGCCTGTGCGTGTGCGAAGTGTCACGCCTCGCGCTTTGAAGAGAGCGTGAGAAGGAATCTGCTTTTACTGAATACTAATGTCCCGTTTTGTTAGCCTACGCTCCAGGAAGAGACACAGCAGTGCAACAATAAATCAAAGAAGTTAGAGGACTTTCGCGAAGGCCCTAGGAGCGTCAGTGAGCAACACGTTCGAATGGACTTGATGGGCATGCACTGTGGGCGTGCATGTGTGAGCCAGTGAACTTGACCACAACTATTAACTGCGTCGAAAACTTGGCGGGGAAATATTTTATTGACACTTCGCTTATTCTTTGTAGGCGCAGTTATTTCTTTGGGGATATTTTTCGGTCATCCATTAGGACGTGTCTCTCCTAAATGTACATAAACGTTTAGAGCATACCTGGAGTCTGTGACTTTATACAAGAAAAGAGTGACAACACCACGATAAATACATATTTGCTAATATGCAAATATTATCCTTTACTAGCCTCTAGTCACCTGATTTACTCGTTACAGCTCTACATGCTTTCGGAAGGAATGTGCATCTACAATGGCTCGGTGAAAAAGCTGCTTCCATTTTTGGATTCAGTGAATCTCCGTTGTCCACTTTACACAAGCCCTTCTGACTTTTGTAAGTATTTCCTGTCATGAAAATGCAAAATCTAATACCTTGGTACTTCATTCGTATAGCGAATCGTCGTATTTACCCTGAATTTAGTCATTTGTTCGTACTTTGTGCGTCTTTGCAGTTGTGCGGTTACTATTTGCTTATTGTAAGCGGTTCTTTTTCATACCTATTATCTATATCAGAGTGCTAAAGACCCCGTGGCGCTTGCTGGCATTCGTGTGCCATTTCCTGTCTTCCATGTGTGTAACGCTTTTGGGGCCTATAAGAGTGCAATAAATGATGATGGAATATGCTGCAACTGCAAGCACTTGTAGTAAGAGTAGGATTATACGAACATGAGCGTTCTTACGTTTTCTGATGAATTTCGCTTACGATCCGGATTACATACAAGTAATTTGCTGTGTACGAGAATCAACAAAAAAGTCGCATGCGGCGATATCAGGATGCTATTCCACTCTGCTGCTATTCTATGGAGCCGAAGTCTTCGCCCGCTAACCGAGCTGAAGGGAACAAAGGGGAACCGACAACACGGGTGCACATGATGTTATTGGTCAGATAGGCGCAAAACATCGACTCTTTGGTAATCCTCGGTAAGAGATGGCTATGCAAGTATATTTTCAAAATTACCGGCTGGAATAGCAGTGCAACTTCAATGGTAAACCTCTGCCCTGTATTATAGGACGTTCTGAAGCGCTAGTTGGC